>NC_062215.1:62409143-62713865 GCF_902686445.1 Sciurus carolinensis | reverse complement strand
CAACATCTCTCGAGGGCTTGGCGGGGTCAGGCCCAGAGCGCAGCATGAGTGAGGAGCCCTGGAACAAGGGTCCTTTGTCAGCCAGCTTCTGGTTTTAATTACTCTGCCGAGCTGGAGGGAGCTCTGGGAGAACATGGGTCAGGAGCCTGCTAGGGCAGAAGTCAAGGGCTCCCGACTGCAGTTCCCTCCTTCTGGCCCCTGAGGGTCATGATGGTCAGCTCTATTGCCTGGTAGCCAGGGCTCTGGGATGTCCTGAATGACCAGGAACTCCTCCCTGGACAGATGACAGGACCATTAAAGTGGATTCCTGACACCTTGTCCCATTTATCCTGTAGGCCTTTATTTCTGGGTCACACTGGCCACAGCTGGGCCCATGTTCCTGGGAGGTGCCTTGTTTTGACTGGAGTGGAGGGCAGAGTAGGCTGCCATGAAAAAATCTTGACCGGTGGGCCATTCTCTTTCATTCCACCACCCTAGTCCCCCAAGCCCCTCCATCTTGGCATACCTCACAACCCCAGGCAGCTCCCTGCCCTGGAACATAGCCTCTCCCCTGGAAGATGGACTCCCTCCCTACCCTCAGCCTGGGCCAGATATGTATGGCAGGGACTGTGTCTCCCTCTAGTTTGTGTTTTGTATCCCTGGTCCCTGCTGTTCTCAGAGTCAGCCCAGGTGGGTGCTTCCCTTTGCCGCCATCACCACCACCTTGCCAGTCCTGGAGGTACATGGGGATAGGGAGGCTGAGTACCAGGCCCAATTCGACTCCTTGCATCAGACACCACTCCTCCCAGGGCCTGGGGGACTGGAGCTATTGTCGTGCGGGGGCCCACCCACCCCAACTGATGTGGATCCATTTTTTTTTCCCAGCCCAGTGCCCTATCTACTGTCACTCTTCAAGGTAGGTCTGGAAGCCTTGGTGATACTTGGAAAGGTGACAGCAGGAGGCTTATCTTCTGCAAAAGAAAGCCAGGGGCAGGACACTGGCTCTCCAAATGCTATTCTAAATGCCTAATGTGAACCCCAGCGCAGGCGCCTCTGTTGCCCAGGTGTTCCTGATTTGGGGAGCCTAGGCTCTGCCAGTGAATTCTGGAGAAGGGAAACATTCAATAGGAAGCAGATGGAGGCTCAGATCTCCTTCCCTCCTCCCCACTTGGGAATGCCACCTTGGCAGGCAGGCTTGGTGCCCACCCCCGCAGGCCCACCTCTGAGGGATGTGTGACAAGCTGAGAATCCAATCCAGAGAGTACCTTGCAAACTGATTATTTCAGGCCCTGGGAATAATCAGCCTCTCACCAAACTGCAGCCTCTCACCAAACCCCAAGATGGGTATTCTCAGCCGTAGGATGGGGACTCCCTAACAGAAGACCTAGGTTTGATGCCAGCTGGCTGGTCTCAGGTGCCCTCCCAATGCAAGTCCTCTGAAGCCTGGGTGGCCTTCAGATGAGCCTGTGGAGGTAAAAACAGGTACTCATGGCGCTTGGTAAGTAGGTCACTTCCCTACAGAGGCTGCCTCCTCTTCCTGGAAATCCCCAAAACTAGTCCCTAGGGCGGTCCCACTTTTGATTTTTTTTTCAAAAGCACTTAGCAGAAGAATGACCAGGAATGCACTGAGTTAGGGCTGAGGCTACCTGTGGATGCCGGTACGGGGTCCCGCACAGCCTGCTTACACCCTCAGAGGCAAGGGCTGAGCTGCACTGACTTCAGGGCAGACCCCAGCGTGACTTGAGAACCAACATGACCCCATAAAACACCAGCCTGACTGACTAGATGAGATAAGTGTTATGCCATTGAGAGGCCACAGAGGGGAACCGACATCAGACTGCAGAAGCACACAGTTTTCCCAAAGTGGGGAAAGAAGTGGAGATAAGAAATGATTTCCGGATCTAGGACTCTGACCCGGAAGTCTCCTTAAAAAGCCCCTAATCTTCCCTGCCTCCACACCCCCACACCCTGCGGGAGAGCAAGGGCCAGGGGCTGTGGTCAAGAGAAGCATCAGTTCCCACGAGAAGCACTGGCACTGGTGATCCACCCACAGAACTTCAGGTCTGAGTCAGAAACTCTGGAAAGGAGAATCCAGGGCTTCAGGTTCTGTCTGCAGAGCCTGGGAACTCCAAGAGGGGCTCTTAAGGCGACAGTTATAGGACAGAGGAGTTGGGAACAGTAGGTCCCACATCCTTGCTTCAGCCAGGGCCTCTACTCTCTGCTTCAGCTTCTTTTTGGGGAGGTAAAAGAGATTTGGCATAAGATTTTATTTGAACAAAAAGGGTAGAGGGGATCCTCAGCCAAAATAAAAAAAGAAATTCATTGAATACAATTTAACCCAAGCTTCTGATTTGACAAGTGTGAAAACTAAAACCCAGAGAAAGAGTCCATGGTCACCAGGCAGTGCTGGGCCCAGGTTCCTGAGCTGCCCGGGGCTTTCTTCTGGTCCCTTTATGCTCCTGGTTGAGTGGAAGGGAGCTGCTCAATGCATGGGGAGAAGGGAGCAGCGAGGCTCCTCAGACCTGCCCCATGACCCACTTTCAGACTCAACCCCTTCTGTCACGTTTGGCCTGGGAGACCCATGTATCCAGAGCATAGCACCTGGGGTGCCCTGCCCACTGATTGTGCTGGGAGACCCTGGCCATACCTCCTCCTTCCTGTGACGGGAAGCAGGCAAGTGGCCAAGGGGGTTTGAGTATGCTCCTGGCTGTGACTTGTGTCCTGGAGTCAAAAAGCAGTATATGGACACTGGGGGAGGAATGTCTCCTGCCTACTCTCTCCCTGGGTGGGTTTAGTTCTGGAGAAGCAAGATGTTCCCAAAGGCTCAAGTGGATTTTCCACCCTTTTCCGTGACCAAATGTGCCGTGAGAAAGACTGGGGATTGCCAGGGGTGTGCCATCAGGACAGTCCTTCCTCAGCACACAAGCTCTTGGGCTGCTTCAGCCTCTTCTTTCCACCTAGGGTCACCATGCCTTGGCAGGGGGGCACCAGCCTGAGGTGGCTGTGTGGGAAGCAGCACAAGCCCCTGGAAGATGGGATGATGGCAGGTCACCTTGGGCAGGCTTGGCGTGGGCTGGGGAGCAAGTAACTGTCCATGCTGGCTCCCTCCTTTCCTTATGCTGTGCACATCTTAAACCTGAAGCCTGCTCTCCAGCCCCACCCTGGGTGTCTGTCTGTAACCACCAATAGCCACTTTTGTGTGTGTGTGTGTGTGTGTGTGTGTGTGTGTGTATAACTGGGATTGAACCCAGGGGTGCTTAACTACTGAGTTACATCTCCAACAGTGTTTTATATTTTATTTAGAGAGAGGGTCTCGCTAATTTGCTGAGGCTGGCTTTGAACTTGTGATCCTCCTGCCTCAGCCTCCCAAGCTGCTAGAATTATGGCATGTGCCACCATGCCCAGCCAATAACCACTTATTGACAGAGTTGGAGTTCCAGAGCTCAGACTACTGCAAACTCATGCACAGCTGTTTAGCAGGCAAGGACCAGACCCCTGGGGAGCTTTGGGACCTTGGACCTTGACTGCCCGAAAGAGCCCTGATTACTGTCCAATGATCTCCTTGGAGGAGAAGGTTAGTGATGGGGGTGCAGAGGTAGATTTGACTGAATTAGACTGTGAGCTGTGCCAAGGCCCCCCAACCCAGCATGTGGTGGTGATCTACTTGGTGACCAATGAATGAATAAGTGAGTGGAACTACAACTCTGCCATTGGCCGCTTGGTGACATTGAGCAAGGGGTTCCCATCCCTGGTCCTCACACAGGCCTTGGACATAGCAGATATTCAGAACCTATCAGATGGATAGATAGACAAATGAACAGGTCTCGGTTTCCCTCTGCTCCGACCTATGGGTTTGGTTAAGGTACGTACAGAACTTGCTGAGAGTACACAGGAACGTGGAGACTATAGAGCCATTCCTATTGGGAGGGTGAGCTCCTCACTGTTTCCCCACAGTTTTCCCCGTGACATGCTGTCCTCCACTCAGCTCCCAAGGACTCACCACGGACCATGGTGTCTCTGGGCTCCTGTGTACCGCCCTGCCTGGTTCTCACACAGCCTAGACTCCTGTGTCTGTCCTTGGGCAGGAACCACTCCCTGGCGTCCTTCCTGTAACCCACAGCCTTGGCCCACCTCACCTTCCACAGGCATCATGCCTCTCAGCTCTGTTCCTTTGGGCCCATCCCATGCCATGCTCTTCTGGGCTGAGAGGAGTGTTCTTGGCAGCCACACCACATCTCTCCTGGTCCTTATCATCAGCCCAATGCCAGGCTTCTCTGGGAAGCCCAGCTCTTGCGCCTGAGACTTTCAGTGTGGCCCCTTCCCCATCTTGCTCCTGAGCAGTTCCCATGGGGGATAGCTGTGGCCTAGGTCTAGGTTGCTGCTCAGAAACCCCCTTTCCTAGCTTAATCATTTGAACTGAAGAACAGGGATAAGGAATCAGGGTTCTAGTCTTGATTAGGGAGAAGATGAAAATCGTTCAAGGGAAAAAAAAGGAGGTCACTCCAGAGAAGTAGCAGCCATATCCCAAGGTTCTGAAGAAGAATCTTCCTCCTCATGTTCACAGGCTGGAGGATTTACCTAGAAGCTGTACCCACCCCCAGCTGTCACCAAGGCAGCACTGTGGCAGTCCCTACCTCTCCCACCCACATGTCTCAGGCTACATATTATTCCCTGTTGACCTTTTTCCCCCTCAGTGATTCCTCTGCTGATCACTTTAACCTGATTTTACTTCAATCACAGCTGTGCTGGGTGACTGGTTCCCCTCCCTGCATACAGCCTGGGGTCCTACCCACTTCTCCCTAGAGACAGCTCCTCATTCCTCTGGCAGAGAGCCTGGGGAGGGGATGAGGGAGGATGGGACAGTCCACCAGGAATGTTTTTAATTCCAAAGGCAGCGACATCTGTTCGTGGGGGCCTTACCGCCCAGGCTCTGTTTATTCAGACCGGGGGCCCTTGCATGTCCTCAGAGGCAGATTCTGCCAGCTGTGGCTGGATGGAAGGGATGGACACAGGCCGAAGGGGATATGGTCACTTCCTGGGTGGTCAGAATAACCTGAGCTTATCCTATCCAGCAGAGACGGTGAAGGGTCTGTGATGGGCAGCAGAATCTAGAATTCAGACTGCCGCTTTTGAGGAACTTGTTGGGGACACTTGTTTTACCCAACTCCTCCTCCACCCTAGTCCTAGGCCACTGGTTCCAGGAAGGAATGAGTCAGGCTTGGGGAAGAGAAGGCAAATCTGTGCTGTCCCCAAAGGAAGGTCCGGGTCCATAGGGAGAAAAGGAAAGATGAGCAACTCTGGGGAAGAGCATCCCAACTCAGCTACCCATCTGCTAAGGCACTTGCATCACCATGGAGACCAGTTGGCCATCGTTCATCCAATCAGAGCTTGCTTTACCCAGACAAGTGTTGAGCCTGGGGTTTCTAAGACAGACAAGTGAAGGGCTTTGGGAACAGCATTCATCCTGCTCGCCCCCTTCTCCCACACACCTAGCGCTGGGGAGCAGCACACCATTTCCCCAGACTGTACCCTGTGACATGTGACCCAGCTAAAGGGAAGAGAACTTCAGCCAGTGAGGGTCTAGTTCTGAAGTCAACCAGCCAGTGCAAAGTGCCAACGATACCTGCAGCAGGTGAACGTGATGAGCAATTATAATGGCATCTTCCCAACCAGTTATGCAACCAGGGCTGGGGACATAGCTCAGTTGGTAGAGTGCTTGCCTCGCAAGCACAAGGCCCTGGGTTCAATCCCCAGCACTGGAGAGGAAAAAAAGAAAAGAAAAGAATATGCAGTTATACAACCAACCATTGCACATTTGCTGAAAGAGTGCAGAGAGAAGCTGGGCATTCATTTCCCCTGTCTCAGAGAACCCCACTCCAGCCCCATCTCCTCCACAAAGCTGTCCCCAATTCCTTCTGACTTGAAATGTTCTCTTCTTTCTCTTAACTTTCATAGCACTTTATCTGCACTGTCATGAGCCATAATGCTGGGTTTCTTGAGGGAAGAGCCCAGGCCTAGTCTGTCTGGGTGTGACACATAGTAGGTGCACAACTGATAGGTAATGAATACATAAAAACCTTTGTGCCTCTTGTTGAGAGTTTGGTCACATCTCTTCCCCTTTGTCAGGCTGGCAACTTTGTCAAATGCTAGCTTTTGACTCATCTCTGATTCTTTCAGCCCCGACCCCAGGTCAGGCACTCCGCCAGGTCCTCAGTTCCTGCCTCTTGAATTAAATGAATGGGGTGAAGATACAGAACTGAAGGAATGAGCAAAGTCTTCCTGGAGCAAATAGGTTTGGCAGCAGTTGTGCTGAAGGCGCCTACCTTGTCCCTCATGAGACTAGAGCAGGACTCTTCAGAGGTGGCACCCAAGTGCCTTGGAAGAGGCAGGCGAGAGACAGGTCAGGAAGTGTCTCAGGCCTCAGCGGGGCAGGGGACACAGGTGCATCCCCACCTTTCGCCTTCAGTTAGTCTCATCACCTCCCCCTTGGGGTACTGGCAAAGCTGGTGTGGCTCAGCCCACCTTTAGCTAAAGTGGCCTTGGACAGCTTTGGCTGTGGTATAAAGAGGCTGTGTGCGTCTTTGGCAACCCAGCCCCACCTGCACTGTGCAGAAGGTGGTGGCATGTGGAGCCATGAAAGAGATGGGGCTCACTCAGGTGCCCTGCAGGGACACCCAGAGCCCAAGGCCCCACCTCCACTAGGCAGGCAGGACCCAATCCTGCCCCACTGAGGTCTCATTCCTGCAGGGTGAGGCGGTAGAGGTAACCTGACCTCTTTTCATATCCTGACCCATCCTGGCCTTGGGCAAGTTAATTGACTCAATGTCCTTGGTTTTCTCAAATGTAAAAGTGGGATACTTCATGAAGTTTGGGAGAGGTTGAATTAGTCTGTGTAGAGAGTGCATGGTATCAGCAGCTTGATAAAAGTGCAGCTCTGATTATGACCACTTTGTTCTGGGCCCACTCTGCCATGAAACTACCCCTTTCTCAAAAAGCTTCAAAGAGGGGCTGGGGTGGTGTCTCAGTGGTAGAGCGTTTGCCTAGCATGTGTGAGGCACTGGGCTCAATCCTCAGCACCACATATAAATAAATGAATAAAATAAAGGTCCATCAACATCTAAAATACATATATATATGTATATATATATATATATGTATATACATATATATATATTTTTAAAAAGACTTAAAAAAAAAAGCTTCGAGGAGATGGGTGTGGTGGGGCAGACTGTAATCCCAGCAACTTGTGAGGCTGAGGCAGGAGAATAGCAAGTTCAAAGGTAGCCTCAAAAACTCAGTGAGACCCTCAGCAACTTAGCAAGCACCTGTCTCAAAATAAAAAAATATTTTATCTGGGGGTGTCACTCACTTGTTTAATCTCCAGAACCCCCTCCCCCCCAAAATAAAAGCATTCCAGGGACTAGAATGCTTTCCAGGTTGCTAGGTGAGATCTCCCCACACACAAGGCATTTGGATGCCAAGGACTGGTCTCTTTGTCCCAACTATAGTCTACCAAGCAATGTCCAGACCCAGCTCTTTTTCCTGAATCCAAAGAACCCTCAGAGACAGTGGTTGTGAACAGCAAGGGCTTCGGAGGAGACTGACACTCCCTAGCATGACCACAGGCAAAAACTTAACCTTCCTGAGCCCCAGTTCTCACCACCTCTAAAAGAGAAACAGGAACACCAAGTTCACATAAATGCAATTGGCTATTTGAAAGCCCTGTGCATGGGACCTGCCTCATGGTTGGTACTGTGCAGATACTGATTTGCTTCTTCCACATGCCCAGCTCTACAGTGGCAGGATGTCTTGGACACCTGGGTTGTGACCATCCTAACCATCTGGGGTTCAGGCTGTTCTCTTGTCTCTAAGTATCATACTCTAACTTGCATGGTAAGCAGTGATTCACTTTTCACTCTTTAGTTAGAACATGCACTAACTAAAGGGTCAAGAACAAGGTCTTACTCCCTGTCTCCTGTGGTGCTCGACACATATGTGACTGGTTGCCCCTCTGCCATTGGGTGTCCTTTGCAAAAGTCTTTTGGTGAGATGTGCAAGGCCATGGCATGACTAGCCTCCTGCTAGTCATCTATGACCAGAGTCTCCTTGGCTTTTGCCCATGTTCCTCCAGAGGGCCCACAGTGGTTTGATTACCAGTGGGACTGCTAAAGCCCAGGGGGCTGCCACACTAGGGATCCTCTTATTCCTTTCTTTTTTCCTCCTAGTGCTGGGGACTGAACCCAGGGGTGCTCTACCACTGAGCTACATTCCTAACCTTTTTTTTTTTTTTTTTTTTTTTTTTTTGGAGGGTCCTGCTAGTTGCCAAACCTGGTCTTGAACTTCTGATCGTCCTGAGTCACTGAGATTACAATTATGTACCACCATACTTCCTCTTTATTATTTACATTCCCCATGAGACAAGGATTGGTAGTGCTGGCCTGTCACCTAAGTGGCATTGATGAGGTTCCTTGGGGCAGGAGTTGGGGGTAGGGGAAAGTAGAACTCCAAGGCAGTGTGAACCCTTTGTAGAGGAGAAGAGTAATTCTTTATTGCCAAAACGCAGCTCTTGCTGGAACCCTGGCTCCTGAAAGCCCGCTCTGGCTTGGCCCCAAGACTCCTTGATACCTCAGGCCCCTGGAGCAGCCTGGTGGTGAAGGAGTTAACGGAGGGATTTAGACGGGAAGGGACTGGCTTGTGTTTAGCTGCTTGTCAAACTTTATTTAGCAGGCGCTGGAAGGAGGGACTTAGGGTCAGTGAGGAGCAGCGCCAGCTTGCCAAGAGTTAAAGCCCGGGGGCTGGGTGTTTTTGGAGGGGCAGCTCCAGCGCCTCCTTTAAGTCACTTCCTTCGGTGCAGTGGGGGCGCTCTGCGCTCTGCCTGCGTCCAGCTGCGGCGCACGCACTCGGCGTTCCGCGGGCCCGACCCGCAGGCAGAGGGGTGAGAAAGCTGCGGGGAGGCGCCGGGCGCTTGCGGTGTGCTCGGTCTGTGCGCTGCGGGCTGCAGTCTCCTAGGAGGTGGGGAGGGAAAGTGGGAGGACGCAGAGGGAGGAGAAAGCCGAGCCCCGCAACGCGTGCTGCCGGCTGCTGGACTCACAGTCCGGGACTGAGCGCTCCGCACAGCCACCGCTCCAACGCCACCAGCGCCTCTCCGCGTCCCCTCCCGGAGCTGGCCCGCAGGCCGGCCGCCGGCATGACCGACGTCCTGCCTCAGCCCGACTGCAGCCTGAAGGCAGTGTGCGAACCCCTGGAGCGCTGCTGCCTCGATCAGCTGGAGGAGCCCGGGAGCAAGCGGGGCCCCAATACTGGTGCCCGGCTCTGGGGCCGAGTGCGCAGCAAGCTGCTCCGCCACAAGGTGCCACTGGGGTCAGGGGGGTTGGGCTAGAGGGGCTGGGTGCTGCTGGGGACACTTTTTCTGCCTGAACCAAGGAGTCCCAGGGAGGCTGGAGTATGTGTATGGGTCTGCTCTAAGTGACTTGAACTTGATGCTGTCCCCAACCCAACCCTAGCTGCCTTCTCTGCAATTGTCCCTGTCTCCGACAAAAGGGGAATGTGTCCTATGCAAGTAGACCTTGCCTGGCTGCTTTCTGAGTCTATACTAGCAGGAATATAAACAGGTCGGGCAGGGGGTTCCTGGGTCTCATTGACCCACTCAACCATCACAGGCCTGATCTCCCTCACCCCACTTCCTGTGATATTGCTGGCTGCCTCTTTGCTGAGGGGCACCTCAATACCATCCACCATCTGAGGTTTCTTTGTGCAAGTTGTGGGAGCGTTCCTGTTAGGGAGGAAGGGGACAGGGGTTGGGGAAGTAGTGATGTGCTGAGTCTGGGGTCTATAGGCTACTGCTTCAGGGACCACCCAGATGACTGCTGGCCAGGTGCCAGTTAGGCACCAGGCAACTCAATCAGCGTGCCAGGGGGTTCCTGACCCAGCAGGCAACTCAGACCAAACTGTGCCAGGGCAGACTGCTGGCCTTTCCTCCAGCCCCGGACCTGAGTTGGGATTAAAGTCTGAGATAGAAGCTGACTGTCCTGCAGCTGGGCAGGCTGCCTTGGGGCTGGCTCTGGGCCCTGGCATCGGGCATCCAAGGAAGAGCCAGACCCAGTGCTTAACACAAAGTAAGCGCTTGATAACTCTGCAGACTGAATCAACTGCCTAAGACGTTGCAGGGTGCCAGTCCTGGCTTGCAGAATTGTGTTCATCCTTCAAGGTAGTGACAAAGGTGGCCTTGGCCAGATTGTGATGGAGACTTGAAAGCCCTCCTGTAGCTCAGAGGAGGCTCTTGTGCACAAGCTCTTCTAGCCAGCAGAGAGGCTCCTGGCACCTGCCAAGAGGAAGTACTCTTGGGCCTGTTGGCTTCTTGTTTAGTTTCATCTGCCAGTGGGGCATACTTGACCCCTTAGAGGTGACATCAGTTCTGGAAAGTGCTGGGCAGGGCAGCAACTTGAGCTGCCCTGCTTTGGCCCCTGTGTCACCTTCAGTCTCCCTAGGGACCAGCCTAGCAGAGCCCTGCTGGCCCTGGCTGTTACCAGAGCCCCTCTGTGCTGAGGCAGCTGTCTGTGCCCGGCAGAATGGAGCCATCCCCTCCCTATCTCCTCTCCCCAGCCCTTGCTGAGGCCAGCAGACACCAGCTCAAAGCTCATCATCCATTCCCAAACCTCAAGGTTGGCAAGAAACTGTCCCAACAGGTTCCTAACCCAGGGCCAGCCAAACAGAGCCCTTCAGTTTACCTGCCTCCTTGAGAAGGTGCCTGGCAGGGAGGGTTGGCTTTTTAAACTCTCATGCCCAGATTTTTTTCTCCTTTCATATATGGCTGGCAAAACTGAGGAGCCACCTCAGGAACTCGCTAACTAAGTTTGCCTCTGGTGATGTCTGACAGCTCCCTATGTGATGGTGACTTCTGGAGATAGTGGCGGACCAGTCAGGCGCTGTGCCGCTGAGCTGGTTGGCGTCAGCGCAACTGCAGGGTGGCTCTGGTGCTGGGACGCACTGTGTAGCTGGTGATTCAGTCCCCTAGCACATGCTGTGTGACAAAGTGTGTCAGTGTCAGGGACACTGCAGTGACAGAGGGACATCCATCCTCCTGTGTCTGCCTCACTCTGCGTGGGCTGGTAGGTGCGCAGGCAGCAGTGGGGCCCACTGTATGCTTCCCTCCTTTGCCAGCTGTGCTAACCTATTTCTTTCATTGCAGTGGGCTCACCGCCAGGACAAGGGGGCTGGGACTAGGCAGCAGTTTAGGTGGGGTGGGGGAAGGGTGCCAGGTCCTGCCCAGCCTGGCTGGAGGAGCCTCCTCATTAACTCATTAACTTCACCCTAAGGATTCAATGTTGTAGATGCCAAAACACCTGTGGCCTTCCTGCTCCCATTTAACCAAAGTGTCATTAAAGGCTGGAAGAGGGGCTATGACTCATCTGGGGGGTCCCTGTGCTGGAATGAAGTGTCTGTTCCAGTGCAAAAGTCTCAATATTAAAACTGAGCCATTGAAATAGGATGGGGCCTCTGGTGGCTGGGGGAGGGGAGGCAGGGACCACTCACAAGCTTCCCTGGGACCCTGGAGAGGCAGGGTTAGGGTAGGGCTGCTCTTGTCCCCAAGGAGCACTCTGGAGCTGAGGCCTCATTCCAGCCCCTGACTTGGCAGTTAGTCTGTTGTGCAAGCGTTCAGCAGAGGAGACACGTGGCATTTGGGTTTGTGGGTTCTGCCAGCGTTCTCAGTTTTGAACTTGCATTTCTACTTTCCTTTCCCTTTTTTTTTTTTTTTTTTTTCTTTTAAATCACATGCAAGTAAACCAGGCTCAGTGCCTTGCCCTTCCTTCCATCCTGCCTGCTTGTAGATTTGTAGGTTGAACTTCAGAGGGGAAGGGACTGAAGGGGGAATCCCATCCCAAATTCTGTAACATCCAAAGATTGATTTGTGGGAGTCATAGAGAGGCTCAGAGGGTCCAAAGTGAGGCCAGGCCAGAAGCATTTGTCTATGGGGAAATCAACACCCTTACTGTCTCCCTGCAACCAAGGCAAAGGTGCTTTTGACCCAGACCAGGCCAGATACTAGCTGAAGGTGGGGACTCAAATTGAACTGGCAGGATCCAGGGGAGTAGAAGAGAATTAAGGACAGCTTCTAGTGACTTGCCCTCTGCTTCAAGTAGTTGCCACGTGGGCTTGAGAATTCCCTACTTCCAAAGACCTTCTCTTAGGAAGTGAGGGGCTGGTATTGCTAAGTCCACCTGTTCCATGATGGACCCCCGCTTATAGAGAGGTCAGAGGTATTACCCAGGGAAGCACAGGGGAGCCCCTTTTGGGCCATTGTCTGGGGAACTTTAAGGCTCGGGTGGAGCCATCCCCTCCCTAAGAAAGAGAGTGCCTTTCTTTGTGAGCTTGATTGTCATCACAGGACAGCTCCCAGCTCCTTACAGAGTGTATCATTTAACTTGACAATTTTTTTTTAATTTTTATTTTTTTTGGTACCAGGGATTGAACCCAGGGGTGCTTAACCACTGAGCCACATCCCCAGCCCTTTTTAAATATTTTTATTTAGAGACAGAATCTCACTAAGTTGCTTAGGGCCTTGCTAAGTTGCTGAGACTGGCTTTGAATTTGCCATCTTCCTGTCTCAGCCTCCTTAGTAGCTGGGATTACAGGCAGTACCACGGCACCCACTTGACAATTATTCTTGATGGCACGAGGTTTGCAAATGACATGCAACTCCCCAGAGGTTCACTCACCCATTTACTGGCTATTCCTAACATTGAGGACACATGGGTGCTTGGGTGCAAGATACAGATGTGTCTTACGCTCACCTACACATCATCTGGCTCTGGGCATCAAAAAAAAAAATCATGAAACATTTGCAATAGAAATCTGTCCTGGCCTCGGCCACCCACCACTCTCCTTATTTGCCAGAGGGAAAGAACCTGCCTCCTCTCTGTCTTTGCCATTCACAGGCCCACTGCCAGCGGGCTTCCTCACAGGTCCCTGTGTGGGCCAGCATCTTGGCCAGACTGGTGGGTGGGAAGTGGGGTTAGTGTTACCCGCTGCGTTCCACTGCCACTGTGCTTCCTACCACACCTGCCACCCCTGGAATAGGAGATCTGACTCCTAGGGCCACATGGGCAGTCTCCCAACCCCAGTGCTCCCCTCTCTCCACCAAGTCAGCTCCCCAGAGGCCTTTTTGACTTACAGAGCAGGAGTCTTTGACTCTGAGAATTTGATGAAGGTTCAAGCTCACCCAGAAGCAGAGCCATCCTGTGGATAAACTGTGTGCCATTCAGAGGACTCGAAGGTAGGAGTCCTTCCTCTAAGTGAACTTGTCCGGGCACTGTTTCTTGGCATCTGGGGAGGTTGAATGGGCACTGGCCCTCCCCAGCATCTCTGGATCCCACCCACAGCTTGGCTAGTCAGCCCTACTGGGCTTGCTGCCCCGTCTTTTGGATGGCCCTAGACCAGGGAGAGCAGAGCCTGCCAACCAAGGTGGTTCCTGAAAGGCCATAGCTGCCCGGGCCCAGAGTTGTAGTAGTATCCAGAGACAGTGAGGCCCCAGGCCTCGGAGGACAGACATTTTGGAAAGAACCCAGAAACTTCTGCAGGTGCTGGTTTGGGGAAGTTGGCAGGTGTTGATGAAGGGTCACTGGTCTGGAAAGACTGAGCCCTCTGCTAAGTGGCCTTGCCAGCTGCCCACATTACTGGGAGCTGGTCAGCAGGCTACTTTGGCTTCCTTTCCCCTGTCATATGCTGGAGGTAAAGGGCGCTTATGTTTTGACAGCTGCCTAGCACCTTTGAGGGACAGCCCCCTGCTCCTGGGACCTGCCTCCCTAATGCGTGGGGAAAAACTGGTGTTGGTCCTGGGTTCCCGTGGGGTCTGTTGCTCTTGACCCCCCAGGATGAGTTCTGGAGAGGGAGGAAGGGGCCATGGGAGCTTCTCTTGGGCTTCTTCTGCAGAAAGGCCTGTGGTGGAGAAATGCTGGGATACCCAGAGAAATTTCTCTAGCTCTACTTAGACGGGAACTTGCTCATGAACCAGAAGCTAGGATTATTTCTATCCTGGACAGGGACCCCAACCAGGGCTGGTGCCTCAGATGAACCCAGGCAAGCACAGTGACATCCACAGTGTCTCTTTCCATCAGGTGCCTGAATGTCTCAGCTGTGCCCTGGGAGGCTTCCTCAGGCTTGTTTGACATGGGTTGCTAGAGAAGGAAAGGCCTTGGGCTGGAAAGAGTCAGGAGGCTTCATTTTTCCAGTCCTGTGTTTGTTGTTTTAACTTGCTCTGTGACCTTGGGCAAATCTCTTCACCTCTCTGGTTCCCTGGCATCAGTACAGGGAGGGAGCTAAACGGGATGATCTCTTAGAATCCAGTTCATATGATGATCTTGGCCATGACCCAGGATTCCTATTCCTAAGCCTTAAGCCCTCAACATACTGGGAGAATGTGGGATGGGAGAGGTCACAGGGCTGCCCTGAGCCAAGGCCAGGTCATTCACTGAACACAGGAGAAGAGAGACAGGCAGCATTTTGACCCCTGTCCTGAAGGAGTCCTGGCCTGGAAAGGCGTTGCTGTCTGCATCTCCCACATCCCAGCCTTTGGTCCACAAATGTTGATGGAGCACGTGCTGAGCACAAGTGATAGAGAGGGGCTGTGGCAGGTGAAGCTGTGCCCTCATGGCACTTGTGTCAGCAGGAGTCAGTCAGTATGGAGATCATGAGGCTGGACAGTGCTGCGAAGAAAATGAAACAGGGTGATGAAATCAGCTGTGGCGGCGCATGCCTGTCATTCCAGCTACTTGGGAGGCTGAAGCAGGAGGATTGCAAGTTCAAGGACAGCCTGGGCAACTTTGCTAGAACCTGTCTCAAAAAAAAAAAAAAAAAAAATGGGCAAGGGGTATAACTCAGTTTTAGAGCACCCTTGGGTTCAATCCCAGTACCACAAAGAGAAAAAAAAAGCAGGGAGTCAGAGAGTAGCAGTGGTAATGGATTAGAGAGTAGAGGGAGGGAGGCCTACCCTGAGGAGGTCATTTTTTAACTATGATTTAAATGGTGAGAAGGATGTGTCCTTGAGAGATCTAAGGACAGTATATTCTGGGCAAAGGAACCAACAAGGGAAGAGCCCTGAGTTGGGTGTATTCAAAGGCAGACAGAGGCCATATGGGGAGAGGAGGGGATGGCACTGGATGAGGGGGCAGTGGCCAGATTGCCTAGGGCCTTGCAGGCCACGAGGAGTTTGCCCTTTAAGTGTGGCGTGAAGCTGCTGGAGTTTCAGTACAGTTTCGTGATGGTGCACCAAGTACCAGACACCATTCCCAACCCTCAGTGTCCTGCAGGGTGTTATGATTATCCACACCGTGTTATGTATGAGGAAGCTGAGGCTCAAAGAATGACCCAGATGAGGCTCCGCAGAGGTGCTGCCGCTCACACCCAGGCAGCCTGGCCTCAGCCCTGGCTCTAACCCACAGTGCCACTTGCCTTCCGTGGTCTCCTAGGAGGAAGCCCAGAGCCAGGTCTGGCCCTGTGGCTGTGCCTCAGTTGTCCAGTTGTCTGGGTGGTCACAGGGCCAGCTGAGGTCAGGGCCGCATGCCCTGGATTAGGGGACTTCTGGAGGAGCCGGGTTCCTGTCCATCAGCCTTCGGGTGTGTGGTACGCAGCCTGGCGTGCTTTACATAGCAGTGGGCACGCCCCTTACTGTGGATGGTGTGTGGTGAGTGCGAGACTCAGAGCAGATGTGAGGCCCGAGGGAAGGGTCCACACAGCCACACAGGCTGCGGAATTGGTGGTTCCTCCATTTTCACTAGTAGCAGACTCTGTGCCCAGAAAGTGCCCCTGGCCTGCATCGGGAGAGTGAAGTCAGTTTCAGAGAAAGATTTTATAATTTTTATCAAACTTCAGCAAGACCAGAGAGAGGCCTCTAAGCCCATGGTGGTCTTCAAGCCCTGTGGCCTTCCCATAAGCAACTAGCTTGAAATTTCCTTATCAGGACCTCAGAAAGCCTCTTGCCTTGGACTGTGACCTCTAAGGTGGTCCCATCCCTGTGGGGACTGGCTGCTGAGTGCTGCCTCTGTGCTGCTTTGTCCTGAACCCTTCCTTTATTCCCAAGTGACCACTATCCCACCCTTGCTACCCTGGTGCCACCGGTATGGCCCTGGGCTTCTTCGCTTTTGTTTTGCAGTCTGGCCCTGGAGTAAAGTCTCCAGGCTGCGTGGAGCAGGGAAGGCTGAGATTGATGGGCTAACTCCGAGGAAGCAGAGCCTCAGGGCTCTGGGGAAGATGTGCCTAAACTTGGGGGCCTCCAGAAGCAGTTCAGTTTTGAGTTTTGTCTGCTTCTGCTCAAGGTCAGCTGTGCCCGGCCCAGGGACTCACAGTGTGGCACGCAGAGGGTCGGCCGAGCCACGGGATTGGGAGCATTGGGGAAGGCAGGCTGCCGTGGGTGCTAAGAGGCTAACCTGGCTTCAATAAAAGCCTCATTCAGAACTGCTAAACCCCTTCCATATGTGGGCCTCAGGGAACTTCAAAGTTCTTGAGAGGGGGAAGGGAGGCGAAAAGGCGTCATCCGGGTGCCTTGGAATACAGTCAGCCAAGCCCCTCGGTGCTGGCCTGCGAGGAGGTGGGCAGACTTCGGCTTCAGGGCAACCTCAGGGCAGCCTAGCCAGCCCTGCCCAAATGGTCCCTGCAGGGTGAAGATCAGAGAGGCAAAATTGGCTTGGCCACATGGCAGGGGTTGCCCAGCCACTGGGAAGATGAGGTGACAATTTTCTGAGCCTGACCCTAGCCTTTTCTGACCCAGTTGCTGAGCTGGAAGCCAGGCTAGAGGCCCTGGCAGCCCCTCCCTCTCCACATGGCCTCTCCCTGAATCTCAGAGCAGCCACGTTGCCGGAATCCTCAGTGCCCTCCTCCAGGGAGGCCAGGCAGGCTTTTGGCAGCTCCTTCTCCCCATTGCCCGCCCTGCCATGCTTCTCACGCCTGTGGTATGTCCCAATAACAGGCTGGTTTGGTGTCCCAAGGGGACCCAACCCTAAGCATGTGACCATGCTTGGGGGGGGCAGGGGAAAAGCCCAGGACCGCCACCGTGGCCCCTGGTGTGGGAGCCACAGGAAATGTACCCACATCAGACATGATGCCTGGATCAGGGCCCTGTCTCCATGACCTGATGCTCGGCCTGTGGCAAGGATCCCAAAAACACAACCAGATGGCTCTGCCTTCCATTTAGCGCCCTGATCAGCGGTCGATTTTATTGAAGTCCCTCTTGAGTTATTTTCTAACGTTCCTGCCCTGCCTCTTAGGGTGACGACTTCAGTCTACTGGATTTACTGCCCTTGTTAAAAAGCACTTCATTTTTATTAACCTCTAAAACCAACTCCAGGCTTCTAGGGAAGTCTGCCTCTCTCCAAGACAGGGCTGGGATGGTGGGCCTCAGGCTCAGGGGTCCAAGGGCAGAGAAGAGTGGGAGCAGAGCCAAGTGTGGGAGCAGGCCTGAGGGGCAGGAGGTTAGGGTTATGCTGGGAGGTCGAACTCTCGGGGTCTCCGGTCCCATGTGCTGTGGCAGTGATGGGGGTGAGTGCTTTAAGGGAAGGGGCTCAGCCTTCATAGGTGGGGCCTCTGCTGAATATCGTCATCAGGAGTCCCTGTCATCCGATGGTGCTTGCTGAAGATTGCTCAGTGCCCCCCCCTCTGACCCCCAGAGAACATGACTGTTTATCCCTAGCTCCCATCACAGTCCCCTTACTGAAGATTAAAGGGCCTTATGTAAGGATCTGCAGGAAAGGGAGGCAGCAGAAATCATCCCCAGAAGACCTTGGGCAAGCTGTGTGGGGGAGGGAGAGTGCCTGAGAGACAGTGCAGCCCAGCAGTCAGACTCAGGTCTGAACACGGCTGCTGTGTCATCACCAGGGAGCAGGAATGGGGACCCCCAGTGGTAAGGTGGCCCACACTCACCAGGTGCCTCCCAAATGCCAAGCACTGGGAGGTGGCCATGAATAGCCCTCAAGGGTGAGGGAAAAAGTGATGGGGTCACTTGCCTGGGGCTGGGAGGGAGGGCTGAGCTGGGGAGCCCTGTGGTGTTACTGAAACAGCTCTGGAGGACACTCAGGTCCCTGGAATCTCAGATCTTGCCCCTGCTACAAGTCTGCTTTGCTGCTTCTTGGGCCAGTCTGCTCTAGAAAGGGGAGGCAGCCTTCCCAGCCACCTGTAACATGCCAGCAGAGGCCTGGGATCTTTTGCAGGGGCCCCGGTGCTCTCACAGACGTCAGCCCTAAAGTCAGCTGTTTCTCTTTGGAAGAGGTCAGAATGCGTGGCCATGATTCGACCATGGCTAAAGGCAAAGACAAAAAGAATATGGCCAGGTTGCTCTTAGTGATCTCCAGCTGCTACTAGCTTTCTCCAAGGTATTTTGTGCCCCATTTCTGTGTCCTGCCTGTGCCCACCCTGGGGGAACCCACTGCATATGCATTACCTGTGGTTTGGTGGGTCTCCCCAGCCTGACTGCACCTCTCTCTTTCCTTCAGGTGCTCTGATGTTCCCCAGGTATTTGCTCCCCAGAGCCCATGGATGGCACTTATTGGGATTAGGGGGTGAGCACTCAGGTGTTCCCCTCCACTGATGTCCCAGGGGCTGGCTTCTCCACCCTAAGCACTAATCTAATCAGGAAATAGCAGAGTCCACATTTCCCAGGGGTTATAAATAGTCACAGCAATTCAGGCAGCATCATTTCTCTGGAAAATGTGCCATGTCCCTCTCTACTCCCCACCTCCCTTCTCTGTATTTAAATGATATCCTGAAATAGACTTGGTTTCTGAAGGCTGCTGGCCTCCTGGGAGTCTGAGCATCATTGTCAGGACACTAAAGGGCTGGGCAGGCCTTCCTGGGCTGATACCAGGACCACACCTGCAGCAGAGAACAGGAAGATGGCCGTGGTGGGGACTCACAGCAAACCAGAAAGGGACACCTTACTCAGGGCTGGCCTCGGACAGGCTGAGGCATGTGAAACCACAGCAAATGGGGGAGGCAGGCTCCTCATGTAGCAGAGAGGAACCAGGATTCCAGAGGCCTGAGGTCCTCTGGGAGAGCTTTCTGGAAGTAGGTTTGAGTCGGGTCTTAGCATCAGGACTCACTTTTCCTATCTCACACGCTCTCCCGAAAACAGAACCATGCGATGGGGAGTGAGGAAATGGGAGCTTGTGCTTGAGGCAACCTCCCAGGCACCAGACCCTGTGCCAGGAGGCCTCATGTCGCCTTCCTGAATAAATTCAGGTGACAGCAGCTGCCTTCGTTGCCTGCAGGTGCAGGTGCCTGCTTAGATACAGTGCACATTATCTTGCAGCCTTAGCAGAGAGCGGGTCGTGGAGAGCCGATCTTGTACCCCAGTTCTCATTCCCTAGATATTTGGCACTGGCCAGATTCCTTATATTCTTGAAGCCTCAGTGTCCTCATCTGTAAAATGGGAAGAGCTGTGAAAGCTTAAACCTCACAGGTTTGTTATGATAGTGAACTGAGGCGCTGTGTGTCCAAGGTTTGTTCTAGTGCCAGACTTACAGAAAACACATCAGACATAGGCATAGATACCCCCACGAGGAATTTGAGGTTCAAGGAGGTTCAGTGGCCTGCTCAGATGCACACAATGGAATGGAAGACCCAGGTCAGCCTGACACTCCATCCTGCCCTTCCCCTGCTTGGGCTGTGTCCACATGCTAAATCCAGGACTCAGGCAGGGACCACCAACTCAGTTCATAGCAGGAAGTGCCAGGTCACTTGAAGCATGGGATGAATCCAGCAAGGTGGCCTGAGGTGTGTGCTGATACCGGAGAGACTTGCCTTCCAGAGGGCTGGTCAGGGACCCGGCTGAGCTCACTGGTAGAGCCTGGGTTTAACCCCAAACACTGCAAAATAAGGAGGGAGGCTGGTCACTTCAGAATGTGTCTCCCAAAGGACACATCTGCCTCAGTCAGCTGAGATCCCTCTGCCCGCTCTGACCACTGCTGGGGGATGGAGCTGGGGGCAGACCTGGGCCCTAAGTCCAAGAACCAGCCGTCTGGATGGGGTACAGGAACTGCAAGGAGCAGCCTGTGCTGCAGGTCCAGGTAGGGTTTGGGGGACAAAAGAAGTTGAGGGGAGACAGGTTTCAGGAAAGTGATACCAATGATGGGCTTCTGATGGGACCCACTGAGACCCCTGACCTCACGCCTCTGGACCAGAGAGCCTGGGCAGCGGCCATACTGGTGGCTGCTTCCCACTCCCTTTGTGTTCGAGGCAGTCGTAGGGCCTGGGCTTCTCCCCGCACTGCTTTCTCCATTTCTTGTTCTCAATCTCATCCCTTCTCTGGGCGGAGAACTGACTGCTGATGATGGGACCTGGCCACAGCTGGCCCAGATGTGGGGCCTCGAGCCAGCCAGGTACGGCCCCCTGAACCTGTAGGAGGCTTGGGTACCCCCGGTCCCCAGCCAGTATGTGGGAGACAGAAGGTACAAAAGGACTTGACTAACCCAGGTCCAGTTTCCTTCCATGGGGATGGTGGCCTGTCAGAGCTGTGGCGTTCATCTCTGGGGTATGCAGAGATGTCCCAAGGGCTGGGTGGGCAAGGAGAGCTGGAAGGGAATCAGTTTGTAGGACCTCAACTCCCACCTGAAATGGGCACCTCACTGTCGTCACTCTGCCCCCGTAGATGGAAGGCTTAAAGCTCAGGCTCCCTGTGGGGACTTGGCCCAGACCTCTGGGGTGAAAATAGAGGGAACATTAGAAACATCAGAGTAGATGTTAAGAAAAGTAAAGACACCAATGGCTGGTTACAAAGCTTTCTAGTTCTTTGCCTTCCACTGAACTGACAAGGACCTGATTATCAGCTAAGAGATCATTTAAAATGTTTGAGCCACACACAATGGTGCATGCTTGTAATCAGGAGGCTGAGGCAGGAGGATCACAAATTCGAGACCAGCCTCAGCAACTTAGGAAGGCCCTAAGCAACTTAGGGAGACCCTATCTCAAAATAAAAATAAAAAATAAGGGTCTGGGGATATAGTTCAATGGTAAAGCACCCCTGGGCTCAAATCCCTGGTACAAAAAAAAAAAAAAAAAGTTTGATCATAGGTATATAGGTAATTTAAGGTAAATGACATGTAAAGAGGTTAAAGACTTGCTTAACATTGCTGTCGTAAAACCCTGTTCAGCCTTGTCTAGTGAACAAAATGTTTGTCATTTGCATCCTTTAAAATAAAAAAACAAAAAAAAAATGTGAACAGTCGCTGCTAAACCCCATTTTACTCTAGCAAAAAATAATACTCAGATCTGTGCTCTGAAATAGGAAAGTTGTCCTACCTATCTCATTCAGATACGGGTCCACCACAGTGTTAACCTGGCCACTTTGTATTCATTAAAATTTGTAGTGTGTTGGTTTATTTTTATTAGTGGGCACTGCTGATCATGGTAATAACAGATCCAGAATATGTTTTATGTATTCAGAGCCTGTGGTCTCAGGAAATTTTTCATTTCAATGTATAGGTATGGGGAGCAAATGATAATAGGGTGATGAGTTAGAGATTTGAAAATATAAAAAATACAAACTAGGAGGAATCTTTTTTTTTTATTGTAAACAAATGGGATACATGTTGTTTCTCTGTTTGTACATGGAGTAAAGGCATACCATTTGTGTAATCATAAATTTACATAGGGTAATGTTGTTTGATTCATTCTGTTATTTTTTCCCTTCCCCCCTACCCCTCCCACCCCTCTTTTCCCTCTATACAGTCCTTCCTTCCTCCATTCTTGCCCCCCTCCCTAACCCTAACTCTAACCCTAACACTAACCCCTCCCACCCCCCATTATGTGTCATCATCCACTTATTAGCGATATCATTTGTCCTTTGGTTTTGTGAGATTGGCTTATCTCACTCAGCATGATATTCTCCAATTTCATCCATTTGCCTGCAAATGCCATAATTTTATCATTCCTCATGGCTGAGTAATATTCCATTGTATATATATACCACAGTTTCTTTATCCATTCATCAATTAAAGGACATCTAGGTTGGTTCCACAATCTGGCTATGGTGAATTGAGCAGCTATGAACATTGATGTGGCTGTATCTCTGTAATATGCTGATTTTAAGTCCTTTGGGTATAGGCCAAGGAGTGGGATAGCTGGCTCAAATGGTGGTTCCATTCCAAGTTTTCTAAGGAGTCTCCACACTGCTTTCCAGAGTGGCTGCACTAATTTGCAGCCCCACCAGCAATGTATGAGTGTACCTTTCTCCCCACATCCTCGCCAACACCTGTTGTTGCTTGTATTCTTGATAATTGCCATTCTAATTGGGGTGAGATGGAATCTTAGGGTGGTTTTGATTTGCATTTCTCTTATTACTAGAGATGTTGAACATTTTTCCATATGTTTGTTGATTGCTTGTAGATCTTCTTCTGTGAAGTGTCTATTCATTTCCTTAGACCATTTGTTGATTGGGTTATTTGTAATCTTGGTGTAGAGTTTTTTGTGTTCTTTATAGATTCTGGAGATTAGTGCTCTATCTGAAGTATGATTGGCAAAGATTTTCTCCCACTCTGTAGGCTCTCTCTTCGCATTGCTGATAGTTTAGGAGGAATCTTTTAAGGAGAAATGGAGCAGGGAACAAAGAGCTTGTTTGTGTGTTTTTAAGTGGATCATGGTGGTGGGTATCTAATCATTATAGTAATTTGATTCCACTGCATACATTTAAAGCATGATGTAATGGTTTTATTTTAAGCTGTCAATATTTACATTATTCTGGAAATCACATTCTTTGCAGCAATTTGAACTTGCCTTAGAAATGTTGAGATGTTGATTTAAAAATGTGCTAGGGAGCACTTTGGTCTTCAAAATTATTTTGTGGGTGCACAAGCCACTGAGTTTGAAGACCACTGAATTAGAGGAAGGGAGTTCTGAACAGTCCCGTGTTGGGATGGCTGTGACCCTCTGCTGGCACCGCTGCCACCCCCGCCCGCCCGCCCGCCCAGATCTCCAGCTCAGGTCTGGGGACTTCCTATAGAGGGTTCGCCTGTTCTGGAGCCAGTCCTTTAACCCAAGTTATCTCATCACAACAGTCCAGTGCAGCAGGTTCTGGTAATGGCTGCCGTGTACAGATGAGGCTTAGCGAGGTAAAAGCTGCCCAGGTCCCACTACAGCAAGCGGTGGAGCAGGGATTCAAACCCATTCAGTGTTCTGATATGCACGGGCCAAGCTCTAGCTCTCTCCTCTGACGACTCCAGCTTAGATAGCTGAGGAAGTTACCTCTTGTGACCGTCAGTTGCTACATCTGTGAAATGGGCTAATAATACCCATTTCCCAGTGTGGTGATCAGGAGTCAGTGTGATGTGATGGGCAGAGTGCCTAACAGAGGGTCCTTTGCCTCCCTGGGGCTGGGGGTCCTTCACCAGCCATGGCTGGGAGGGGCCAGAGGGCTGGAGCCACCCTAAAGTTTGAAGATTGAAGATTTCAAGATAAGCATTAAGACTTCACCTTATTTTGCTCCTGGGGATTTAACCCAGGGGTGCTGTACCACTACATCACATCAGCAGACCTTTTTATTTCTTTATTTTGAGACAGGATCATGCTAAATTGCTGAGGCTGGTCCTCCTGCCTCAGCCTCCTGAGTCACTGGGATTACAGACATGCACTCCCGTGCCTGGCAAGCATCAAGGCCTCTGCCTTCCTAAACATTGCTGGCTGGTGAGCAATTGCCACCCAGCAGGGACAGTACTGACTTGGTTTCTGAGCTGTCCCCGCTCCCTCACTCACAGCCCCTCTCTTTCTCTCTGCAGTTGGATCCACAAACTGTAGAAACCAAGAACTGGCACACAGATGTGATCGAGATGAATGGGGTGAGTTCCGGGGGATAGGAGGTGTCTGCCGCCCCCTCCCCTAGCACAGCGGGCTCTCCCCTCTGCCCACGCCTTCCCCACTCCCACCTGCGGGGGTGAATGGAAGCCTGGAGGGGCTGCTGCAAGCTGGGGAGGGAGACCCCTGTGTTTTGGGGCAGTCCTCGGACACTCATGCCCGGGGGGACTAATCCCTGCCCTGACTCATCCCCCAAGCAGATCAAAGTGGAATTCTCCATGAAATTCACCAGCCGGGACATGAGCCTGAAGAGGACCCCGTCCAAAAAGCAGACCGGTGTCTTTGGGGTGAAGATCAGTGTGGTGACTAAGTAGGTGCTGCCTTGGAGTCCAAGTGCTGGCAGTAGTGCTCGGGTCCCTGCCAGTCCTGATCTCCCAGCCCCGCTGCCTATGCCAGCACCTAATCAATCACCCCCAGTTCAACAGTCACAGACGGCCAGTTTGGAAGCCAAAAATGGCCCTCAGAGGTGTGTTCTCTGGTTCACACGATACTTTAGGAATCAGCAAGTCCGCATGGAAACATTAGAAGATCTCATGGGAAAAATACCAAACTGGCTGCTTCTCAAGCTAAATGGGGAGGTTGACGGCTCTAGGCCGCCCCTGGGCTTGGCGGCAGCAGGTTGGCGTCCAGGGAGTAGCTGGCCCTCAGGAAAGGACCGAGTGCGTCAGGTCACACTGCCCCTCTGTGCTGCTCCTCTTCAGGTCCTGACCCACCTCTTCATGTAGGCTACTTTGTTTTCTTCCCGGGCTGAGAAGTGAACTCAGGGCCCCGGACATTCTAGGCAAGCTCTCTGCCACTGAGCTGTACCACACCTCCACCCCCACCATAAGCATTTGAATCTCAGGGAACATTCTTTCTCAGGGTCCTTGGGCCATCGCCCAGAACTTTCTCCCACCTGCACCCTTGCTCAGTAGGCAGGCCTGGTGGGCTGGGTAGGGTGGGGTGGTATGGCCTCTTCCTTAACCCTTTCCTTACCTCCAGCCCTCATCCTCCCTTTGCATCCTCTGTCCCCCAGGCGGGAGCGCTCTAAGGTGCCCTACATCGTGCGGCAGTGTGTGGAAGAGGTGGAAAAGAGGGGCATCGAGGAGGTTGGCATCTACCGGATATCAGGAGTAGCCACGGACATCCAGGCACTGAAGGCTGTATTTGATGCCAGTGAGTCTGGGAGGCCCAGCTGCATGGGGAGTTCCCAAGCAGTCTGGCAGGAGAGTTCATTAGACCAGGAGGCCTTCTCTGCCGAGGTGCCTGGACCAGCCAGCTGATGGCAGGGCAGCCTTGGCCTATGACCTGCACACAGTCCCACCATGGCACAGGGCAGACTATTTCTGAGTCCTTGTGGCCAGCCTACTCCCTGCATTTTCTCATGTAATCTCTCTGCACTCCAATCCACTGCTACAGAGAAGAACATGGATGGAAATCAGAGAAGCCAAGTCACTTGCTCAGGGTTACCCAGCCTGTAGATTTTCTGCCTGAATTTGAACTCAAGAGTTTTGGACTCCAGACTCCATTCCTGGCTTTTGTGCTTATTGCCTGGTGCCTAATGGGCTGCAGGGAGATTAAAGAGCTATGAGCCTGAGTTGGCTCCCCTCATCTGTCTCCAGGCCCCAGCATCCTGTGGGACAGTTCTGCCTCTGTATAAGCCCCTTGGCGGTGGGGGTGGGGTTCGGCCCTCTGGTTTCCACATTCTGCTGGGTCAGGCTGCGGCTGCAGCAGCATACACAGTGGTCAAGAAGCCTGAACTGGACTGGCAGCCATGAGGGGAAAGGGGCCCAGTGGGCAAGCCTGGGGCAGAAGACAGGACCCCGACCAGGAACATTCTGGCACATGGCTGCTCGGTGCAACCTGGAAGCTGAGATTCTGTCAGAACATGATTTTACGTGTGAAAAATGTACAGTGCCTTCCACAGAAGAGATTAGCGATGGGGAGATTCCAGGTGGGAAGGAGGGTGCCTGCCATGTGGTACAGTTCTGACTTTAGGACTCTGGCTGATAAGTCATACTCCCTTCTCCTCCCCTTCCCAGGGACAGAACCCAGCCTGTCTGTCTCCCTCACCCCTAGTCAGCAGAGCTTAGTCACAGAACCTGTGGGAACTACCTATACCCCACCTTTCTGGGGGAAATCAGAGGCAGAGAAGTGGGTGGTGGTCTGCCTTGAGACAGTCCTGTGGGGCTGGGACAGGGCTGAAGACTGACTGTTGGGGAGAGGGAAGACTTGGAGGCCAGTCCCTGACCTTTCCCCCTCTCCTACAGACAACAAGGACATCCTGCTAATGCTGAGTGACATGGACATCAACGCCATTGCTGGCACCCTCAAGCTCTACTTCCGGGAACTGCCTGAGCCCCTCCTCACAGACCGACTTTACCCAGCCTTCATGGAGGGCATTGGTGAGGCTGCTGCGTCCTGAGGGCTGGACTGGGCTGAGCCAGGCCTCCCTTGCTAGTGAAGTAAGAGCAAGGGGTTCGTGGCCTCCCTTGCTTGTTGACCTGCCCACTGCACCAGCCGACTGTGTGGCTGGGAGGCCCAAGGATGAAGAGTGGCCCGGCAGGCCCTCTGGTCCCTCTCTGGCCTGCCTCTCTCCCCTCACATCCCCGTGGCAGCCCTCAGTTTGTCCTCTTTGCACACTGACCTGCTTGCTTGGAAACAGATGTCTAGGGAAGACTGCCCTGAGGTGGGCAGTCAGAAGCCAGCAACCTGGAGCCAAGGAGGAGGCTGGTGTGGGCCAGAAGGCACTGGGGACAGCTTGTGCTGCGCTTTCCTCCTCACCTCTGTGAGGGCAGGACTCTTGCTTCCACCTACTTGGGCCAGATCCAGGCCTGGCACATCCCTCCTGTTTTTCCTTCTCCTGGGGCAGCCAGGGCCTTGGCCCCCACGGGGAGTTAGGAGCCCTGGGCGAAGGCTGCTCGCTCCCATGTGATAGCACCAGAGGAGGGTGACAGATCATCCCCATCCCTGACGGCACAAGCCATCACTGGCTTGAACCTAGCCATTGGGGGCATTGGTGGCAAAGACCTGTGCAGGAGGGAAGGAAGGGGACTGCTCCCACCAGCCTGCCTTCTGGCCAAGTCACCAGTCACAGGAGGACCTCCTGAAGGAACCTGCTGCTAGCAGACCACCCAGATGCCAGGCCTCCCCTATGGGATCTGCTCTCCTGAACGCAGCAGCCTGGGTTTGCCCACAGGGTCTCACAGCCTCATGGCCACATAAGCTCTGGCCAGGGGTTCTCCACCCCAGGAGCCACGCCCTGCCCTACCCCCTCTTTCCCCACAGCCCTGTCAGACCCCGCCGCCAAGGAGAACTGCATGATGCACCTGCTCCGCTCCCTGCCCGACCCCAACCTCATCACCTTCCTCTTCCTGCTGGAACACTTGAAAAGGTAATGGGACGGGGTCCACTGAGGGGAAGGCCAGAGACCCAGGGCAGCCCCACATGTCATGCTATGGGACCCCACCTTCTCAGCATCTCCTCATGGGTACTGGCTTCTACTAAGCCACCCATAACAGTGTGAGAGTTTGCTTTTCAACTTTCTGCACACATACTCCTCTGCTTTGGGAAATATGTGGTCCTAACAAAGGCCTCAGGTATTGGCCATGAAATGCTCAGAATGGCAGGACTAGAGCTGTGGGCTGTAGAAGGATGGCCCCCCAACCAGTCCATTTTAGCATTTTTGAAATGACAAAGAGGGCAGCATCAGGGTACATTGCAGCGGGAAGTGTAAGTACCACGGTTACTACGGACGTGCACCAGCTTGCATCGTAAACTGTGTTTGTTGTTTTGTCAGTGGAGTTTGAAACCCACTGGTCTCAGCTCATGCCTCATTTAATAGACAGGGGGAGTGAGTCTCCAAGCCCAGCAAGGTCTTCTTTGGGTTAGCTGCAGATCTGTTCTAGCACCTACGTTTTCTAAAACTAAACTAAGTCTCTTCTCACCTTCCCCTCCCTCACCTCTTCCCTGGTCAGGGAAAACCAAGAACTGCTCAAGCTGGTGAGGCCCCAGGGTTCAGAACTAGAAGTTAGCCACAAAGTATCCTGGAATCATTGTACTCAGGGGCCCTCAACCACTGAGCCACATCCCAGCCCTATTTTGTATTTTATTTAGAGACAGGGTCTCACCGAGTTGCTTAGCGCCTCGCTGTTGCTGAGACTGGCTTTGAACTCGTGATCCTCCTGCCTCAGCTGCCCAAGCCGCTGGGACTACAGGCATGCACCATGATACCTAGCAAATCACTCACTTTTGAGCCTACGATTAATCTTACGCATGGATGGGGAGAAGAAGTCACTAGGTGTCCTGTTTTCTGGGGTTTTTTTTTTTTCTTTTTCTTTTGATACCGGGGATTGAACCCAGGGGTACTTACCTGATGAGCAACATCCCCAGTCCTTTTTAAATTATTTGTTTGTTATTAGAGCTTTATAGTTATACATAGTAGTTTGAAGTACTAGGTCTCCTTTAAATTGACTTGCCAGCCACAACCAGGGAACCTGAAAGGGCTGATCTCTGGACCAGCACCCTTGCCCCCTGAGCTTTCCCCGCCCGGCCCAGGCGCCTGCTGCAGTACAGCCAGACCAGGCTTGGGAGGGAGCCCTGGATGTGCCTGGGGCTGGTGTCTTATTTTTCCCATTATGAGACATTTTCCCTCTGGTTTGGCCAGAACCAAAGCCCCAACCAATTCCCAAATAGTTTGGCGAGTGTTGTGGGGAGGATGCACAGAGGAGGAGTGGGAGGGAAAATTCATTAGGTTTTCTGCCCTGGGAATCAGGCACAGTCTGTTCCCACATCTGGGCCTCTGGCTGTGTGTGTGTGTGTGTGTAGAGGGCTACCCACTGCACAGTTCCCTGCTAGCATTACAATGTTTGCCCGTTTCCAAAACAGTTAGCAGGCATATCTGTGGCTCCTGCCCAGAGGGTAGGAACTATATGGTGTCATAGGGAGGTGGTGAGGGACACTGCCTGGGGTTGGTCTCTCTCCCAAAACCAAAACACTTCTAGAACAGTGAAGGCCCATTGCTTCTTGCTGTGTTTGGTGATATTAGGCCTTCTTGGACACCAGGCACAGATGGCAGCTCCTGCTAGCATCCAGGGGAAGATCTACAGCATCTGGCCTGTTATGCAAGAGATGCAGGAAAAATCCAAAGGGAGCTCTGAGGTCCCTAGAGCAGCAGGAAAGACAGCCCTGGGCTCCTCCTGGAGTTGCAGCTGCTTCTGCCCCAGCACAGCAGGCAGAACCTAGGTCTAATTAATAGCTAATTAGCTCCAGGCCCGCCCCACCTTGCCCCCTGCTCCTCCCACTGACTCTTCCTGCAGCCACTCCCCACAACTAGACTGTTGGATGATGGGTAAAGAGCAGAATGGTCAAGGGGATGGGTTCTTGGGCAGACTGCCCCGATTTAGATCCCAGCTCTACACACTTGCTAGCTCTGTGACTGTGGACAAGTCACTTAACCTTTCTGTATTTTGGTTTCTTCATCTGTACAATGGGGATGATGATAATAATAGTACCTACCTCAAAGAACTGTAGCAAACATGTGCTATTGCAGAGAAAGTTCTTAGAGCAGTAACATTCTAAGGCAGGGGAGTTGGAGTCGATGGCTGTGGGTCTTTCTGACCATCAGGTCAGCTGGTGGCCTAGAAACTGGGACATAGTTGGGTCTGGCTTAGTGCCCTTCCCACCAGCAGGTCACCACCCTTAGAAGAGGGAGACCAGGAGTCCCTCCAGGAATCCTTCCAGGAGTTCCTGTAAGCTTAAGGCCAAGGGCCTTCGATCTCTGAGTAGCTGCTGGGGAGTGAATTCTACTGTCCCTGCTCTTCCTTTCAGGGTTGCCGAGAAGGAGCCCATCAACAAAATGTCGCTTCACAACCTGGCCACCGTGTTCGGCCCCACGTTACTGAGACCCTCAGAAGTGGAGAGCAAAGCCCATCTCACATCAGCTGCAGACATCTGGTCCCATGATGTCATGGCACAGGTACCCCAGCACTGCCCAGGTAGAGGGGTAGCAAGAAGAATAACTGAGTCCCCACACCTCTCCCCTCCTGGGCAGCTGGACTGATAGTGTATATGATGCCACCAGGAAGGCAGGGCTGTGGATAGTCCTGCTCTTTCCAGGCCAAAACATGTGACTTAGACCAGGGCCCAGAGAATGTCTGTGCCAGGTGCTGGCTACTTTCCTGGGAGTACCTCAGTCTCAGAAAACAAGCCCAGGGGTATAGGAAAATTCTGGAGGCTTCATCCTCATGAAAATCCTGGGATTGCTTTCAGGGTCAGGAGGCTTCCCCGAGATACCTACAAGACCAGGGTAGGGATGCCAAGCCAACCTCAGGCCCAGGTTTGACACTTATGGCTGAGGTTGGGCAAGAGGCTCCAAGACTCCCCAACCTTCTGCCCCGCAGCGCCCTCTAGTGCTACAAAGTGCTAATGCACCTGGGCTTCCAAAGAAGGCGTGGCTTCCAGGAAGTGGCCAGAGCCAGCCTTGGGAGTGGCAGTGGGCAAACAGACTTGGCCCCAGCCCAGGGACCATTTCGTGTCAACAGATCAGATGAAGAGGGCCAGGAGGACAAGGACCCCAACCTCAGTCCCTCCTGTCTCCCCACAGGTCCAGGTCCTTCTCTACTACCTGCAGCACCCCCCCATCTCCTTCGCAGAACTGAAGCGGAACACACTGTACTTTTCCACTGACGTGTAGCCGGAGGAGGGGTGGCTGTGGGGGATGGCCAGAGCCAGCCCCTCCAGCCAGAGTCCAACACAGACTTGAAAGACTGCAATAGAAACTCCCCAGCCCAGCACTCCAGACTCCAAGGGAAGCCAGCTTCCAAGAACTGGAATATGTGCATCTTTTGTGCCACCTTGTACAAAGCCAGCTGACCAGCCCCCAGCCTCACCACCACACCCCGGCTCCTGCCCTCTGTACCTCTAGTTGTGTCTAATGCTCCGTGCTGTTTGGGAATTGTTTAATGTATATCTGTCATGCAGAAAAGGTAGTGACCGACCATGTGTGGGCACACAGCCTGCTTTATTCTTTCATTTCCCCCAAGGCTTTCTTTCCTCCTGAGTCCAGTCCAAGGGTTTTTATTTGGCACTGTGTAGCTGCCACCAGCTTCTCCTCTCTTGGCCCTGCTCCTAGACTACAGCCTCCCCTCAGTGTCTTCCACCCTTTCCTCCTTCCCTGGCCGCCCTCATGCATGTGCAGCTTCAGTTTTTGCTCCATCATCTGGAAAGTTCTGCAGAGGTCCTGGGCAGCAGTGGCGGCCCATCCAATGCTGCTAGGCACCGTCCTTGGCCTCCCACCGCCCTCCACCTGTGGGAGCACACCTGCTTTGCCTCGCTGCCTGTGCAAATGTTGCACAAGGAGACAGACTCACACTAATCCCAAGCTTTAGCACAGAGCTGGAGAGCTGATTTCTGGGGTTTGTCTGTCCTGTCTCCTGCCTAGCAGTGAGGCATCTTTGACTGTTTCTTCTACTGCTGAATTTTCAGTTCTTTCCCCCTGGAGTTCTATTTCCTTTGAGTGTAAAGATCCACAAGTGACCTGCTATCAAGAGAGCCAGAGGGTCAGGAAGGCATCTGGGGAGATGGGAGAGTCCAGGTTGCTGAGGAAACAAGCCAGGTGGAACAGTTGGCAGTGCCATGCGGAACTGGTGGCCTGAGTTGTGGGGAAGCTGCACTTGGCTGAGTTTCAGAGGCTTTCCTGGTGGAGCCAGGCTTCCTGGAGGGCAACTTCTGTGGCTGGTGCAGGTGTCCAGAAGCATGCAGGCTCCATCGTGGAGGCTGCCTGGCACCTCACATACCTCATGGTACTTTTGCCTTAGATTTACACACACACTCCACAGCCGAGCACTGCCACGGGGCAGCCCCAACTGCCACGTGTGCTCCAGACCCTGGGAAAGGAAGGCACAGTCCAGCAGTTGCCAGCCATCATGGTGCTGCTCCTGCCCCTGCCTCGGCTTCTAAATGCAGCTTTGTGAATGAACTCTGGAAACTCCCAGAAATTAGAGGATGAAGAATCACAGGCACCTGCCTCTCAAGACTGGGTTTTGCTGGGGAACCTCATTGTTGCCACTGCAGAGGATCAAGAGGTACCATTCCCAACTTTGAGATCCATCATGCAGTACTGGAAAGGAGTAATATATTTATTCCCAAAGCACCAGCAAAAGGGGCTTAAACCATAGCACAGCTCCCTGGCTCTTCTATGTGGCAGAAACAACTCTAGGCCCTTAGGATTGGGGAGAAGAGTTTCCATTGCTTATGCTCAGGGCCAAGTCTAAATCTAAAGAAGGGTTTGTTGGCCCTAAAGCAGGAGTACTTGCTTGGCGAGGCAGGGGCCTCCCTGATCTTGTTTACTCCTGTTGCCTTCAGTGGAACAGTAAGCTCTGCACATGGGAGGAAGGAAATGCTGACCACCAGGCTGCCTGTTAGCAGCTTAGCAAGGAGCCCTGATCGGGGTAGGTGAAGGAAGAGATCCCATCCCTAAAGTCTCTGCTTGGCACTTGGGTATTGGTATGTGGCATGAAAGATTCTTGCTTCCAGAAGATTGGCAGTAACAAATTAGAGGCCCAGCTAGAGCTAGTTACAGCCCCAAATGGGTGTCTCCCGCCTCCCCCAAATGAAGAATGTTTGCTTTTCAGAGTCAGAAAGCTACTGCAGCCCCCAGCTTGTTTAGGCAATATGAGAACAGGATGGCTGGAAGGGCTGAGAAATGCAAGACTCAGAATATTTATAAATTCCACCGAGTGGAGGGGGTCGGGTGCCAGACTTGGACTAAGCTGCACCGAGGAAATACCTGGTGGCTTCTCCTGAGACAGGGATTGTGCAGCCCAGAACCCCCAGTCACTGTACTCAGCAGGGCAGCCTGTGCCAACAGGACGTGAAGGACAGGCTACAGTAGTCCCAGGCATGCCTGTCCTTGCTGAGCAATGGGTGAGGGCTGCCAGTTTTTGCTGATAGAGGTAGGATGGGACCCTTCGTTAATATTTGACTTTAATAAGTTGGTAAGGATATATTTTTTTGTCTCTGTTCTGTTTCAACTTATGTAGATTATTATAAATTGATGTAAACCATGTGAAAGGAAAATGTTAATAAAAAAAAAAAAAATGCAGAGCCCCAACATTTGCACAAAACTCAGCCCTGTGGTGTGGATGTTTGTGTTTTCAGTAGTCCAGGGAAGACCACCAATCTAAATATTTAACACTTCCAGCTGCATCCAGATGTGCACTTCCAGGAACCTATTTACCTCGCTATCTGTCCTTGAACCTTCTTTTTGGGAACCGGGGCAGAGTGCCAGCCCTCTCTTTGCTCAGCACAAAGACCTCCCTTCAGACCAGGCTGCTGCAGGCCTCTTTATGAGATAGAAATGTCTAACTACCGACCTGGCCATCAATATGCCTTGGAGAGATGGCAATAAATTGTCCACTGGTTTTCTGTAATTTTTCTCTGCATTTTCCTTGGAAGTGGCATGTCTTTGGGTCAGCCTTTTGGTCTAATCTACTTATTGAAGTTGTATCCCCCAGAGGGCCCGGGTCCACCCTCCTTTTGGGAGAGCCAGAGGGGTTAATGTAAGCTCCCACCAGCCTATGCCCTTAGATACTGTGTTTATTCTGGAGATCAGGAACAGATGTCTCTGAATATTGCTGTTTGGTTTATGAGCTCATACTGGCTCCCTAGTCATCTAAAACAGGAAGCTATTCATCTCCTCTCTTGATTGAATAGTCAGTGTGGACAAGACTTGGCTTATTGAACTGATGGCTACTGACATCCTCCAGTTTCATCTTTGCCAAGTCAATTATGAGGGCAGCATTTCTTGTACTCAGTCCCATGCACAAGACCAGCTGGTAGAAGATCCCAGGCATCTGAGCATTTTAACAGGTACCAGGTAGGACTGTCTGACAGCCCTGGCTTCAAAGAAATCCTAGGTTTGAAGTATTTAGGGATAGTACAGGAAACACTCCTAAAGTTGTCCCAGAGCTCTGAGGAATGCTCCCACTGGCCTAGTGATGATGAGCCTCATGCTTACCAGAACAGGACCAGTATCACGTAGAATCATCACAGAGGACACGAGCCCTTGTGTACTAGCACACATTCATTGAAACAGCTAAAGGAAGGTGTCACCAGCTGTCCTTTGACATCACACAAATAAACACTGGGACTGCCTGGATGTTTAAGCTCAGTCTTTGAATTCTAGTTAAGGGTGGGTAGGATAGAAAACAGCAAATAGGAAAAAAAGGAAAAAAAAGTGTGCTACTGTACAGTAGAAAGGCAGCCAGCACCTCAGAGCCCCCACTGAGCCTACCTGCCTGTTCCCCCAAGAGGTACAGCCCAAGAATTCATCAACTCTACTGCACCAGTGCACCAGAGCAAAGCAGCACAGCAGCGAAACCCAATCACCAAAGACCATTTACATACATATGTATACTACACATATGAGTGTGTGTGTGTGTGTATATAAAATATATATATTTGTGTGTGTGTGCGCACGCCCATAGCACACAATGAGGCTGAGCTGGTTTTGGGTTTTTTTTTTTTCCTTTTTCTCTGAGCTGCCATTGTCATCATAAAACCATGAGGTCAAAAACAAAATATCCACTGACAGTGGAGAACAAGGGTGGTGGTGAGCAGCCCCGCTACAGTGTCTGGTCTTCATCAGTAGCTGCTGTGACTGAGTCATCAAGATGACCACAGTAGGACACTTCATCTGTCCCGGACCTGAAACCAACATGTGGTTCAGCAAACTGCAGGCATGCCTATGGGCTAGCCCTGGAGGGTTTCTGTGAAGAGGCCAGAGGGAGTCACACAGGGAGTTTTAGTGCATCCTAGAAAGCAGCTAGGCTAGGCTTCAGAGAGAGGGCTGCTCTCTGGCCAAATAAATGACCCTGGTGAAGAAGACACAGTCCACACAAACCCTGAGAATCTAACACTCCTGGACTTCTCAGGAAGTTTCTTACTCTTTCCCATTGGATTGTCACTCTTTGGGCTGCCTGGCACAATTTGTAAACACTGTGGAATTTGAAAATAAACCAACCTTTAAACTATAATATAAATATATACACTTTTAACAAGGAAGGCAGAACACTAAATCAAATGACATAATTGGCTGGATGGCATGAATTTGCCCTGCCCTGGCATGCGAGATGGATGCTTGCATGGTGTTCCAAGGCAGAAGACATTCCTGGGTACATAGGAACACGCTGCCACCTCCATGCCCACAACCCAGAGGGCAGGATGTGGTTAGGACTGAGTTTTTGTGGAGCTTAATTCCTAACAGTCAACACAATGTCGCCTGATCACTCCAAGGAGACAATCTGGCATAGTACATCCCCTGAAAAGCCTGGCTGGAATCCAGGAGCGGCACAGAGTGTGGTTGCTCTGACTGCTAGAGGCAGAGAGCAGCCAGGAGGCTCCCTCAAAACACCAACTATGTGAAGGAAAACAAATGTCTTCGGTCCCTGAAGCAAGTGCCAAGTGGTGCAGAAACTGTCCTCCAAAGAACAGCTTTGATCCTGGGCTGGCGTCCTCCTTCCCCACAGGCAATTACTCTCACCGTAGGTAATAATCAATTGCAGCAGAGAAAGCAGCAAAACCTCCACAACCAATGGCCCCAGCCTTTAAGCCAGCTGTAAAGCAAACAGAAGTAATATTACCTTACCTGTGGTGACAGATGCTGGGTTAGGCTGCATATACCAAAAGTTTACCCTCAAATGCAAAGAAACTAGCTTAAACATTCTTAGTCATTCAACCTATGATGGCTCTATAAAACTTCAGTGAAGGGCTGGGGTTGTGGCTCAGTGGTAGAGTGCTTGCCTAGCATGTGTGAGGCACTGGGTTCGATCCCCAGAACCACATGAAAATAAATAAATAAAGGTATTGTCTCAAACAAAGGAAGAATGATATCACTAATAAGTGGATGATGATACATAATGGGGGGTGGGAGGGGTTAGTGTTGGGGTTGGAGTTGGGTTTAGGGAGGGGGGCAGGAATGGAGGAAGGAAGGACTGTATAGAGGGAGGGGAGGGGTGGGAGGGGTGGGAGGGGTGGGGGGGAAGGGAAAAAAATGGCAGAATAAATCAAACAACATTACCCTATATAAATTTATGATTACACAAATGGTAGGCCTTTACACCAGGTACAAACAGAGAAACAACATGTATCCCATTTGTTTACAATAAAAAAAAAAGGTATTGTCTCCATCCACAACTAAAAGAAAATTAAAAAAAAAAAAAAAAAAAAAAAAAAACTTCAGTGAAGAACGTATAAGATATAAACCAGGTGGGTGTGGTCACGCATGCCTGTAATCCCAGCAGTTGGGGAGGCTGAGGTAGAAGGATTGCAAGTTCAAACCCAGCCTCAGCAATTTAGTATAGCCCTAAGCAACTTAGCAAGACCCTGATCCTAAATAAAAAATAAAAAATTGGCTGGGGATGTGACTCAGTGGTTAAGTGCCCCTGGATATAATCCCCAGTACCAAAAAAAGATGTAAATCTTTGTGTTTCATCTAACTGTACATTTGCTTAAGTTTTCTCATTCCGGAGAATTACTACTTCCAGTCTTATGGAAATAGCCCTCCACAGGCAGGAAACTGGTAAAAAGAACCAGCACTTGGAATCAAATGAAAGCATATGGCCTTTTACCCTATCTGTTTATGGAATAAATTTCTGGGAAAGTGATCAAAGCAGTCCTGAAGGGAGCTGAGCTTCTCACAGAGGCCCTGATAAAGCTAAGCAATGAGAAGACCAAAAGAGAAGTCACTCTATAAATCAAATATGGCTGTGTAAGAAGCAAAAGCAGGCTTTAATGACAGCATATCATCCCTACTCTCAGAAGATGAGAGGCTTCTGCTCTGGGTAGGTCAGGCTGTGAATGATGGAGAGTGGCCCAGCAATAGATACTGCTTCTAGGAAAGTATACCATAGATTCGAACATGCCAACAGGGAGAAATGGTGGGGATCAGTTTTTGCATTTGTTTACAGTTGATAATCTAACGTTTTTAGAATGTTTGTATTTAGGTTTCAATGGGAAAAATTCTAAGAATCCTCAACCGCAGAATGACATTACCATTCTGATTTCGATATAAAATTAAAACTGATAATTGGAACTAAGGATGTATCTCAGTGGAAGAGTACATGCTTAGCATGGCCCTGGGTTTGATCCACAGCACTGCAAAACAAAACAAAACAAAAATACAACAACTGACAACTGTGTAAAATTAAGAATAATGTCTAAACACTTAAAATGACTGGATAGCCTGCACATGTGGACAAATGGGTTATCCAGAGCTGACTGGACTTAGCTATGCTTCTGTACTATCCTGAAACCAACAAATTCCAACTTATCTATATGAGAAAGTTGTCTGATATACTTAATAAGGGGGCAGTTCTTTTTTCTACTATAGAGTGGACCAGTGATTCTTAGTGGGGGTGCCCCTCAAGGGGCTTTTGGCAACACTGGGAAAAAGCTTATAGTTGTCACAACTGAAGGGGATGCTATCTGCATCTTGCTAAACATCCTACAATGACAGTACTGCCCCCGGGTCCCAGCAAAGATTTATTGGTCCAAAATATGAACAGTGCCAAGAATGAGAAACCCTGATGGAGATCACAGCAAGTACCAAAACTGAATTAACACAGAAGCAATTAAGAATTGTCAGAAGGGAAGAATATCAAGTGTCCCTGGAACACTCATGCTTGGAAATGTCAACATCAGCACGCTGGCCAAGGCCACAAAGAAAAACCATTTGAGAATTGTTTACTAACCTCTGAAACCAATGGCCCCTCCAGTGATGCAGCCACTGATGACACTGTTCTTCCAATCTGATTTTCCCCGGTACTGTGGGTGGAGAAGTGCAGTTTAGAGCCAGAGAAACAAGCCAGACAAGACGATCAAGGAAAATGCACAGGGCTTCTAGTTGGCTAATTTAGTTATCACCCAAAGGAAACCTAATCTTTTTAAAAGTAATAGTTTCTAAAATGTAAATGTGTTCCTAGATGCTTCCTGAAGTTGGCACTAGAGCACTGAAATCAGATCCAGCATTTGGGAAATAATCAAAATTTCTTTTCAGGTTCTCCAAAATGTCTATGTGGGGCGGGGGTGAGGGAGGGAGGCACTGGGGATCAAACCCAGGGGCACTCTACCACTGGGCTACACCTCTAGCCCTTTTCATGTTTTATTTTGGGACAGGGTCTCAATAAACTACCCAGGCTGGCCTTGAATTTGTGATCCACCTGACTCAGTCTCCAGTGTAGCTGGGATTACAGATATGCACCACCACACCCAGGTCAAGAAAGTCAAATGTTTAAAATCATCAACTGGGCTGAGGATGTAACTCAGTCACAGCTCTTGTGAGATAGCAGCAGGTAAGGACTTCTCAGAAAACAGAGGGACACTTACAGATTCTACCAGACACTCAGTACAAGAAAACATGGCGCCCACAATGGCAAAATTTTTGGCATAAGATATTCCTCTCTGTCCCATATCTTTAAGGACTTCTTTTGCAGTCGGCGTCCTGTAAGGATCTTTAGGGTCAAAGCCTACATTGGTATCAATGCCAGCAGTAAAAACTCCAAATGCACCGCCCAAGACAAATCCTAAAAACAAACAGAGATGAAAATTTCTTTGGCATGTTTTCTGGGTTATTGCTTGGGATCATATTTGAAGATGACCTTTTGTGTGGCCACTAGTGCACCAGTCACTAAAACTCTCCACCTGCCTCCACATTACACAATTTAGGATCTATCTTCTGTCTCCTCTAGCATTTCTTCCTCCTTTCATTTCCTAACATTGCTCATGATTCTGCCAATCTCAAGAAGTTATGAAACTTTCTCAAGATCACATAGTTACCAAACAGCTAATCCCACACTGCTGTCCATTTACAACCTTTCTGAGCTGCTGGACACTCCAATACGGATGTGTTCTCATCACCGCAAAATTAATGTGAGTTCAAAGAAATCATGGGTTCCTCCTCTTCCATAGTTCCTGCTTATGGATCTTCTTTTTTAAAATACCTTTAATTAATTTTTTTTTTTTTTATGTGGTGCTGAGGATTGAACCCAGTGCTTCACAGGTGCTAGGCAAGCGCCCTACCATTAAGCTACAGCCCCAGCCCAGCTTATGGCTCTTTCTTTCAAGTCGCCCCAGCTCCAAAAAGATCTCTTTTCTAATATATTTCACTTTTTAAAATTGGCACTCACACTATTCATTTCTCAAATGTCTTTGATTCCCAGTAAAATTCAAACTCATCTACGAATGCAGTCAGCCTCTCTACCAACACACAGGAGGCATTCTGTATATTCTCAAATACTCAAAAGGTCAATTTTTTTCTTAAAAAGCCACCTTCCCTCCCCACTCCCCTGGCAGCTCACAGTAGTTCCCACCAAGGCCGGTGCATTTGCAGTTCCCTTTGTTTTCAGCACTCTTCTGCCAGGCTCCTCCTCAATATTCTTCTCTTCACATTGTTAGCACAAAAAGACATGGACAGACTTAAACTTCACAAATCAGCATAGCTGTTTATTCAGGAAGGAAGTTTCACACAGGAATGCAGGAATGGGGACTGGGGTTGTAGCTTAGTGGTGGAGCACTTGCCCAGCATGTGTGAGGAATGCAGAATGGGGTTGCAGGATTGAAATGGCATTAGTGGACCCACTCTCCTGGTGGAAAATAAGCCACTGAACAAAGAAAAGGACTGGGTTTATATAGGTTATTTTGAGGGGTGGTTAGTGAGCATATCAGTTTTCTTGGGCCCTCAGAAGTTTGGGGTCAGGGAATGTGTCAGTTTGAGGGTTTAGGGTTTCCACCGCCTGGGTTGAGAGTCTGCTGGAACTATCTTCGGAGGGGGTTAATGCCCTCTAGGGAGTGTCACTTTAGGGGTGATAAAACACTTCTCTGTAGTTGGCATCTGGGCACTCTTTGTCTTGGGAGATGTAAGCCTGACGTCAGCATATGGCCTTGTTTTTCACACCCTTTTCCCAGGCCACATTATCTTGGGGATTTTTCATGTTCCATATCTAATTAATACATATAGTAAAACGTTAGCTTAATGAGCGCTCTCACCTCTTTCATCCCGTATCCCCACCGCCCGGCACATGACAGTTGCTTAGTAACTTGTTGAATGAATGATTAAGTGAATGAACGAAGTCGACCATTTTATAACCTGCAGGCCCTGACCATAATAATGATTCTCTGACTCAATTTCCACCGGCGAAATCTAACCTCAGGGTGAGGCGAGGAAATACCCGAGTTCACTGGGCCGGGTGGGAGTGCAGTCAAGGTCGAGACGCACAGGTCGCTCGCCTCCGAGGCGTGCGGTCTTCTTGGCCGAAAATCCCAAGGCCCTCCGAGCCCTCAGCCTCCCGAGGGCCCCCACGAGCTTCGCCTCACCTCCCACACAGGCCAGGGCCGCCTTGAAGGCGCAGCTTTCCATCGCCTTTTCGATCATCTTCTGCTCCTCACTCTTGGCCGGACTCGGGATTCCACCCAGGATCCCAGGCTCCAGGAGCCGGGGCTGACGCTTGTCACCCACCAAGTATTGCAATAGAAGGCTATACTGCAGTGGGGCTTCAGCGGGACCCCGCGCCTCAGGCGCGGAGACCCCGACCTTAGGGGCAGCCGCCGCCATGACAGTAGCAGCCTACTCTTGCGTCCTTCTTCCCACAGCAGATTCCACAAACTTCGCGTCTGGTCCCTGAGAGGCCAGCCAGCGTACAGAACAGCAGATTCGCCACATGGATGAAGCTGTGGAAGCAAAAACTGGCCTTTGCACCCCTGCGAGAGAGCTAGCATGTTTCCCAAAAGCCTCTTGTGAACATTGAGCCAGGCTTGTGCAGCTACCGTAACAGCACTGAAAAACAAGATTCAGATTCACCAGAGAAGCGCCATCTTTGGGGCTGGCAGCGCGAAGCCTACCGGGATTTGTAGTTCTAATTCGAACATCCAACTACATTTCCGAAAAGTGGCGGGCTTAGGAGCCGCTGCACACTCGAGAGACTTCAGTGCTCTAGAGAGCCGGCAGGGGTCGCACGTGCCCACCATTGCCCTTACAGTTTGAAAATTGAGATGTCCTTTTTTCTTTTCCTTTTTCTTTTTCTTTTTTGAGACGGGATCTCGCTGAATTGTTGCCCAGGCTGGTCCTGTACTCCTGAACTCAAGTGATCCTCTCGCTTTAGCTTCCCAAGTAGCTGGGACTACGGGCGAGCCCCACAACACCCGGCTTAGTTGGGGTGTACTTGAAGGTGTTCTGAGATGCAAATGATGGTAGTGTTTTTTGGTTTGTTTGTTCGTTTGTTTTAGTACTGGAGATTGAACCTAGGGGCATTGTACTTAGGGGAGCTTAACCACTGAGACAAATTCAATTCCTAGTTCTTTTTTTCTTTTTCTTTTTCTTTTTTCTTTTCTTTTTTTTTTTTTTTTGCGACAAGGTCTCTACTAAGTTACTTAGGGCCTTGCTAAATTGCCGAGGCTGGCCTCAAAATTGCAATCTTCCTGCCTCAGCCTCCTAAACCACTGGGATTACAGGCGTGCAACACAGGGTCAAGCTGATGGTAGATGTTTTGTAAGTAAACATGGAAGCATGATATAAATGTATGCCATAAATATTTTGTTTGATAATTAAGACTTTGAAGCAAAAAGAAAAAGGCTAACAAATAAGTAAGACTAACCCAGCCTAAGAAAAACAAGGGACCCATAGGCAATGGAGGCAAGGAGGGTTCAACAGAGTCAAGTGAAGCTATGGCTGCTACTCACGCCAGTCAGTTGCCAGTTAGACTAATAATACAATTAAAAAGCCAAGTTTATATTAGGTTGAACCAATTCAAGGACTTACCAGCCTGCAAATTCATTAACTCAAGGTAAACTGTGAGAAAGCACTGAACATGAGCCTCCACCCCCAAAAAAATCTGCAGTAGGTTTTTTTTTGTTTTTTTTTTTTTTTTCATTCAAAAGAACTTTTTTAGGGCTGGGGATATAGCTCAGTTGGTAGAGTACTTGCCTTGTGAGCACAAGGCCCTGGGTTCAATCCCCAGCACCGCAAAAAAAAAAAAAAAAAAAAGAACTTTTTTGGGGGCCTCAGACAAATGCTAGACATTATTGCAGAAACAGATCCATGAGACATGGGCCCTGCCCTCCAGGAGCTTATAGTCTGAAACAGTACAGAAAGAAATTCAGACAAGGCACTATAAATGAGGTTCAGAAATAAGTGCAGTGAGTCCAGATAGGGAAAGATCACATGTGGCCATCCCCGTGAGAATGCTTCATAATGAAAGGAAAATTTCATTAAGGAGAGTGAGAGTTTCTCAGGACATGTTTCGGGAAGATGATACTACGTGAGGAAAAAGGAAGATACAGAAAAAGGTCTATGTATATTTGATTGGATGGCAGTGGGGATGGTCTGGTAAAAAACAGATAAACTTAGCTGGAGCTAATATTTATGAGGAGACAGGAAAAGTAGGCTAAGCCAGAAGGAAGTCACCATTAGGCTCGTGGCCAGTGAATGACAGAGTGAATGTGAGTAGTTTAAGGAAGATTTTTCCATCGTGGGGTCATGCAAGATGGAAGGGAGAAGATTCCAAGTATCCAGGAGTGAGGCAAGGAGGGCCTGAGCTACAGTGTTAGCCCTGAGAATGGAAATGAAAACACAGGAGTAAAATACATCAGGAGGTAAAACTGAAATAACTTTATCACTAATAGGAAGTAAAGTATCTAAAATTACTTGGAGCTAAAAGAGAACTGGAGAAATGTACAGAATTAGCTGATTTGAGAACAGTAAGGGTAGGAGAGGCCAGAGATAAATGTTCAACAACATCATTTGGAGGGTGGAGGAAATCTGATTTAAAATTTTATAGCAGTTTATTATAATATGAGCTTGAAGTTTTTTTCTTAAACTGCTCCCACCAGGCTAACTAATGAGCTATTCCTGAGATCCCCAGTGACTTACCAGTTGTCAAACCTAATTCAGGTCTCATTTTTCTAGACTTCTCAACTGCATATGACACAGTGACCCCTCCCTCCTTTGAAGTTTCTTCACAGTTCTAATAGAGCCCCTCTCTCCTAGTTTTGCTTCAGCCTCTCCAGCTGCTCTTCTCAGACTTCATTGCAGACACCTCTGTCTGACCCTTTCCTGTTGGTGCTCTTGGATCCCTCCACTAGACAGCTCTCTCTCTGCCTGGGCAGCCTCGTCTACACGCGTGGCATCTATACTACTACTTTTAATGCATCAGCAACTCCTAAACCCCTATCTCCAACTTAGTTTTTCCTTGTGGACACAAGAACCAGACATCCCCATCTCCATACCAGGGATTAAACCCAGAGGGGTTCTACCACTAAGCTACATTCCCAGTCTTTTTTATTTTTTATTTTGAGACAAGGGTCTCACTAAGTTATCCAGGCTGGCTTTGAACTTGGCTTTCCTCCTGTCTCAGCCTCCCTATTAGCTGGGATTGCAGACATGTACCCCTACACCTGGCTAGAACCAAACATTTCTGATAGGCACTTCTGACTCCACACAGCCAACCACCCTGTCCTTCCAGATGATGGAGGTGCCTAGGACTCTGATTCATGCTAAGATTTTTTGTTGTTGTTGAGGTATTGGGACTTGAACCCAGAGCTTTGCACATGCTAGACAAGCATTCTAGAACTGATCTAAGATCTTAAGAGCCAAAGTTAGAAATGAGACAAGTTGAGATAGACTCCAGGCAAGGAAGCCTTGGGAACCAATAAGTGGTCTAAAGAGCTAGTCTATGGGACAGTTGGAGAGCAATAATCAAACCCCAAAAGAAAAGGTCTGCCTTATGGAGGATTGAGTCATCAGATGGAGAAATTCTGTGTATCAAAGGTATGTGACAGGGGCTGGGGCTGTAGCTCAGTAGTAGAGCACTTGCCTAGCAATGTAAGGCACTGGATTCAATCCTCACCACCTCACTAAAAAAATAAACATAAAATAAGAGCATGCTGTCCATCTACAACTAGAAAAAAAATGGTACATGGGGTAGAGAACATTGTACAGAACATCCTTAGCCCTGACTATAGATAGCAAATGAACAGAAACTGATCTGCTGTCTCCCTCCCCCATTTCCTTCCAAAAGGTGAAATAGATTTCACCTGATGGAAAACCTGAACCCCACCCCCACTCCAAGTACACTCTGAAAGTGAGAAGTGGTTTTCCATGTCTGTTCCCTGGGCTGAATCTGTGCCAGCAGACCCAGAACATTATCTGGCCATGGCATCACTGGGAGTCCAAGAGCTCTTAAATTACAGCTTGGTTCTCCACCCCAGCTTGTCTCTTCTGGTTACCAGGATGCAGGATTAAAACAGCATCTCAGTAAGTCAGAGAACAGGGGACAGTTAAAGATGAGTTGGGTTCACAGTGAGGGAAACAGAAGAGTCAGATGATGCTGAATTGATGACCAGTCACTCAAAGGACTCATGGTAGTGGTACAGAGAGCTAGTGTGTTGAACTGGGGGAGGCCTGATTGTGCCTGTGAGCCCCTACCTGATCTGCAGTCCTCTCAGGTGCTGTCTGGCTGCTGGAGCCCAGAAGTAAAGAAATAGCACAAGTTGGAATGCAATGAGGAAGCCCAAGGTAAGAAGTGCCTGCCGTATGTTGCATGTGGATTTGAGTTGTGTGTGACTTTGGTAACAGTGAGACATGTTGATGGTCCTGTTCCTGGCAGCAGTTATGGTCCAGTAGATGCTGAGTAGCAAGGGATTTATTGCAGATGATAGTTCAGATCACTGAACAGGTGATTCTGTATTTAAAGAGTCTTGATCAATGTCCTCCAAAATCAGAGGACAACTAGGAGCTGGGGATAGACAAGTGGTGGCTAAGAAACTCTTGGAAAGATAAGGTACTGCAGGCCTCCTAGAAGGCGACTGTAAACACCAGCATTACCTGGACAACTTCATGCTCTGGTGAGGAGTGGAGGTCAGAGGTGAAATCCAAGGATGTTTAGGAATCAAGAGTTACTACAGCCAGGCACAACTGTGCACACCTGGAATCCCAGCAACTCAGGAGGTTGAGGCAGGAGGATCACAAGTTCAAGTCTAGTCATGGCAACTTAGTGACACCCTGTCTCAAAATAAGAAATAAAATGGGATAGGGCTATCATATAGTGCCTCTGGGTTCAGTCCCCCGTATCCAAAAAAAAAAAAAAGAAGCCCACATTGTGGCAGCACACCTGTAATCCAACAGCTGGTGAGACGGCTGGGGAGGCTGAGGCAGAAGGATCACAAGGAGTTCAAAGCCAGCCTCAGCAAAAGCAAGATGCTAAGCAACTCAGTGAGATCCTGTCTCTAAATAAAATACAAAATAGGTTTGGGGATGTGGTTCAGTGGTCAAGTGCCCCTAAGTTCAATCTCTAGTACCCTCCCCCCAACAAAGAATCACTACAATATTATCACACGTGGTCATATAAGGCAGAGTGGCTAGTTTTAATATAAGGCCACCAAAAACCCTGCAGACCCGGATGGCCAAAGGTGCCGGTTAGGAAGGAACAATGGGTCAGGCGCTACCCTGGAATAGGCTGTCCCTACCTGGTCATAATTCTCAGGAATTTTTGAACTGGTTGTGAAGCACAGTCATTATTCAATATATACAGACAATTAAAAGGTATTAAAAACAGTTAACCTATACTCAAAACTCATCACTTTCTAAATATTTTACTGCATTTTACTATTATCTAGTAAGGTTATGTGTATCTATTATAGTTGTATGATAGAAATGCCATAAACTGAGGGACTGCTGCACATTTCTTCCCAATGCTGTGACTAGTGATCTGATGTTGGTAGTTTGAAATTGGTCCTGATGGGAATATTTACACCACCGAAATAGACAAACGCTGTAAGTCAGGGCCTTTGGGTTGCCTCCGTCACTAAACATTAACCAGCATGCGAGGCACTACAGGCAAATTTTGAGAACCAAGAACACTTTCTCTTATTTGGGGAAACCAGTAAGTGAGGGATAGTGAGGCAGAAAAGTGGGGAATGAATTCCTAACAGTATCCAAGAAAATCTCAGGAAATGCCAACGTTTCTGACTTGAGAGTAGAAAGGATTTCTCACTCCCATGAATCCTCACACCCACACCTTTCGTGGCAGCATTTTGGACCCATCGTATATACAACATGTGACCCTTCTGGGACCCTTAAGTACACGTCTTACCTCTGGTCTGAGGCAGTACTGTAACAAGGCACCTGGATGCCTGGCTTGGGGCTCTCAGAAGATGTTGACCAAAAACCATTAAGGGCTCCTTTAAGTAAACAGTGGCCATTCTGTTCAGAAGGCTGCACAAAACAGTTTTCATCAGGCACTCAAGAGGGCTAGGGTAGTACATAGCCTGATAGCATCACATATACATAGGAGATAGTTGTGCCAGCTAGTGAAGTGTCCTTACTTGGAGGGTCTCTGGGGCACCAAGGAAGAAATGGATGGGATCTAATGAGGCCCTGCTGTCCACCGGTGCTGCTGCAATTTGGGAACCCCTTGCCCTGGGCTTAGAGATGGCAAAACCCTGCCTGGTAGAGATGGAGACCACAGAGCTGCACGTTCCTATGTGAGTGGGTGGAGTGGCTCTTAGCTTTTCTCTCCGAAGTCACTTCCCTGGAAAAGGATATTTGACAGGCATGTAGTGACAGATAGGACAGGGCTTGACATTGTCGACTACAGAAGACTAAAGTAAGGCTGAGGGTGTCCGGCCTCCAACTGTCGAGTCTTGAGGTTTCCTGAGCTGCAGTTGACCAATGGCGCCCACTGGCTTGGACCAGTGCTCCCACGTGCAGCTCAGAGGCACTGTGCTCATTGGCTCCCCCTGTCTTCCACAGTTAAGCTCATGTATCAGCAACACCTATGCATACTCATGGAGTGGGCATCTTGGACCTCAGGAGTGCTTGCTTGCTCAGTGGAAGGCCTAGGCAGAGGCAGACTTTTGTTTCTGCTTTTCAAGGTCATCAGTGATTCCCCTTCTTATTCACCATTCTCCCCAAACCCAGAGCTTTATGTCCTGATATTATTAATTATTAATTATTATTATTATTATTGGTATTGGGGATTAAATCTGGGAGTACTTTACCACTGAGCTAAGTTCCCAACCCTTTTTATTTTGAGACACTGTCTTGCTAAATTGCAAGGAGGTATGACTTTTATTCTCACTCACAAGTGGAAGTGCCTAGGGGGCTGCTGGGTGCAGAAGGACCTAAACTAGAAATTATTTCACTCCTCACACCTGTTCTTTCTGTTTTCCGAATGGTACTTTCATCCACTCAAAAAGTCTTTTTAAATCGGGTGTGGTGGCACATGCCTGTAATCCCAGAAGTTCAGGAGGCCGAGGTAGGAGAATCACAAGTTCAAAGCCAGCCTCAGCAACTTAACGAGACTGTAAGCAACCTAGTGAGACCCTGTCTCAAAATGAAAAAGGGCCAGGGTTCAGTGGTCAAGTATCCCTGGGTTCAATCCCTGGTACCCCCCCCCCAAAAAAAAGAAAAAAGAAAAAAAAAGTCTTCCCAGACTTCTCCCTTCTCATACCTGTTGCCAGTGCAGTAGTGTAAGCCCATCACTTCCTATTTAATAGACTTTTTTGTTTTTTAAGTGTGTGGTGCTGGGGATTGAACCCAGGGGTGCTCTACCACTGATTTACATCCCCAACTCTTTTTGTTTTTTAATTTTGAGACATATCTCACTAAGTTGCTGAGGCAGGCCTTAAACTGCTATCCTCCTGCCTCAGCCTCCTGAGTAGCCGGGATTTACAGGCGAGCGCCACTGTGTCCAGTTTAATAGCCTCTTAATCAGTCTTCATATCTCCTACCTTGCTCTTCTCCAGACCATCCACAGGACCATCTTTCAGCACATTAATGTAATCATGTTTGCTGCTCAAAATTCTCCTCTGTGCCAGGATGAAATCTAAACTCCATGTGTTCCTTTACAACTTGTGCCCAGGAAGAAGCACACGCTTCTGTCCAAGTTTAGTTCTCACTGGAACGTTTCCATTCCCAGTTGTCTGCTTTCGATATTCTCATTTGGACCTAGAAGTGATGAATCGGAATTATTCTTGATACTTCATAGTCTTTAGTGTTTGAGAGCTGGGTTTGGACTTTCTGACCCTGTCATTTCTTTCCAGATGTCTTTCCTTGACTTGTGCCTTCAGTCAAGTATAAAATGTTTGAAAAATTTGCCCCTATGATGTCTTAATTATTTTTGATTCTGATCTATGACAAGCCATGGTGAGAACAAAAGCTTTCCTGTGCAATTTCAGTGACAGATCCTTGGGTTCTAGCCTGTTTCTGGTGGGTGGTCTAATATTCTGGAGCAGATTTCCTCCAGACCATAATTGTTTGGAAGTTTTATGTACTCCCCATACTTATAACCCAGATTTGCTTACTATCTCTTGTGCTGTTGCTTTAGTTTTGTTTACCAAAAGCTGTTAGTAATGTAGCAAACAGTCTGGCTGTCTAGTGGGTTGTCAGGACCCATTTCAGACTTGGTTAATGGATCATATATACTTTGGCTGTATCTGCAATAAAGTCACAGTAATGATCATCAGATTTGATGACCCTCAGATTTGATATGAAAAGCATTGGCAGGAAATGGAAATATGCATAATGTTTTTCCCCCTACCACCTTGCATGTATGACAAGAAAGTCAAAAAAGATTTAGGATGGGGCTGGGGCTGCATCTCAGTGGTAGAGCGCTTGCCTAGCACGTGTGAGGCACTGGGTTTGATCCTTGGTACCACATAAAAGTAAATAAATAAAATAAAGGTATTGTGTCCATCTACAACTAAAAAAAATATTTAAAAAAGAGTTAGGAGACTTTAAGAATTAGAGTCTGTTGAGTGTAGCCCAGTGGAGGAGTGTTTATATAATACATGGGTTCCATCACCAGCACCACAAATGAAATAAAACAAATAAACAAAAACTGTAGCCCATAATTATCTGCTTTGCTAAGTGATAAAATGGACAATAAAAAGAACAATAGCCAGGTATGCTGGTGTAGGTCCGCAATCCCAGCCACTCAGGAGGCTGAGGCAGGGAGGATCACAAGTTTGAGGCCAGCCTCAGCAACTTAGGACTTAAGCAACTTAGCAAGCCCCTGTCTAAAAATAAGAAAATAGAAAGGGTTGGGGGTGTAACTGAATGGTAGAGTGGCCCTGGGTTTAATTCCCAGTACCACATACACACACACACACCAAAGAAAAATCATCATGACTTTCCAAAGTTTCGTATCACCTTACTGCCCAAAAGAAAGCACGACCCTTCTGCTATAATCCAGGACAATGCCCTTCTTTTCCTTCTTTCATTTTGACCCTCATCAAATCTCAACTCCATATTCTCCTTCATTCACCTATCAAGCAATTTTCTTTATCAGTGAATCACCGACAAAGGAGCAGCTACCCACTTTTTTGTGGTCCTGGGAATTAAGTTCAGGGCCTTGTGCATGCTAGACAAATGCTCTACCTCTGAGCTACATCCTCAGCCCAGAAGACCAACTTTTTAAAAAGGAAAAGATAAAACAGATGCAAAACCTGTAATATAGCATTCATCTACAGGTAAAATCTTTTACAGGGAACTCCTGTTAAATGGGCTAATTTTTAAATTACAAGTTATTACAATATTGTTGAATCAATTATTTCTTTATGTGGAATTGGAAAACTTCTATCATCAGAAGGTTTATTTTATATTAGCAGGGCGGTTATAATGAAATTTTTGTATGTGTGTGAGAGACATGTTTTTCCTCTTTCATTTTGAGATGTCCTGCTGAACTTCAAATATTTCTTTTGCATGGGCTGGGATGTGCCCCTATAGAAAGTGCCTGACTCACATGGGTAAGGCCCTAGGTTAGATCCCCAGCATTGCCAAAACATAAAATAAAATAAAATATAAAAATCCTTTCTCCATTTATAGTTTCTTATCCTTTGAATAAGTTTTTAATCAAAAATTCAAAACTGTTTTCTCTTGGACTAGAATAATACCTTGCATATTTTTCTCACATCTATTCCTAGTCTTTCCGTTCCCTTCCCCAAGCAACCTGTTACTACTTTTAAAATCTCTTTCCAGATATATTTCATGCATATATAAGCATTATATTAGTTTGTGTATGTTTTTCTCCACTTAAAAAAAATTACAAATAAGGGCTGGAGGGATAACCAAGTCATAAAATTAGGCTTGTACAACAGTGAGTCCTATCCCCAAAAGTAGATAGCTGCTGCACTGAAGCCCTTTTCTGGGACATTTCTGAAGCAGAGTGGTAAAGGGGAATCTTCCTGGTGGGCAAAACTTCAATCAGTGCACCAGTCATTGACTTTGCTTGGAAGGAGATTTGACCCGATGTGTGTTTACATACCTCTCATGAATTGTAGACAGTGGTTTGGCTGAATGGTCAGGGACTTGGAAGAAGCATGATCATAAAATTGGTGACAAAAAAATTTGGGGGAGACACATGTGGGTAGACTTCTGGGAAGAAGGAGGAGGAGGAGAAGGAGACTGACGAGGAGGAGAAGGAGACTGACAAGAAAGAGAAGGAGGAGGAGGGGGGCAGGGAAGAAGAGAAAGAAATTTATGTCCCATGTGAATGCTCACCAAAGGATGACCTCAACAGAAGATTTTATTTGGTGGTGGGTACTGGTGATTGAACTCAGGGGCACTCAATCACTGAGCCACATCCCCAACTCTGTTTTGTATTTTATTTAGAGACAGGGTCTCACTAAATTGCTTAGCGCCTCTTCCTTATTTTATATGAATATGTTTGTGTGTGTCTAAAATATCTTTGTTTCCTCTCTCTCTCTCATTATTTTATCATGTGGCCATGGTGGCAGGGAAGAAGATCATGTATGGGCTCAGCAACATGGACTTCCTCTCATCAAGGCTGACTTGCCTTTAGCCACTGCTGAGTGCCCAGTCTACCTGCAGCAGAGGCCAATGCTGAGTCCCCCAAAAGGAATCATTCCCCCAAGTGATCAGCCAGCTTCCTGATGGTGAATTTGTGACATTGGACTATTTCTATCATGAAGGGGCAGCATTTTGTCCTTCTTAGAGTAGACACTTAAACTTCCCTGTATGCAATGCTTCTGCCAAAACTACCAGCTGTGGACTTAAGGAATATTTTATCCACACAGCATAGCTTCTGACCAAGGGACTCTTTGCTGCAAAAGTGTGGCAATAGGCCCGTGCTCATGGAATTCACTGGTCTCATCATATCACTACTATTCGGAAGCAGCTGGCTTGAGAGGCAGTGAAATGACCTTTTGAAGACACAGTTACATTGCCAGCTAGGTAGCAATAGCTTGCAGGTCAGTGTAAAAGGTTGTATATGCTCTGAGTCAGAATCAATATATGATAATGTTTCTCTTATTGCCAGGATTCATGGGCCCAGGGTGGAAATGGAAGTGCCAGTACTCACACTTATCCCTAATGATGCACTAGCAAAAGTGGGTTTTTAAAAAAATTTTAAATTTTGAATGTTTTGATATTAGGGATTGAACCTAAGACCTTGTACATGCGAGGCAAGTGCCATACAACTGAGTTAAATCTCCAGCTAAGTTTTGCTTCTTGTTCCCACAATTTTATGCTTTGCTAGCCTACATACAGGTCTTAGTTCCAGGAGGAGTGATTCTACCAGGAGGTTCAACAGTCTCTACTGAAGTAGACATTAAGACTTCTGCCTGGCTCCTTTGGACCCCTTGCACCTATGAGTCAACAGACAATTAAGGGAGTTATTGTGCTGGCTGGGTGATTGATCCTGAAATTGCACTAGTACTCCACAGTGATGGTAAGAAAGAGGATATCTGGAATGCAGAAACTCCCTTAGAGTGTTTCTTGGTATTACCATACCCTGTGATTAAGGTCAATGAAAAATAGCAATCCAATCTAGACAACACTACTAATGACCCAAACCCTTCAGAAATAAAGATTTGGGTCCCCCCACCAGTTAAAGACCCAATCATCTGACATGCTTTCTAAAGGCAAAGGGAATAGAGAACAGGTAATGAAGAAGGTGGCTATAAATACCAGCCACCACATGACCAGTTAGAGAAAAAAGGACTGTAATTGTCATGGGTGTTTCTTCCTTATTTTATATGAATATGTTTGTGTGTGTCTAAAATATCTTTGTTTCCTCTCTCTCTCTCATTATTTTATCATGTAACATAAGATGTATTGGCTTTAAGGGCTGGGGTTGTAGCTCAGTGGTAGAGAGAGCCCTTACCTAGTATTGTGTGAGGCCCTGGGTTTGATTCTCAACATCACATAAAAAAAAATAAATAAAAGTCCATCGACAACAAAAATAAAAAAAATAAAAATCTTTAAGCCAGGCATGGTGATGTATGCCTATAATTCCAGCTAGCCTTCCACCAGGAGGCTGAGGCAGGAGGATTATAAGTTCAAGACCAGCCCTGGCAATTTAGTGAGGTCCTTAGCAACTTAGTGAGTCCCTGTCTCAAAATAAATAAATAAATAGGGCTGGGGGTGTAGTTCAGCGGAAGAGCACCTTTGGGTTCAATCCCCAGTGCTACACACACACACACACACACACACACACACACACACACAGATATATATATATACTTTAAACATCACTCAAGGACTTTATCTCTTTTTTGTGGAAAGAGGTTAATATGCATGTAGAGTAGTTTTATAATGTTATAATGTTAGAATTATGACTTTGTTATTGTCTTTATTTGGAAATTATGTAGATTATTTGGAGATATGGTTTAAACAAATATATATGGGTGTTGAGTTTACAGACTTATAATGGTACATTTTGTGTGTCAATTTGACTGGGCTAGGAGTGCCTAGATATTTGGCTAAGCATTATTCTGGGTGTGACTGTGAGGGTGTTTATGGATGAGATTAACATTTGAATTACTAGTCCAAGTAAAGCATATCGCCCAACCCAGCCTGGGCATGTCTCATTCAATCCATGAAGTCTGAATAGAACAAAAAGCATAAGGAGGGAAAAACTTACTCTCTGCTTTTTACTGTTTTGGAGTGGGATGTCCTGCCTTTGGATTTGAAGTCTGGAGCTTTCACCATTGGCTTTCCTGACTCCCAGGTCTCTGGACTCAGACTGAAATGAGACCATTGGCTCTTCTGGGTCTCCAGCTGACTGGCTGAAGGTCTTGGGACATCTCACCCTTCATAACATAATGAGCCAATGCCTTCGAAGAAATCTCTTTCTAGCTGGGTGTGGTGGTGCATGCCTGTAATACCAGCAGCTCAGGAGGCTCAGGCAGGAGGATCGCAAGTTCAAAGTCAGCCTCAGCTCAATTTAGTGAGGCCCTGTCTCAAAATAAAAAATAAAAAGGGCTGGGGATGTGGCTGAGTGGCTTGGCGCCACTGGGTTCAATCTCTAGTACAAAAAAAAAAAAAAGAAAGAAAGAAAGAAAAAAACCAATAACACCAGGCATATTGTAGTTCCTTAATACATAATTTGAAACAATAGTTAGAAGATTAGCCGGTCAATTTTTGTAGCATAACTAGCTGGATACCAATAGGGATAGTCTCTTTAAGTGGGTCTCTTATATTGCATAAGCAGAGAGTAGTGCTTTCTTCAGGCCAAAGGACATTGGCTAATTCTTTATAGGAAGCCAAATGAGTCTCCTTAGGCTTCTTCTTGTAACAAACACCCACTAGAATTATGATTTTGGAATGATTTCCATTGCAAATCCCCTCTTTCGACACTCCTTTAAAAGGCAGCTGCGATATTTGGCTTCTAACCAAGGCCTGCTGCACCAACAATTCTCCAAATTTTATTTATATTTCATGTGCAGTATGTTCGAACTCTCACTTTTTCAGGTGCCAGATGCTGGTTTGGACACATTCCAGTGGAAAGTGCTTTCCTGTAAAATAATAAAAGTAAAATGCTGAACAAACCGCCTCTTTATACCAGACTTGCACCTAGTATACAAAGTTAAGGACTCTAATAATGACTTCACTATTTCCCCAAATTTGCAATCCCCCAAATTCCCTTTTCACTACCTCCATTCCAAATACTTTGTCTTTTGGTTTCCATGGGATGTAAATGCTTACCTTTACATTTTTTTAGTGTTCTCATAAAAATGTCAGAATGTAGAAATTTCGGTCTAACGTGCTTTTGGTCATGCCTAACCCATGTACCCACCCAGGACATTTCAGATATGAGCTGGATGAGAAGATAAAGCATTTTAACCCATTTACAGAATTTTTTTTTAAGAAAAGGATTTGAAAAGATACCTGAAAACTTAATATATGTTCTGTTATTATGTTTAACAGGTTTTCACTCAAAAATGATGCTTTCTGTGTGTTTTATTATGATCCTGTCTTTGCAGTGGTCAAAATTTTAAGCATAACAGTTTCCTAAGAATTAACATGAAATTCGCCTTTGTCATAGGGATCTTGCCTGCTTAAAAGCATTTCTCAGTCTAAAGATCCTGCTTATGAAGTGAACAATATTTGGTGGTTACTAAGAAAATATAAGTTGTAGAAATTGCTGGTCTGGTATTGGCCTCCATCTCCATTTTCTTCATCAGTTAATGTGGTAATATTTCACTGAGCTGAAAATCTCTACAATTCCTTGTTCTACTCTAGACAAAATTAAGAACCTTAGGACTTGAAAGTTTGTGCCAAAGCTTGCAGTTAAGTTAGGAGGTTTAAATGATATCCTGTTGAGCCCTGCTATGAGGTGTGTGTGTATGCGCGTGCCTGGTGGGGGCGCTCCTTTGTAAATAGCAAATGTTCTGCTTGGTCCCTCTTGGCAACATTTTTCACACCTTGGGCGCTGGTAGAACTTTTTCTTTTTCACTCTTTCCATTAGATGGCGGTAGATACCCAAGAAATAACTCCCAAAGCGTTGGAGGGCTGATAGTTTTTGTTTGTTTGTTTGTTTTTGTTTTTTTCTTTTTGCTGTCATACGGAAGCCCTCTTTGGCAGGTGGGCACGAAATACATTTTTGTCGTGTTTGTGGGTAGGGGTGATTGGGAAGCCGGGAGACTTGCCAGAGACCACCCGTTTAATCAAATTTCTCCCTAAAGATCAGTAGAGGAAAGTGATCAAGGGGTGGAAGATGGGGAGAGAGGGGGAAAGTGGTGGGGAGTGATATTGGCCAAATTGTTATATTGTGTAAATGTGCGTGGACGAATATGTAACAAAAAATCCCATCAGTATGTACAACTATAACGAACCAATTTTAAAAGATGGGGAGAAAAGGGTTCTCCCTAAGCATCCACGAACATTTTGTCAGTTGAGGAAAAATGTTTCTCAGCCATCAACAGACTTGATATAAGTTTTGAAGCCAATCAGGAGAGCAGCCAGCACTGATTTAGAGATGGCTGCGGTCGGCATCTGTTGTGTGTTTGTGGAGATGGAAGAGAGACTTTCTTAGCGACCTGTGGATGAAATCCCATACTGCGACTTGCAGTCAGTTCCCTAGTACTTATGAATTCTTTCCCTTGTGTGCCTAGGACCTCAGAGGCGCCCAAGAAAGAGAAGAGATGGAGTCCTCTAGTCCACTTATAATAGAGAATACAAAATATACACAGAGAAATAACTGCCGAGCAAGAGAGCCTGATGGTGATACTGTGTGGCGAAGGCACTAAATCTTATAAGTTTTATGAGAGGTCAGTGGGGTTCGAAGTGTCCTTAGGGTTAAGCTTTGTGTGGGGACAGAGAATGGAGAAGGAGGTGAAGGAACAAGCAGGTGTACAGAACAGGGTGATGGGGAGGAAGAGACCTTTGGAGAAGTCTGGAGAGAATTTAGAATTGGGAGGAGAGAGGAAACGCGGGCAGAAGTGCGGCCAAATCCAGTTCAGCATGGTTTGCAGCCTTAGAAAGCTCCGGCTCAGCGGACCCTTCTCCTGTCTTCACTTAGGCCCAAGGCATTGTGGTCATGGTGGAGCGTTTCGGGTCAGGTTTCTTTGGCCACGCGCTGTAAGCCCGAGACCTCGCTCTGGGGCGCCTAGGCGCCAGCTGCTGGGGACCTGCCTGGGCAGACTGCGCCTAGTCTACCCGCACCGCCCAGGCCGGCCATCGAGGGGGCGTGGCAAGCGTGGGCAGGAGGGGCGTGGCGTGGGCGGACTGGTGGGCGGGGCTCTCCTCACCCGCGCCCGCCGCCTCTGCCGCCGCCTCCGCCCGCCGCGCGGACCGAGGGAGCCGGGTAGCAGCAGTCTGCCCGCCCGCCGCCCGCGTGCTGGGGCTGCGGTGGGCCAGGATGTCGGGCTTCCTGGAAGAACTGCTTGGCGAGAAGCTGGTGACCGGCGGCGGCGAGGAGGTGGACGTGCACTCGCTTGGCGCCCGCGGCATCTCCCTGCTCGGGCTCTACTTCGGCTGCAGCCTGAGCGCCCCCTGCGCGCAGCTCAGCGCCAGCCTGGCCGCCTTCTACGGCCGCCTGCGGGGGGACGCGGCGGCCGGGCCGGGGGCCGGGGCTGGGCCGGGGCCGGGGGCCGGAGCGGCCGCAGAGCCTGAGCCACGACGCCGCCTGGAGATCGTCTTCGTGTCTTCGGACCAGGACCAGAGGCAATGGCAGGACTTCGTGCGGGACATGCCGTGGCTGGCGCTGCCTTACAAGGAGAAGCACAGGAAGGTGAGCGGCGTGGGCCTGTTGGCGCCCCCGGCCTCGAAGCGCAGCCCGCGCTCTCCCGAGAGACCGGTCCTCGCCGTCCCCACTCTGCCGTCCCCCCTTCCCTCCTTCTCCATGTTGGCAGCGCCTCCTCTCCTGTCCCTCTCTGAGCTCGCACCTCTATCCTGGGTTGGGGCGCCGGCGGCAACTCCTAGGTGCCGGTGTCAGGCTGCTCCCGCGCTGGGAAGTTTTGACACCCCTTGGCCCCCTGGACCCCGCCTTAAACTGTGACCCCAAGAACATTCGTCCCCACATTTTGGGAGCCTCGCGAAAGGGTGACTGTTCTCCGGGATCCCTTCCTAGTGACCTTTCTCCACCTCCCTCTAGAGGTGCAGGGAAGGGACCCCCCTTCCCCCAACCACTTAACTCCTGGCGGATACCTGTAATGGGTTGGGAAGGGCGCTAGCCCCCTACCCATAATGCCCAAACCAGGAAGTTTCCTTTCTATTCGAGAGAAATCTGTTTTCCTGGGGTCCGCTCCTTCCCAAGGGACTAGGGACCTGGCGACCGAGTCCGAGGTCAGGCCACTCACTGCTCGCCCCAGGGGGGCGGCCACTAACCATGGCTTTGGGCGAGAAGGGAGCTTTCTTCTCTTGCCTTTTCCCTACTCTTTCCCTCTTTCCCGGGGCTGAATTAGTGGCCTCCGGGGAGCTTTTCATTGTCTGGCTGTCCAGCCATCTCCAGGCCCAGGAGCAGTCTCATCCTTGCTAAGGGCTCTCCCTTAGTTTCTTGGTGGGCCACTGTTGTCTTGACATACTTGGAATTAAATGAAGAACTGATCCCATAAATGCAGATTGACTGGGAGAATGGGGACTCGAGGAAATATATACTTTGCTGTCAACTTCTGGTTCCTCCCAGTTTACTGCTGAATTTAGTTTGGGTTCCTGTGTGTATCTGTTGGATGAAGATGTCCTTTTCAGTCAAACAAATTCAGGACATTTCGTAATGAATGGTAACAGAAAAAGTTTTGGAGTGCTCTTACTTAATTAGCGTGTTCATGCAGAGTGATTCCAACTCCTTCCCTTCCTGAGCAGAATCTCAGTTTATGGGGTGGACAGGAGGGAGACTATTCTGGGGTGTTTAGTTTCCTCTAGGGAGGATGGTAACGCATGCCATGTGTTTCTTTTATGTGTATAGAATCTTGTTGAGAAGCATGATTTAGATTTAGTGAGAGCAAAAGGCTTGTACTGTGACCCCAAATGTCTCAAGTAAATCATCCATCCCAAGCAGGTACAGACTTGAGATTTAAAGTATGAAATACAGTTTAACAAATGCAGTTTGCAAATTTAACATTGGAAAAACATGGGTTCACTAACCACACAGAGGTAAGACTTTGCATTTTAACCACTTCTTAGGTTATTTTGCCCATATTTGATTTATATGCTTGATAGAATATGAATATGCATGGCTAGTACTTTTTGCTTCAAAATATGAGAATCCTTTGTCTTCCCTGGTTGTTTATGTGACTATTTTGGGGAGAAATAATGTCAGAAAGTGATTTACCAAAATGTATTTTTGCTGTTATGGCCAGTTTCTGTTGTAGACCGGAGTCTACTTAAAATAATGTCCTCGTTGAGCAATATAAGTGATTTCTGGCTTTTGAAAACATACAAGGAATGATAAAATATTACAGACCTAGGTCTATTGTGTTTTTTACAAAAGGGAAAACAAAATTGTTGGACAGTAAAAATATGGAGCAAATTGAGGTGTTTTGAAAATCTTAAAGCTTTTTCCAAAAAAGAGGCATATTTGGTATAATATAGGCCATGTTTGGTTCTCTCTACCCTGGCTAGTCCCTTTATACCAAACAAACAAACAAACAAACAAACAAAAAAGGATTCTGTGGCTCTAGCATGGACCTGCTAAATTTCACCAGGATGAAGCATCTGAAGGACCTTGAGGGCCCCATTTGAAAATATAGTTTACAGTGCTGGATGTACCTAAATCATGATATGTTAGCATCTTAAAAATTTATTTTCATTAAATTTTTTTTTGTTGTTGTTTAACTGGGGATCAAACCTGTGAACTTTGTGCATGCTAAATATGTGTTAAATATGTTTTCTACCACTGAGCTATATCCCCAACCCCCCAAATTTATTTTTTGCTCAGAGTTTTAGTTTTTCTGACTCACATCCTAGAATTTACTTTGTTCTCTAAAACCAGACCAGTTTTCAAGGAGGTGGTTTCTGCCCCTGAATGTTGGTGAATAGGCAACTCAAGATCTGATCCCAGAAACATTCTTATTGGTGGTGATGTATACCAGGTAAAAAGGCTCCAGCTGTGTTTCTTATGAAAAACATACTCTTGGAAATTGCAAAAGCTATGTATTCACTTTGAAAGGAATTATTTTCCTTCTTGAAACTAAAGAGATGTAAAATGAATTCCTCTTTTGTAACTGAGTTTTTGTCTCTTGTTTAAAATGGGGTGCATAGAATTCTGTGAGTTTGTAATGCTAATTTCACCCTAAGAACAGTGAAAAGCAGGGCACCCCCAGTTCAGGGCACTGGATGGCTGAACACTTAACTTTTGTTGATGGATTCTGTTCATGTTGTTTCACCAACCATAAAAATAGCTTTAAAGAAGGGAATTTTGTTTTACACTGAAGGGAACCAAAGTTCCAGATTACTTTTTTTTTTTTTTTAAAGTTCTCATTAACATTTGTTCTTTAAAACCATTTGTGTACTTCTTCCCATTGGGATAACAAAGGATATGGTTCTAATTACTTATTGGCTGGCATTTCTCTAAAGAAAATTGAAAAATTATGGTGGGGAAAGGAAATGCTGTGTGGTATTTCTTTTTTTCTTCTTTATTAATTTCTCCTTTATATAGTAAGAAAATCTAGGGATGACCATATATGTTCAGCCTGCATCTTGTCTGGCTCCTCTCACCTTCATTGAAGTTATGAGAAAACACTAAGTAAAAGAATTCCAGCATCTCTCTCTCTCTCTCTTAAAAATATTTATGGAAGGTTGTCCTGTTTCTGCTTGTTTTAGTGGTAGGTACAAAAGTAATTAAAACTTCTTCTTTTTCTTTTTGGCTTCCACAACACACATTATTATATAGCTGTATAGAAATTGTAATTAGATGATAATAGAACTTTGAGTGCATTTGTAAGAGCAGTTTTGTCAGGAAACCTATAATCCTGAAGTTAGGGCGGTTAGTCTTGTTTTAATCAGTAGGTTGGTGGACATTTTTGAGATTTCTAAAGAGAGAGAATGTGATGAATAGTTGAAAAGGGGTGAAGATTTGGACTTTGGGGATTGGATCTGTCCCTTTAGATGAGTTTAAGTTACTCAGCTGTCAAAAACTGGAGGCTCTATCTCCAGGATCCTCTTCAGGGTCAGAAGAGAGCACTGCTTTTCATTTTAAGCCACAGGACTTGGCTCTACCTGGGTGCCTGATGGAAAACATTTGATCATCGTGGGTGCCAGTGACGCGAAAGCTGCAGACCAGTAACTTCCCTCCCAACAGGTTATTTGTCTCTGACTTGGTCCCAGAACTTTCTGCACGGGCAGAAAGGGAAGAGGAAGTTGGGGTGGGAGATGGGCTGAGTCAGGGGGCATCCCACCCAGCCTACCTGCTTTGGTCAGGGGAAGTAGAGCCCTCCTTCAGATGCTCTGTATTGGGCTGCTACCCAGACTGCTCTTGTTGGTTCTTTGGTTCAGATTAAATCAGATGCGTGGACTAGAATTCAACTAAATCCTTCTGGCTCTTTGGGTGAATGGGATCTTGTGCCAACTCAAATAGTCTATAAGCTCCATCTCTTCTACTCGTTCTCAGATCCAAATATTATGACCAATAAAAGAACAGGGACAGATCACCTTATCTTTTCTTATTCACATTTTTTGTTTTTAAACTGTGCTGGGAATCGAACCCAGGACCTCATGCATGCTAGGCAAGCACTCTACCACAGAGTCACATCCCCAGCCCTTCTCTTCACTTTTAAGATGGTAAAAAAAGGTACAGCTTTGAAAAATAGGGGTTTTTACCTTCCTCATAAAGAGCCTGGACCAGCCACTGGTGACTGTGTTTCTAGGATGTGGATCAGTTTAATAAAACAGCAGTCCAATTAAATTACTAAGAGCAATGTTCCTTGAGAGGCTTTTTCCTTGTTCCATTATTTGTAATGGTGTTTTTAAATCTTATTTTACTTTTCTGTGTAGAAGCAGTCAAGTAGCTACAAATATCCTTCTGCCTGAGTTCAGATGTTGCTCTTCTTTTTTTTTGATATTGGGGATTGAACCACTGAGCTACATCCCTAACCCTTTTCATTTTTTGTTTTGAGACAAAAAATGGTCTTGGCCAAGTTGCTTATGGCCTTGTTAAGTTGCTGAGGCTGGCTTTGAACTTGCAATCCTCCTGTCTCAGCTTCCTGAGCCACTGGGATTATCGATGTGTGTACCATCATGCCTGGCTGACTCTGCTTCTTCTTTTTTTTTTTTTAATTTTTATTAAAAATTTATTTTATTTTCTTATTTATATGCAGTGCTGAGAATTGAACTTAGTGCCTTACACATGCTAGGCAATTGCTCTACCACTGAGCCTCAACTGCAGCTGGGCTTTGCTTTTTGTTGTTGAGGCTGGTTACGAACTTGTGATCCTCTTGCCTCATCCTCCCAAGTAGCTGGTATTACAGGTGTGTGCCTCCATGTCTGGCTCTCCTTTTTATTGACTATGGATGTTTGAGCTCACTTATGTTCCTTATCTGTAGAATGGAGTTAATAATAGCACTACCTACCTTACATGATTGTAGTAAAGACTATGCAAGATAACATACACTTGTCTGGCATATAGTAAGTGCTTAGAAAATGCTACTATTATTATTAGTTAACAAGTGATCATAAAATTTAGTAATTCATTTCATAACTTGAACCTTTGGGAATGTATCACATCATAGAATTTCAAAACTGTTACCAGGTGTGTGTGTGTGTGTGTGTGTGTGTGTGTGTGTGTATGTGTGTGTATTTTTATTTTTAGAGACTGCATTTTGATTCATTGTACACAAATGGGGTACAACTTTTCATTTCTGTGGTTGTACACAATGTAGATTCACACCATTCATGTAATCATAAATATACATAGGGTAATACTGTCCATTTCATCCTATTTTTCCATCCCCCAACCCCTCCCACCCCATTTTCCTCCACATCATCCAAAGTTCCTTCATTCCCCCCGCCACCTCGTTATATATGGTCATCCACTTATCAGAGAAAATATTTGGCCTTTGGTGTTTTGGGCTTGGCCTATTTCACTTAGCATGATATTTTCCAACTTCATCCATTTACCAGCAAATGCCATAATTTTATTCTTCTTTATGGCCAAGTAATAGTCCATTGTGTATATATACCACAGTTTCTTTCCATTCGTCAATTGAAGGGCATCTTGGTTGGTTCCACAATCTAGCTATTGTGAATTGAGCTGCTGTGAACATTGATATGGCTGTATCACTGTAGTATGCTGATTTTAAGTCCTTTGTGTATAAACCAAGGAGTGGGATAGCGGGTCAAATGGTGGTATATATAATTTTTTTTTTCTTTTTTTTTAAAAAATTTCAAATCAATGACTTACAGACATGCAAGGGGATATGGTGAGGAAGTCGAAAGAGAGTCAGTTGTAATTGAGGAGAAAGACCTCAGAGAATGAAACAACAAAAGCAGATGAATATACAGTAATACTGTTCCTTAAAGTTCTGGGAAATTGCTGATAGGTACTGAGCTCCATATTTATATTTGCCAGTGAAACTCTAGACTGGTTGGGAGGCTGAGGCAGGAGGATCACTAGTTTGAGGCCAGCTTCTGCAACTCTGAAACTCTATAGATTGCTAAGCACTGAAGCCTTGGTATGATAATGGGTAACAACCATCAGGCACCCTTCTTGAAAGAAATTATGTACTTGGCAATCATTTTGTGGTTTCCCAAAGCCATTAGGCCTGTTTCCCACTGAACCTTGCTGCTCAAATCTGGGCAGGCTGGAGGTTGAAGGATTGCTGTTTTTTCACATGGGAAATGGAGGGTCTGCTCTGGAGCAATAGAGAACCCACCCCTCATGGAGCCACCTGCCTTCTCAGCTCTGGAATGCTGTAGGAGAGGTTTGCCCAGATGCGTAGCCACTGCTGGATTAATCCTCATTTTCCAGGTAGCGGCTGTCCACAGCTCTTGCTAACTGATTTATCTTCTGATACAGGTTGGAATGTAAAGCAAAGCACTGAGGAAGGCAGTGGATTTTGAGGTTAGCATCGCTGATTTATTTCCACCTGATTTCCCCCAACCCTCTTTTTATCACTCTTTCTTTTGGTAGAAGGCCTGTTTTAATATCTGCATAAATTGGAGGAAGGAGGCTTTTGTGTTGTGTACAGCTGGGGCAGGCAATGAACAAGTCCCTTGAGGGTTTTCTTTCTTTTTTTCCTAATAGGGCTTGGGGGTTCTGGGGCTCCAGCTGCCCCTTTCTGAACTAGATTTGGCTCCTGACCACGTGATTTCATTTCGGGGGGAGAGTGGAGACTTGGCCTAGGTTGTGTTTTCTTTCTTCACAATCTGAATTCCCGGTGGTGCACAGTGTTAACCACCGGGGTGCTTAGTTTTCTGTATTTCATTAATTTGTCATTATGCTTATTCAAAGGCACTCAGAGAAAATGGCTATGAATTTAGAATCTTCTTGTGAATTCTGACTTTCATGAGGCTCTTATGTACTGCTGTTTTATATCTTGTCATTATATTCAGAATAAATCAGTTCTTGAATTCTGGGAGCCACCTTACTTCTCTTCAATCGCCCACATCCTGAAGACCCTGAGTCTGGTTAATTTGACCTCCTTAATACCTGTCAACTCTGAGCCCATCTCTCCATTCCTGCCATCGTTGCCTCAGTTCAGGTTTCCTCTGGACCATTTCTACCAACAACTTTCTCCTGAGCTTCCTGCTTTTAATACTGACCCCCTGCAATGGCTCTCAAGACCAGAACTTCTCACATGGTCTAGTTTGGGATCCATTTTTAAAAGATTTACGGTCATTTACACACTGATACATGGTCCTGCTCCATATGACTAATATGTAGCTTGAGCCACATGTGATTCCTTACATGAGTTGACAGCATTCAGACTGGTCACTGTCCTGTTCAACAAAATGAGCTCATGGATCACAAACTTGAATGTCAAGTTTTGTTGAGCCGTCATCTTAAGCATTTCTGAGTGTCTACTCTGTTTTCTGTACTTAACTTTGTTGTGAACCAGTGACAAATAACTCACAGCAGGCCCTGGTCCTTGGACCCCACGTTGATGGAGTAGCACTGCCCTAGACTGTTTTCAGAAAGGAATGAAAAGTTCAGAAATACAAACCTGGGCTGGGGTGTGGCTCAGTGTTAGAACACTTGCCTTGAGTGTGCCCTGGGTGTCATCCCCAGCACCACAGAAGAGGAGAGAGGGAAGGAGGAAATGCAACTCTGATCATGCCATTCTCCTGCTGAAGAATTCTGCATAGCCTTTGCTGTCATCTCCAGACTACTGGACCTGACTCTTCTCCAGTCTCGTCTCTTACCTGTGTTACAGGACTCTACTGGACTTGCATTTCTGGAATGTGCTGTATTCTCCCTCTTCCTTTCCTGACTGAGTGTAGAGCTTCCCGATGTCTCTGCTTTCCTGTGTCTCTTGAAATTACTTTTATGTATTTATGTATGTGTTGGGAATCAAGCCCAGGCCCTTGAGCATGCAGTTCATATGCTATATCTCCCAGCCTCTATTTTATTTATTAATTTTTTACTGGGGATTGAACCCAGGGATACTCTACCTCTAAGTTCCATCCCAGCCCCTTTATTTTTTTTGTTTTGAGACAGGGTCTCACTAGGTTAACTTAGGGCCTTGCTAGGTTGCTGAGGCTGACTTTGAACTTGCAGTTCTCCTGCCTCGCCTCCCAAGTTGCAGGGGTAGACTTTAAAAAATTTTCTCGGTCTTTTTTGTTAGACTATGAGCTCCTTGAGGTCAGAACCCAACCAAATGAAGGGGAAGGTGATTGGTGTTGAGGTGCTGAGAAATTGGATGATGTCATGTAAAGCAGGCCTATGACTTTTAGATTGATAACTTGAAAACACTATAATTCTAGATTATGTAAATTGAAATGTGCACTTTCATTGTTACGTAGCTTGATTTTAGTACTTAATGTTAGAATTGGACCTTAACTGAACTGTGTTAATTGTATATTCTCTGTACATTTTTGGGGTGGTTTTTTTTGTTTCTTAAGTGGATTTTTTTTTCTTTGTTAGGGATGGAACCCAGCCCTGCACACATGGGCAAATGCTCTACCATTAACTACACCCCAGCCCTTAATGAGCATTTTAAAAAGCACTTAGATGAGCAAATAGACGTCCCAACTGGGAGAGTCCGAGTAGCTCCTTGTGCAACTGCATTGCCCTGTAATTCTATGTTCAAAAATAGGAAACGACTTGACCCTCCCTTTTGAAATGCCAAGTATCTTAGTCTGTTAAAGTAGTCTCATCTGCGGACCTATCATTCCACACTTTTACATTTCATAAATAGTTTTTATTTCTCTAGCATCTTTCTTCTAAGAAGCTCAAAAAACATGCATATTACCTCTTCCAGCAAGTAGTAATCAGTGGATATTAAGTGTTTTAACTTTTCAAAGTATGTTAAGAATCAGAGAATTGAAGCAAAGCAAACTGATGATTAGATCCAGGGTCATAGTGTTGGATGAAAGAACTTGGCTGACCTCCCTTAAATCCACTCTGTCATTTCTGTTCATGAAATTGTATCTTAAAAATGTTCACATCAAACATGCTCCCTGGAAGGCGGGGCTGAGCATTCTCTTCAATGTGGATTCCCTCTCAGTATGGGTAGAACACTCTGAAATAAGATAGAGGTAGTTTAACTGCTGAACACATTTGCTGTTACTCAGAAGACAGGAGAGCCTGAACTTCTTTTCTGTTGCTGCCTTTCCCTGGTGGTGGTTTCTAAGGGTCTTTTTAATGATTTGGCTTTTTTTAGTTCAGCCAGTGAAGTGCCCCCAAGTCCCCTTCATCCTATGCAAAGCCTGCGGGCTGCTTTAGTGCTTTTGTTCAGAGACAAAATTGAACTTCAGGTATCCTGCCGAGATCCTAGGACTAAATCAGTCCTCCCTTTTATGAGGTTTTCAGAAACGGCTGTTCTAACTTCCAGTGAAATCTCAAACATGTGCTTTCTGCTTTATGACAAGGAAGAAGTATAGTAATTGAAAGTTGCTCGAGTGCTGTTATTCTGAAGTGAAGCCCTGCAATGGAAACTTTTGTTCTGGGGCATCTGTGATTAAAAGCAAACGTAAATTTTCTGCAGCTTGCTGGTCATAACTCTTAGACCAGATATGCAGTGTATTTTCGTATGGGCTATACCTCAGAAAATTCTTTTTCAAAAACAATTTAAGCTTAGCGTTCAACATTCTGTCAAGACTGTCGCCTACTCCCCTCCTCCCCATGGTATTATTTTGATATAAATGCCAATTACAGGTAAATTCAAGTAATACTTCCACAGCTAATGATGCTTTTATCTTAGATTGTTAGTGGATTATCACAAAGCAGGGTGTGACGAGTCTTGCTGTTCTAGGGGAGGGTTGTCTCTTTGTTTTCCTGGGAGAATTTTATCTCGATACATTGGTTCTACAGTTCTATAGGGTTTTTTTGCCCCCCTTTTTATGTCAATATCCCTGGGATAAAAATCTGGATAAATTCAATCTGCTTAAAATCCAAAGACATTGCCTTTTCCCCCTTTAAACATGATCAGGTCAAGACAGTTTTCTTTTGATCGTGGTGGCTCTCAGTGCAGCTGCCTCATCTGTTACTCATTTTTCAGGGTTTCATGTGAAATATAAAGATTGGGTGGAACAACATGCAATAGGGAAAAAGTCACGACGTGACCGGCAGAGCTCTGAATGGTGTGAATGGAGGCAAGTGCAACTTCCTTCAGCTCTGGGCGTGTGTTTGACTGTAGCTCTGCAAATCATTCATACCCTGGGACCTTCAGGAGTGCTCCATTATTAGAAGAGAATATTTAAAATGCATTGCCTAGTGGATGAAAAAGAACTTTGACTCTGGATCAAGTTTTCTTAGTTTGCATCCCAGCTCACACTTTCTAGCAGTGACTTTGTGGCAAGTTACACAATTTCCATGTCTGGTTTTCTGATCAGTAAAATAGAGATAGCAACACCCACCTCATAACCCATTGTTAAGGGTTAAATGAGCCAGTATTGGAAAAGTGCTTAACAGTGCCTGGCACATAGTAAGTGCACTTCATCCCAGGTGCGTGGGCATTCATTCCACGTTTTATGGTTATTCAGATTATAGGAGAGAGGAATTCTCAGCCTTCCTACTTCTTTATGCCCCTCCCCCATTCCAAAGCACCTAGTTCTTTCATCTTCTATTCAGTTTCTTTTTTCTTTTCTTTTTCCTTGTGGTACTAGGGATTGAACCCGGGAACGCTCTACCACTGAGCTACATCCCAACCTTTTTATTTTTTTACTTTGAGACAGGGTTTTGCTAAGTTGCTGAGAGTCTCTGAGTTTCTGAGTCTGGCCTTAAACTTGTGAGTCTCCTGCTCAGCCTTTTGAGTCTCTGGGATTATAGGCGTGTGCCACCACGCCAGGCAATCATGTTTGTTACTAGGATACCTATAATGACTTGTCTGTTGTTGATTTGATGACATATCCCTGTTTTTGAGTATGGGTATAATTCCAGGCCATATATTTGATGAGTCAATCAAGTGCTCAATTTTTAAAATTTATATATATATTTTTAAATTTTGGTGTTGGAGAAGAAACCCAGGGTCTTGCAGGTGCGAAGCATGTACTTATTTTACTGAAGTGGTATTCAGTTTTACTGATTGGATTCTATTTTTGTTTTGAGCTGGGAATAGATCGGGGAAAATTTACATATGTTCTTCTGACATTTATTTATTTATTTATTTATTTTTTGCGGTGCTGGAGATTGAACCCAGGGCCTTGTGCTTGACAGGCAAGCACTTTATGAACTGAGCTATATCCCCAGCTCCCTTTATTTATTTTTAAACTTTTTATGGACAACTTTAAACATCACACAGGTGGGGACAACAGGACAGTGAATCCCCATGAACCCACATGGGTACAATAGTCATCAGCTCATGGGTTCCCCAGCCCCTACTGGAATATTTCGAAGACAATCCCAGACATACCATTTCCTTCATAAACATTTCACTAAGTGACTTTTTAAAAAACGTAATCACAATATCTAGGATACTTTAATATCAGCAAGTATCTAGTAAGTATTACAATTTCCCTGATTGTCTCACAGTCGTTTTTATCTCCCACAGTTGGGTTGTTTGAATTCAAATAAGGTCTACCCATTACATTTAAGCCATTTCTTAAATATCTTCACCTATAGTTTCCCTTCCTTCTTTTCCTTAGTTTTTTTTTTTTGTTGTTGTTGTTGTTGTTCCTGTTCATTTAAAGTTTCTCTGGCTTTGGGTTTGCACCCTTGGTACACTTCTGAATCTTCCTATTCATGTTCTCTCTCTTACCTAAGTCTGTAGTTTCTTACATCCTGGCTTGGAAAGGTCCCAGCCTCCTGTAACTGAGGATAGGCATAGGTTATCTTGAGGCCTGTGTAGCTCAAGGACAGTTGTCCTTCCCCATCTCTCTACTCTGCTTATATCTCTGGGTCCTGACCTTTGGCAGGCTGTTCCTCATTGTGACATGAAGGCTACCAGCAGCTCCAGGTTTACTTCGCATCTTCTCAGATCCCCAGCCTGCTCACTCTCCCATCCAGCACTAACCACTGTGGCCAAGATGTGTAATAGCCCAACTGACCAAGTCTGAGTGACATCTGCACCTGTGTCCCCAAGGGTGGGATCATAAGCCAGGGGACCAAACCTTAGAAAGGGGTGAACATCAAGGGAAATCAGGATGTGTTCCTAGAGGGAGTGTGCCCTGGAGATGACTGTGTAGTCTGTGCTGGAACATTTCTAGTGACCACACACACTGTCTACTGAGGAAGTCCATCCTTACATCAGCCATCCTCCTCAGGTGACCTCCTTGTCTTCAGAGAACCACAGGTAACTCTTCTGTCTGTCATTGCAAAATTCTAGGCTGGGGATGTAGCTGAGTGGCAGAGCACTTGCCTTGTATGTACAAAGCACTGGGTTCAATCCCTTATGCCACAAAAACAAAATTCCTTACCAAATGCAAAGTGTCTTTGGTTCTTGGATCATTTCTTGTATGACATGGGTTCACAGCTTCATCATCCTGAGTCTTCTCCAGGTTTCCCTGGGACCTTTCTTGTGTATGTTTGTTTGCGGTGTTGGGGATTGAATCCAGGGCCTCCATGCATGCCAGGTAAGTGCTGTACCACTGAACTACACTCAAGCCCTTCCTGGGCTTTTCTTAAAGAGTAGTCCCCACACCTGAATACAGACTCCACAGTATATGAACACAGAGTCAAGCACAGAGGGCAAGCATTACCCTCTTGTTTTAGATCTTACCTCTGTTTATCTTACTAGAGCCCAAGATTGCATTAGATTTTCTGACAAGTCACTTCACACTGTGTTGACCCACTGACCTTTTAATCAACCAGAACTCTGAAGTCTTTTTCACCAATCATTGTTAATCATATACCAGAACAAATGAGAACAGAGTCTAAAATCTCATCTCCCTCATTTTCAACAGTTTATTTAGATTTTCCCAGTTGTTGAAGTCTGTTGAAATCATTTTGTATGCTGAGGTGGCCGTCACAATAATTAGAGTCCTTTGCTAGCTTTGAATTACGTGTGATCCCTTTTAGACCTTTATCCACACGGTTGATTTAAAAAAAAATGTTGAGATGGGATCATGGCACAGTACTAAGGACCTCCAGGCTAATCGCAGTTCGTTAGTCATTTGTTTAACAACCTCAAATCCAGCCAGTTCCAAATCTGACTAATTGTGTTACTGTCTAACCCACACTTATCCATTTGGCTTGCACACTTATTGTAGGAGAGCTTAAGACATAGCTTGCTGTAACTTAGACAGATGGAAAGTCCGGCTTGAGGAAGTAACCGCTTGAGCTAAAGACGACCCGGATTGCTATAACTTAGATATTTACTCTTTCCCTCTCTGGGAAAGATAGTCTGAAATGATTTTTGTTTGGTAAAACCCATGCTTGCTCATAACTAATCACTTCTTTTCTTGTGTGGCTAATAACTGTATGGTGTAGAATCTGTTTAAGGGTTAAGTTCAAGTCCATTGCCTGTAGTTTGCAGAATCTCTCCCATTTTGCTGTTTTGAAAATCAATACTCTCTGCTGGTTGCAGGTCATGAAATCATGAACAACGAATGGCTAGGTGATTTTTTTTTTTTTTTTTTGCGGTACTGGGGATTGAACTCAGGGCCTTGTGCTTACAAGGCAAGCACTCTACCAGCTGAGCTATCTCCCCAGCCCGGCTAGGTGATCTTTATGGCACATTTTCTCCCTCTTGAATGTAATTCATACTTTAAAGGAGTAAAATTGCTGTATTGGCTGGGCATTTAGGGAGTGTGGGCACTTTTGTTTCCTGCAAAAGATCTTGTAGGAGTAGCCATGTCCAGTTAACGCCTGATAGCATGTAGTAGAGAGCACCCCATTGTCCAGGAGGCCCAGATCCTTCCTTTTCTAAAGGCTCTGTGGCAATACTGACTGCCTTGTTCCTGACCCCAACACCCCCCTTCCTTCACCAGCTCATTAGGTCCTAATAGGGCCTGAGGGAGTCTTTTTCTTAATGCTATTTCCCCCCATCACAAGCAGGATGAGAATCTTCCTGGCTAATTAACAGTGGCATTTTGTTTCAAAATTAGTAGTGGGCACCAACTAGCTATAAAGCAGCCAAGTACCCTGGTGCCTATATGTTGGTTTTTCTTAATATTCAACTTTTTAAGACAAATCAGTTCTTTATTTTGAAATAGATTTGTTTTCTTACTTAAGTGTACTTGCCTATTTAAGATTACATATGAATCTGTTTGGCACCTAAGAATTCTGACTATTCCAATGTTAGGCCTGAGGATGAATTGGAATTAAATGCCTTAAAGCACTTTCCTGGGGGGAAATCAGTTTGCTTAATTTGCACAAGGTCCCTGGCTTCAACCCTTGGATTCATTGTTTTAAGCTTGTACAAATGTTCTTAAGAGTAAAATACTACTTAATACCACTTGAACATATTGCCTTTCATTTGGATTTAGGAAAAGTATTAATTCGCAGAGGCTGTGGTGGAACACTCTAGTTTTGAGGCACTTTCTGAAGTGCTGCTGGCCTGTGAATGCTTTGGTGACTTTTTTCCTGAGGTCATCTGAGTGTGCTCTGCCACAGAGCTGGTAGTTCCAGGTGAACGTAGATCCCTAGAATAAAAATCTGATATGCCTTCATGAGGAAAGAGGGATTTGTAAGTCTTGTGTATCCAGCGCAAATTATGGTGTTACCGCTGACTGTTTACATTAAAAGCCACTTATATTCCTTGACTCAGCATGTAGTTAATACGCTTTTTCCACATATTAACTTTTTTCCATTTACAAGAGAAAGCCAACATTTCTTAATTGTAAAAATAATCCTCTTTCCAAAGATAACTGCTGTTAATAGTGCTTTGCCTATTCTTTCAACAAAAAGCATGTGCATATACTATATATGTAAATGTATGTTTTTCTATTTTTACATAAATTTGATTTAGCATTTGAAAAAATATTATTTTCTAGAATGGTAGTACATTAAAAAAAATTGAACTGAGTATGTGACTTAGCAGGGTACTAGGTCCCTAGCAATGTGTTAAAAAGGAAGGAAGGAAGGAAGGAAAGGAATGAAAGGCATGCAGGGAAACCTCACTCCCACTGCTGACTGTAGTCAGCAACTACCACGATCCATTTCATGTATGTCTCTCCAAAGGTGTTTGGTAATCTACAAGCATATATATAAGTATGTGCCCCTCATACACATGCTTTTAAATGGATCTTGCTTAGATTCTTGACTGTCGTGACAGTTGCTGTATAGAGACTAAAAATATCATTTGCGTAGCCCTGTGATAACTATAGGTGATGTCCTCTTATTAACAAACCCAGCACAGAAACGAGGAAAGAAATCCCCCAAACCACTACTATCCTTAGAAGGAAAATGACTTGTTGTGACGTGTTCTGGGGGTACACTAGTCTGAAGGAGACCTTTGAAAACAGTTTCCCTTTCCTCCAAGAGGGGCCCCTCTCTAAGTCTGACATAAAGCAATGAGAAGACAGTGTCTGTCAAATTCCTACTGCTGGGCCCTGCCATTTGGGTAAATTAAGAGGTTCATTCTCTGAGGCTGTCAGTTTTCCCTTCCAAGAGTATTCAGATTTATCCAGGGACAAAAGACTTCCCGGTGCACAGACATTTGCATTATGCCTGACCTTTTGTGGTAGCTAGCATCAGGCAATTTGTATTTAGTATAGATTTTTACTTAGTAAACTGTGCTGTAGTTTTAGAAGATTCACTATCCTTGAAATATAAAAATATGAAATAGTTGTGTTAAAGAACTCATTTTCATTTTAGAAGGATCTTCATTGTATTCTCCCCTGCCCAGTCTTAGGAGTGCATCTGTTGATTTGAGAAAAATGTGCGACTGTTACATCATAAATATTCTTACCAGCCAGGGGTGGTGATACACACCTATAATCCCAGCTACTTAGGGGGCTGAGGCAGGAGGATCACAAATTCAAGGTTAGCCTACGCAACATAGCCAGACATGTCCCAAAATAAAAATTAAAAAGCACTGAGGATGTAGCTTGCCTAGCAAGTATGATGGCCCTGGGTTCAATCCCTAGCACTGCAAAACCCTTTTTTTTTTGTACCAAGGATTGAACCCAGATGAGCTTAACCACTGAGCAATGCCGCCAGCCCTTTTTATTTTTTATTTTGAAACAGGGTCTTGCTAGGTTGCTTAGGGCCTTGCTAAGTTCCTTAGGCTGACTTTGAATTTTTGATCATTCCGCCTCACCCTCCCAAATTGCTGGGATTATAGGTGTGTGCCACCACACCCAATGCAAAAAAAAAATTTTTAAAAATATACATATATTCTTATGTAATGTTACAAACACTTATTCCCTTTTTCTCCTGAATGCTCTGTATTCTCTTCTCTATAAAGTGGCTGAGAAAAGTTATAATTCATTTGGTTTCCATGTAGGCAAGTTGCTTATGAAAAATCAAAGGGTTGCTATGGGAATGTTTATTAAATAATACATGGATAATAGACATTGTGAAAGGTAAAAAAGCTTTTCAAAGATCCAGTGAACCTGAAAAGGGGACTTGATTTCAGAATGGAAAGAAAACTGGGCGCAGTGGTGCAGCCCTGTAATTCCAGTGACTCCTGAGGTTGAGGCAGGAGGATCACAAACTCAAGGCCAGTCTCAGCGATTGAGACCCTGTCTCAAAATAACAGATAGAAAGGGCTGGGGATGTAGCACAGTAGTAGAGGACTCTGGGTTCAATCCCTAGCACCACATCAAAAAACCACCCCCCCCCAAAAAAAAAAAAATGGAAAAAGTGTCAGTTTGGAAGTAAGAATTTTTATTTTAAATGTGAGAAGAAAGATTGAAGTAAATATGCCAGATTACTTATTGTCATGTTAGGATGGTGGCATGTGTGGGCAGTGGGTGTCTGATTTTCAGATGTTCTGAATATAATCAGTTGTATAATAAAAGTATCAGTATATGCAAAGAAAATAATTTGACTCTTTCCTGAAAGGGCTTGCATCTTGTTTTTGGATGCTTTTTTTTTTAATATTTATTTTTTAGTTGTAGGTGAACACAATGCCTTTATTTTTTATTTTTATGTGGTGCTGAGGATTGAACCCACGGGGCTCACGCGTGCTAGGTGAACACTGTACCACTGAGCCACAACCCAGCTCCTGGATGCTTTGTTTTAGCGTAAGGTTTTCTTCCTCCCTTCAATCTGCGTAGCATCTGACTAACTTGCTCATCATCACCTGGTATGGAGCAAAGGAACACGGATGAGGAGCACCAGCTCACAGCTACTGAGTTTAAGATGACTTTCTGCAAAGAATAACTTGAAAGTGACCTTTTCAGATGAGAGCTGGGTAGTCCAGTGGATTAAGAAAGAAAGATATTCCAGATATAAATAACCATGTGGGAACCAAGGGGAAAGTTGAGAAGGAGGAACTTCATTTGATCCTGCTAAAGAGAGTAAGAATGGGATGGAGGGAGATGATGTCTATTTGAAAATTGATGAGCGATGGAAGCCGCCTGTGCTCAGTGGGAGCATTTTTACTTATTTAAAGGGAAGCAGAAGTTCCTTTGCCAGAATCTTGAGAAAATACATTTTAGGTGATGCTGACTGGGAGGCGGGAAGACTTTGTGAAGCAGGCAGTGGTCTGTTTGCAAGGTGAGGTTGGGCCCCTCTCGGGTTTGGGTTTGGAATGAGAAAGAAGTTCTGGATTCCAGACATGCCACAGGATAGGAAACAGATGCTGTTTGTACCAAGGAGGCCAAACTCAAAACACAGAATCTTATCCTAGGCCAGGTTGCAGAAATATATTTTCTGTAAGCTTCCTTAGAGCATAAAGAAGATACTCAGTGTTAATGGCTTCCGTTTGTTAAGAAAAATAAAGGAAATTCTAGGAATTTTCCACTGCTGTATGATATCGGTAGAGGGGAAGCAGTGACAGGGTCTATGAAGCTCTCAAACTAGATTCCTCGCTTAGTTAGTATGTGCTCATACTACAAACACCAAGTTTGTGCTTTTCATTGCCTGGTTTGGGCACTGCCAAACTTCGGTCAGTCATGTGTTTCCTGGGCATCTCATTTGCCTCAGGCAGTGTCAGGATGCAGAGAAGTCTCTGCTGTCCAAGATATTTATGCTTTAACTTGGGAGATAAGGCATGAAATATATATATAAATTCAGAATCTCCATTGGATGATGTCCTTTGTGTTGGTTCTAATAGGGATGGGATTGAAAGCAGGAGCTCCAAGGACCCAGAGTCCTGTGACCCAGAGTTCTATGACCCAGTCAGACTGGAGGCCAGTCCCTCAAGGATGACCTGGTCCCATCCATGTGTTCTACTTTCTAGTTTTGAGACCTCAGGCAAATTACTTCAGTCTTTCTGAACCTCAGTTTCTCCATCTGTAATATGGGAATGAGAGTAGGGGTAGCTACCTTGGTTGCTCTGGAGGTTTGAGGTGATGAATAATATGAAAAACCCTGTGCATCTTGCTGGGCACACAGTATTTGGTCAGGTGATCGTCACTGTTGCTTTGTTCCACCAGACCCAGAAAGTTTCTGAGGACAGGGATTCTGCTCTTCATCATCATGTCCTTACTTACCATATTTTATACCTTTTATTAATAAAATTTGGCACAAGTGCTTGTTGAAAGAAAGAATGAATGGTTTGGACAGAGGTCAGAAGGGTTGGCAGAACTTGGGTGGGAAGAGGAATGGAATTCCAAAGACAAGGGTGAGTCTCAAAGTAAAGCAAAGTCAGAGACGCTTGTGTGTGTGTGCTATCATGATAATTATACAAATGCCCTTACTGCATAATATTGGGCAACGTGGCCATTGAGTGTTTCCCTGTAAAGGATGTTGGGAATTCAGTAGCTTTATTTACAGATGAGAAAACTGAGGCCCAGAAAGGAGGTGGTCACATGACCGAGTAGCCTCTAAGTTTTGGGTCTCCTTATTGCTAGCTCAATGGTATTTCCTGACATTCTTCCTGGTAGCTCTTTAAAAAAAAAATCCAGCCAGTGTCTGTAAGTCATTGCCAAATTTTGCTTGTAGAGAAAAGAGATAAGCGTTCTGAAAAGAGGGAAATGCGGCAGTCCTATTTTTCCCATGTGAGTTTATGTATCCTGACTTCTAGAAAGTGGGATGCTTTCCCGGTCCCAGGAGCCTGTTCCTGAGAGCGGAGCCGTTTTCCTGTGGAAGGACTGGGGTCAGGCCCGGGACTTGGGTCAGACCTCCTATGTGGAAAGCCTCAAGTGGCTGTAACTCATGCTGAAAAAACAAACATGTTCCTTCACTGGACAACAGAACAGAGCTCTTAAGGAGGGGATTACCAGGGCCAAAGTATGTGAAATGTAAAGAAAGGAATGTAAAAAGAGCCAGGTGCTTCAGTGTGTGGATCGAGGCTGATGGGGCGCTTAAGTGTCAGAAATTCCATTCGGATGACTTGATGGCTGTGGTATTTTTTCCTGTTGGGCCATCGAGGAAGGGAGAAGAGGCCTGTCATCCTGTGGCCTGTCCAGGCTAGTTAGCATGTTGTGTTGTGTTGAAGGATAGCTGTGACCTGAGTGGGACCTTGGCACTCGATTCTGGGGCCTGGAGTCATGGGAATTTGCCATGTTGCTTTGAGGAAGTCATTCCAACCTGGGCAAGAAGATAGGTGCTGGAGTAGGAGGAAAACAAAAACTTGGACACATATTTGTTCTGAGACTTGAGCATTTGGAAAGGGGGCTACTGGGTCACACCTGTGACTTTACTAGAGGGAGAATTTAGATGTTCTGAAACCCAGGAAACCCAGGAGTGGGAATCAATTCTAAAGCCAGTTCTCTTCATGAATCATCTTGGTGTATTTTCATGTATTTTCTGAAACCCAGCATGGGTCTCCTTGGAGTTGATTTGCAGTTTGCTAAACAAAGAGGAAATGTATCATGGAGTCACGCACCCCAGTGTGCAAGCATGATTATCTTCTTTTAGGTGACTGTGTGCAGGCACAGCCATATCCCTCCAGGTGATTAGATGCAGTTACTATTGTCTCCCACCACTCTGAATTCTTCAGAGTGGTCACACTCTAAATAAATTCTCTATGGACAAATAATTACAACTTATTGTAGTTTGAACTCAATAGAAGTTAATATGATTATGTCTACCTGGAAAGTTGATGGATTTACTTACTGCTGGGTGGGTTGAAATTATATAAGAGTTGATTCCTTTCTCACCTTTGTTAGAGATGGTACTGAGGGGGTGGAGAGGTGTGTTGCATCTGAAATAACTTGTCCTGTTTACGGTGGTGATGGTGGAATCCTGTTCCTTTGTTTGGACTTCAGGGAGCTACCAAGATATCTCTGAGCCAAGGTGTTCATACTATTGCCACTGATAACTACTTCTGTTTGTTGAGTTCTTACTAGGTTCCAGGGATCACATTGTTCAATGCTGTTTGTATATTATCTCATTGGATCTTCATAACAATCCATGAAGTAGGTACGTCGTCTCCCTTATCCATAGTTTCATTTTGCAGGGTTTCACTTATCCAAGATCTACTGTGGTCTGAAAATATTAAATGGAAAATTCCACAAGTGAACAATTTATAAATTACACACCATTCTGAAAAGCATGGTAAAATTTTGCCCTGTTCCATTTTTGCTAGGATGTGAATCATCCCTTTGTTCAGTGTTCATACACTGTCTATGCTACCTGCCCATTAATTATTTAGTAGCCTTTTTGTTTATCAGATTGATTGTTGCTGTGTCTCAGTGCTTGTGTTCAATTAAGCCTTATTTTACTTAATAATGGTCCCAAAGCACAAGAGTAGTGATACAAAACACTGCCAAGGAAGGACCGTGAACTCTGGTACTGTGTGGTGATACTGCAAGGCGTATGGAAAAAGATGTAGTACATATAAGGTTTGGTTCTATCTGTGGTTTCAGGCATTCTCTGGGGTCTTGGAATGTATCCCCACAGTATTTAAGACACTTAATTCAAAGGTTAAGTAATTGACTTAGAGTGGTGCAGTGGGATTTTCACCCTCAGCTTCTAGCCTCCAAACCAGTCCTTCAGCCCCTCTGTGTCCTGTGGCATGCTGTTTTCTGTAGCTTTGCTCCAGGGTGGAAGAATTTCTACACCTGGGTTTCCAGGCAGGGCCTGCCTCTGGATTTTTTCCCATTCTCTGTCAGTGGCAGATCTGGGCTCAGCATTATACCCACAGTGCACCAATTTTCTTCTCTCTCTCTCTCTCTCTCTTTTTTTTTTTTCCTTATGGTTTCCCATGTTACAATCCTTAAAACCAAACTACAGTTGATTCTTGTTATTCATGGTAGTTACATTCTATAAAGTTTGTTGCAAACACTAAATTAGCAAGTACTGAAGCATTGCTCCTAGGGGACACACAGGGTTGGTTTCTGTGAGACTCCACTTGGTGTTTTCATCTACTGATCAATACATAGCCTTGTTTTATGTGTGTTTCTGTTTAAAGACACCTTATTGTGTGTGTGTGTGTGTGTGTGTGTGTGTGCGCGTGTGTAGTTGATTCATTAACATTAAGCTGAGCTCACTGCCAACAGCACTATATTTAGCTCATGCTTGAACAAAACTTATGAGCCTTCTTGACTCAGGAACACAAGACAGCACTTTAACACTGCCCTTTGGGGCCATTTTTCAACAGCAAAATCAAAAACAGAAAGCAAAAAATGTGACAAATGTGGCACTAAATGGACCATGAAAGGGACATGCATAGTATGAGCTGAAAGAAGGAAGAGTGTGACTTCTCAACCTCAGTAGGAACCAGGTTGTTGATAGACTTCAGTTTTTTCACTACTTTGCCCATGTCTGAAAATGACCACAAAGGCATTTTGAACACTGATTTTGGGCTGACAAGTAGATTTTAGTAAGTAGGCCAGTTCACAAATACAGGACCCATGAATGAGAAGGAGGAGGAACTGTACCCATTCCTCCAAAATGTTATCCTAAATGTGCAGAACCACTGTGGTTCAGGACCACTTGACTTTAGGACCCCTTCCTTCCTCAGGTAACTACTCTCCTCTTTAATCATCAAGCTGTTTAAAAAAAAAAAAAAAAAAGGAAATACAGATTTGCAAAATTAAAAATACTCATTCAAATTCCACTAATCAAAGATTATGATTGTTTACATTTTAGTATTTACATATTATCTTTTCAGACTTTTTCTGTGCAGATTTACACTTGTTATTTGTGCCTTCACACACACACACACACACACACACACACACACACACATTTATGTAATTGTGTGCTTAAAACAAAGTTGGTACCACACCATAGTTATTTTTGTGTACTCTGCATTTTGCAATTCCTCATGGCTGGAGCCTAAAGTGAAAGGCAGAAGTGAGTGGTGAGAGACGAGACCAATGGGCAAGTTGGGTCAAAAATGAAGGGACATCTGAGCTTGGAACTTTGTCCTGATGGGGGCCACTGATGGGTTCTAAGCAGAGATGCTCCATATTGAGATTAGATGGATAGTCATGGTAGCTATATAAAGAGTGGATTTGAGGACAAGAGGCAAGAGCCATGCTGTCCAACAGAGTAGCTAGTAGCCATATAGAATTATAGAGCACTTTGAGATGTGACAAGCCCTGATTCAGGTATGCTGTGTTAAATGTACACCAGATAGTGAAGACATTGTATGAAAAAAAAAATGTAAAATACCTGAATAACTTTTTAGTATAAATTACATGTTGAAATGATAATCTTGGGAAATATTGAGTTAAATAAAATAGTGTTAAGACTGATTAAGTTTTAAATTTTATTTTTTTCTGTGTATGTGTGGTGCTGGGAATTGAACTCAGGGCTTCATGCATGCTAGGCAGACACTCTACGATGGAGCTACATTCCCAATCCTCTTTCAATTTTTTAATGCGACTGCTAAAATAATTATAAATTTCATAGATTTCTGTTGAACAGCAGAGTGGAAAGGTGAGATGCGAAAGGCTACCCCAGGGCAGTAGGGATGGGAAAAGGGAATGGAGTCCAGAAGTGTTAGGATACTTGATCGACAGCTGGATGAGATGGAGGAAGGAGTTAATGACAATGAGATATGAAGCAGGTGTCACCAACTGAGGGGGAAGGTGGGTTTGTGAGGGCTGTTCAGGCAAATAAAAGCAGATAGAAATGTTGAGCTGTTTAGTTGCTTGGGTGATGCTCTTCAGAGATTTAGGTTTAGCCAAGTCATCTGCAAATAGAGTCCTGAGAGTAACTGAGAGTCTCAGAGAGTGTGCGGAGATGGAAGAAGGTTGCCTGTGAGAAGAGTTCTGGGAAACACCAGTAGGGGCCTCAGGACCAAACAGCAAAAGAACAGAGGCCAAGGAAGGTGCTTCAGAGAGGGGGTGAGCAATGATGTAAACATAACTATAAGGAAAGCTTGAAAATATAACTTGTTTTTGTCAATGTTAGAGAGGTAGTAGAAACCTTCATTTAGCAATTTCTATATTTGACTATTGTTAATAAAACACTTAACATTATATAGTCTTATTTTGTGCTAGGCACAGCACTAGAGATTTTATACAACAGTTGCCCAGGTGCACAGGGCACCAACAGATGTGAATACTGAGGCCAGAGCCCTGAAGGATCTTGCTCAGAATCCCTTAGTCAATGTCACCTGTGGGGCTCTAACCCAGAGCTGTCAGACTTGAGCCCCCACAGTTTGACTTAAAATTTTTGGCAACCCCATCCTTGTCCTGGCAAGAAGTGGGTAACTGTCGTGAGTTTCTCGGAACACACACGAACACACACACACACACACACACACACACGCGCACACACACATGAAAGAAAGAAAGAAAGAAAGAAAGAAAAAGAAATAAAGAAAAAAGAAAGATCTACTCTCCTTTTAGTGCTGGCCTTGGGATGGTGACAGATGGCAAACTGTACAGAATTCTGCATTCCAGAGGACTGAGATCAGTGCATGCGTGAGCTATGTGGCACTGCTTTCGGGGCTTAGGCTCTGGGTCCTGTGATTGTTGCAGTTGGATGAGTCTCCACTTCCTGGGTGTCTTCTGACTATCGAGTGAGCTGTGCCTCTTGTTTTCCTGCTTCCCATCATTTCTTCCTATGTGACCATTCCACTAAAGAGTCCCTGGGTCCCTGGACCAGGGGTTCCTGCTGTCCGCTGCTTCAGGCCAGTGCTGGCTCTGTGGTAAGGAATGCCGGCCCCCAGCCCAGCCCAGCCCTGCCCAGACTCATGCCTGAGGTTTTACTGCATTTGTCCACTTCCATACATGGAAGTGGGGCTTGCCAGCCTCAGCCAAAGCGCCTGCAGCAGGAGGTTGTTTCCCCTACAGCTGACAGACACCCCCTGGTTCACATTGTAAAAGCACATTGATTGGAAAAGACCTTGGTTTAACCACACGTGTCTGCCAAAAGAGAACTCGGCATCTCACAGAACAGGCGGTAAACATTGCAGTCAGTTCCGAGTGTTGTGCTCAAACCACTTACGCCAACTCTGTGTTTTAGAAAGATCTGATGATGTGAGTGATAAGCTTTTTTTTTGGTACTGGGGATTGAACTCAGGAACACTCAACCACTGAGTTACTTAGTGCCTCAATGTTGCTGAGGCTGGCTTTGAACTCAGTATCCTCCTGCCTCAGCCTCCAGTGCTGCTGGAGTGATAAGCTTTTAAATATTAAAATAGGTAAAGAGGGGGCTGGGGTTGTGACTCAGTGGTAGAGCACTTGCTTAGCGTGTGTGAGGCACTGGTTCGATTCTCAGCACCACATAAATATAAATAAATAAAATGAGGGTTTTGTGTCCATCTACAACTAAAAAAATTTTAAAAATAGGTAAAGAGGGTTTATGTGTGTTAACATATATTAGCATACATACATTTTTCTCACTAATTCAATAAAAAAAGAGAATCTGAGGACCCAGCCAAAAGGTAGTATTTGGAGGAAATGAAATGGTTAAGGCAGCCAAGACCTGGACCTCAGGCACAGAGCCTCAGGCTTTTTTTAAATTTTTTGTTTTTAGTTGTAGTGGACACAATACCTTTATTTAATTAATTTATTTCTATGTGGTGATGAGGATCGAACCCAGTGCCTCACATATGCTAGGCAAGTGCTGTACCACTGTGCCACAACCCTAGCCCCAGAGCCTCATTCTTAACGGGTGTAGACCATGAAATTGCCAAGAAGTCCCTATTTTTTATTCTTTTTGGTACTGGAAATTTAACCATGGGCTCTTTGCCATATCCTCAACCCTTTTAATTTTTTTAAATTTAGAAACAGGGTCTTGCTTAGTTCCTTAGGGTCTCACTAAATTGCTGAGGCTGACTTTGAACTTGCAATCCTCCTGCCTCAGCCTCCTGAGTCACTCGGATACAGGCATGCACCACTGTGCCCAGCTAAGCACTTCTTTAGTTTTCTCAGGGCAATGCTTTTTTTTTTTTTTTTTTTTTTTTTTTTTTGGTGGTGCTGGGGGTTGAACCCAGGCCCTTAGGCAAGCGCTCTACCAACTGAGCTATGTCCCCAGCCCCAAGGGCAATGCTTTTTATAATGCACAGAACTAGGGTTCTATTCATTTTTGTTTACTTTTGTCTTATGAATGATCAAGGATTGGGCCTTATGGAATTAATTTCTAGAAAGTAATAATTGACAACAATAGATTCAAAAGTAGCTTGGGACAATAATGTGGATTTCTTAATGGAGCCATCTTTACTGGTTTGGTGCCTAATTTGCTGGTCCTCTTGTGCCAGATTTACTATCATCTTGGGTATAGTTCTTGGCTATTCCACTGGACTTTCTTTGTAGTGGGCCTTATATCTAATTAATAGTGAGCTCTGAGTTTCATTATAGTGGAATCTAAATTATTTTAAAGCCATCATTCAAGATTGTAAAATTCTGGAAGTATGCGCCAAACTTTTTTTGTGTTTGGGGACTGAGGGTGGGGGGTAGTGAAAGGACTCCTGCTTGCTTGACAGTTCACCCAATCCACCCTCCCCACAAACACCAGAATCAGTTCCTGCTGTAGATAAGATCTTAAAAAGAAAACCATACCTTCTAGGCCTTTCCCATCATGATTTATTTTGAGCTTAAAATAGCAAACCTTAAACTTCTTCATCTCTGTACCCATTCCCTTCCCCCACCAGATCCCTCTCTTTAATTGTATAAAAAGATTTTGAAATTCTTCCTTGATTCTTTCCTGCCTCAGGGGGAAAGGGGTGAACCAGCGCTGGCTTTATTGCCGGAGTCCCTTATGTTGATCTGAATTCCTTCTCTTGCTCTTTTGCTAGTTAAAAGATTCCCTGCTGTGACAGATGGATGTGTATTCAGAGGGCATTGAATTTGTAAGGTGGATGGGACTACCTTCTGAGTTAAAGGGCTTCTTTTGAGCCACTTTTTTTTTTTTTCTTTTCTTTTTTAAAAAAATGATTTCTCAAGCATCAGGCTGTCATCAGCTTACTAATTATTTTGTCTCTAAGCAGGACCCATACTTAGGGCAAATAACTTCTGACTGTTGAGCTTTGGACCTCAGCATTATTCCCTCAGAAGCTGCTGACCAAAGGGCTGTCTCACAGGGTGTTCTGCCTGGATGCGGGGCTGAAGGATGGATTGTGTCTGCTTGCACCAGTCCCAGGGGCTACAACCAGGCTGGAGTTCATTCTGGAGGCTCACCTGGAGTTTGGAGCTTTCCCTTGGCAGCCCCTTTCCATGTTGGGGAAGGAAGGTGGGGCCATGGCAAAGAAGACCAGTGGAGGGAAGAGGAGGCCATTTTCTGCTCTTGCTCTCTCCCCCTGTTCCGAGGTGTAGATTTAACATTATCGTAGGGAACATGATTCTCAACTGCAAAGCCTATCGGGAGAGGCAGGGAACAGTGTTGGGATTCAGTTCTGTTGTGTTTACCTCAAGAACTTGTCCCGGGGCTGGGGAGATAGCTCAGTAGAGTGCTTGCCTTGTAAGCATAAGGCCCTGGGTTTGATCCCCAGCACCCCGCCCCCCCCAAAAAAAAAAAAAAGAACTTGTCCAAGTGAAACATTCAAGTGATGATTTTCAACCCTGGCTGATAGAGTGCACTGGGGAGCTTTTAAAAAAAATCCCCACTCTGCTTGTTCATGATTATGCCCCAGCAAAGAGCATAGTACCTGGCAGCGTATAATTATATGCATAATTATAGCAAGTCAGTTAAATGCCTCAGAACCCGTTACGTCTGCCCATAATGTTCAGGAGTTGAGTAGGTCTAGTGTCCTGGTTAGTCATTCATACACAGAGTCCATCTCGAATAAGCATCCATGAGTCCTATCCACCCTTGTGAACTTGAATGGTCCTGATGATTATCTGTGTAAATATGCTTTTTCAGTCACTACTGTATTTCTAGTGCTTCCTGATCTAGAATGGGTCACACAAATGAGGGGACAGTGAGAATAAATAAACATAATAAACAGGAGCATAAAACTGCAGCTCTCGTTGGTTGGGTGTGCCCTTTGTCAACTATGTGCTTTGCGTGTATTAGCCTCACACAGCCCTTTGAGTGAGGCATTGCTGGGCTGAGTTATTTTCCTAGTCATGCTGCCTGGTGTTCCATCAAGGATTTGAACCTGATCAAATCCTGAGCTGTGCTGATCTGCCTAATAACTGACTGAGGCTGTCATTTAAAGAGGTTGGAGGCCCTCCTTTGGCAGCCCCTTTCCATGTGCAGGCACTGAGATAAAAGGTCCTTTATGTGTCTCATTTAATTCTCACAAGGATGCTCTGAAGTTGGCATCATTACTCCCATTTTATAGAGGAGACAGCTGAGGCAAAGAGAGATCGAGATGAAGTGGCAGAATCATCTGGTCTGCTGGTCTTCCCTCCAGAGCCTATCCTTTTCTCCTGTGTACCACTGTATATGGTAGGGAACATGGTATTGGGCACATCTGGCCTCTATCTTTTGGCAGGAATTTGTCAGCCAGTATGTTACTGGGGATAAGGTAAGCTAGTGTGTTGAGTATACCAACCACAGACTCTTGCAAAAGGGAGTTCAAAAAAGTGGTTCAAATAGCTCACTTCTCCAAAGATGACTGCTGTGGTTTAGATACCTCTCAAAGATCCATGTGCTAGTGGATGACTTGGTTTCCAATGTGAATGAAGAGGTGGTAGGACCTTTAAGAGGTGGGACCAACTGGAAGGTGATTAGGTCATGGGGACATGTCCTTGGGAAAGAATTAATGCTGGTCTCTCCAAATGAGTAGGTTCTTAAAAACTGAGATTACCCCCACACACTTGGCTGCTTCTGTGTGTGACTATTTCTTTTTACACTTTTCTGCTGTATTATGTTGTAGCATGTTGTGTGTATATCTCATCAGAGTCTGAACAGATGGGCCTTCCTGATCTTGAACTTTCAGCCTGTGAAACTGTGAGCTAATTAAGCCTTTTCCTTATAAAGTACCCAACCTCAGGTATTTTGTTATGGCAATATAAAGTGGACTAATACAATGGCCTTCTGAACTTTCAAGCCCCTAGAATCCCCCAACACACATACACCTACATACACACACACCATCTCTCCCTACCCCAGGGAGTGTCTCTGACAGCAAAGAAAGAGCCCTTTGAGCAGCCAACAGGGTGAAAACAGCCAAGGTCCCAAGACCCCAAGGACATTTTCAGCCTGTGGTTTTCTGTTCTAACCTAAGGGAACTGCTGATTGGCTGATCATCTCAGAAAAATTAGCATTTTTGTGAAAGGGCAGAATTGACAAGATTCAAGTAGCGCGATGGCAGCAGTGGTAAGTGAGAGAGGGCTGCCCAACATCACCGATGGCTGTGCAGGCCACAGTGGCCTACTGGTAGGGCCTTCTGTTGGCCCCCCTGTTCATTATATTGGGGTTAAATATGTGAAAACAACCATACACCTAATATCCACTGACTTCTCAGGGTTTGACTTCTAACTATAATCTGGGAAGTTGTTTATTCCCTGAAGTTCTTTTAAAGACCCACTTGGGACTGTAGATCAGATGATAAGGCGGCAAGCTCAAACAAACACCTACTGTCACTCAAATTCATGGACTACATGGGGAATTTCTATACGACCTTTGTGTGCTTTTGAAACATAGGAGTATTTTTCTTTTCCACAAAGAAATGTGCTGTCTAGGTGGGTGCGATGGTGCTTGCCTGTAATCCCAGTGGCTTGGGAGGCTGAGGCAGGAGGATTGCGAGTTCAAAACCAGCCTCAGCAACTTAGCAAGGCCCTAAACAGCTCAGTGAGACCCTGTCTCTAATAAAATACAAAAAAGGTCTGGGAATGTGGCTTAATGGTTGAGTGCCCTTGGGTTCAATCCCCAGTACCAAAGAAGGGGGAAAAAAAAAAAGAAATGTGCTGTCTTTCACTTTTCTGGAAGCAGACATCCTTTTTTTCCCCTTTCTTGTTTTTTCTTTTGGTGCCAGGGAGGTACTTTGCCACTGAGTTACATCCCCAACCCTTTTTATTTTGAGGCAGGGTCTTGTTAAGTTGCTAATAGTCTCAAGATGCTGTATTGCTTAGGTTGGCCTTGAACTTTTGATCCTCTTGCCTCAGCCTCCCGAGCTGGGGGTGACAGGAGTACACCACCTTGCCCAGCACTGATATCCCTTTTAGTGAGTTTTCTACTATCCAACCTTCGATAAAGACATAAGAGTAATTCATTTTGTCTTACTTTCTATTCCGTGTAAGCCACTAGTGGGAATGCAGGTCAGGAGGCAATAGCAAGTAGCAAGAGATGGGTGGGCCTGGGCCAAACTGGTGAGAGTGGCCTTCATCTTAAGAGAGCAACCATGTTGGAATGCAGACCTGGAATCTTCCCAAGAAGATTCTTCCACATTGTGAAATCTTTTCATCTCATGAGTGTTGTCAGATAATTCAAATTTAAAACGTTGTAGCTAAATGACATGTTTAAGGGCCCAGTTTATCCCCTGGGTGACCTCTTAGTGACTGTGGTCTTAAGGGCTACAATACTTACTACATGTGTACCTGATAACCTGGGGTACCGGTGGGAGTTGGGAACAGGGAGGTCCCAGGAGCACTCAGGAATATGGGGATGGGGGGCTTGTTTTCCTGGGAGTTTATGGTCTTGCTTATAGAGAGAAGCCCCTCCTCATCAGGGAAGCAGTAAAAAACAAGAGAAAATGGCATTGAGCTGTGTTGGATGGTGCAGAAGTAGTCAGAAGTGAACTCAAGACCCCTGGAGCAGTCAGAGAAGACCCCCAAAGGGGCAGAACTTGCATTGGGTCCAGAAGGTGGGGTTGAGTAGGCAGATTCCCTGTGTGAACTCAGAAGTGGTCATATACCTACCCTCTTCACTACAGCTTGACCGTTTTCCAAGCACTTTCCTCAGTGTTTATCCCTGACAACAGTGCTGCAAGGAGAGGGAACTCGTGTGCAGGGAAACTAAGGCTAATCGTGCCAGGACCTGAGTCCTCTGCCATGTGTTTGCATTCTCTTCTCAGGCTCTGCACAAGCCTGTGAGGTACAGCTTCAATCACAAAAACATCCTGGACCATCAAGCCATGGAAGGCAGATCAGCACTCAAACCCAGGTCCTGAGAGGTGCTCGTTAGGAGTAGAGGAATGGGAGACTGTGCACTGAGGTGGGCCTGGCACATGGAGACCCTTGAAAATAGGCAAAAAAGTTGACGCTCAATGTGGGGTGATTCAGCCACCATTAAATGGCTTTGAGTAGCGGTACGAGATGGTGATCATGGTGTTTAAGGAAAATTGGTGCAATTTTGTTAGAGGACTTAGAAGGGAAAGACTGGCTTGGGAGGCTAAGGAGAGGGCGTGGGCCAGGGCTGTGACAAGAGGTCAGGGCTTGTCACAGGGACAGACACTAAAGAAATGCTCGTACAAATCACTAGGATGTCATTGCTCATTGAGACAGCTATTCCTAGGGTTCTGCTCTGGTGAGCCTTTTGGGCATCTGACTCCATTTTAGAAAAATCCATTTCCGTTTTGCACCCAATTTTCTCCTCGAAATGTGTCTCACAGTTGGTAGTTGGTTTGTTATTACCTGTTTTTAAATTTTCCCCAGTGTGGCTCTAGCCTGAAAGGAAACACTGACCCCATGGACCATAATTTAAAAAAAATGATGACCTCCGTTCAAGCTTTTTTTGACTTTTCTGTCAGTTTCATTTCTAAGAGAAAGGAATAGGAGTTCGCTGGGAATCCCAAAACAAATGTTAGTGTTTCTGAGGTGAAAATGAAAGAAGGGGTTTCTCTCCCCACTCTCACCCTCACCCACCTGGCTGGCTTGCAGAGGGACTTCTTCAGAACTGGGCCATTTGCCAGTGATGAAAGAAAGAAAAGCTCCAGTCAGTTTCAGCAATTTGCAACAAACAAACAAATCTACTGTACTTTTGGCCCTTTGCCATCTTTTCAATGGAAGGAGCCCTCCTGTTGCTCAAAGCAGGACCACTGGCTGACGCAGTGCACAGGTGAGGAAAACCACATTCGAGTGAACACAGAGTGAGGCCTTTGCTGCTGATGGAGAAGAACTTTTGGAGGCAGCCCTGTGTCTCCAAAATCTATATCTGTATAGACTTTAAGTTTTGAAGTCAGAAGTTTATTTGATCTCCATGGAGTTTGGGGTTAATGTGGATGAGATAGGAACACGAGTTACCTAGGTAGATCCCAAGGCTTGCTTTCGGGAAGCTTAAGCGAGTTATGTAGCCTGTGATACATATGAAGAATTGATGAGCTGAGAGACTTGTTTGTAAAAGTTATTTTTGAAAAATATTGGTAGAACTGAGTGCATTACACACATAGAGGATCGCAAGTTTGAGGCCAGCCTGGACAACATAGTGAGACCCTGTCTCAAAATAAATAAAAAGGGCTTGGGATGTAGCTCCAGTGGTAAAGTGGTTGGCAAGTGGAAGCAAGTGCAAGACCCTGGGTTCAGTTCTTTTTTTTTTTTTTTTTTTTTTTTGGTACCAGGGATTGAACCCAGGGGTGCTTAACCACTGAGCCATATTCCCAGCCCTTTTTTATATTTTATTTAGAGACAGGGTCTTGCTGAGTTGCTTAGGGTCTCACTGAGTTGCTAAGGCTGGCTTTGAATTTGTAATCCTCCTGCCTCAGCTTCCTGAGTTGCTGGGATTACAGGCATGCACCACCTTGCCCAGCTAAGGGGGTTCAATCCCTAGTACAGCAAATAAATAAAGTGAGTAAGTAAAAACTTGTGACATAGAATACATGTGACATAATTTATGGTCTTAACAGTTTTTATGCACAGTTCAGTGGCATTAAGTATACTCACATTGTTCTGCGTCCATCACCACCATCATCTCTGGAACTTTTTCATTTTCCCAAATAGAATCTTGTAGTTATTAAGCAATGACTTCCCATTTTCCTCCTCGCGCTAGCCCCAGCAACCACCATTCTGCTCTTTGCTGAGATGAATTTGACTACTCTCTGACCCTCATAGAGATGAAAACATACGATATTTATCTGTGTCTGGCTTATTTCACTTAGCATATACCTTCAGGGTTTACCTGTTTTGTAGCATATGTTAGAATTCCCTTCCTTTTGTCAGGAGAGTGAATACTGGGGGTTGAACTCAGGGGTGCTCTATCCCTGAACTACGTCCCCAGCCCTTTTTACTTTTTATTTTGATATAGGGTCTCATTAAGTTGCCCAGGCTGACCTTGAACTTGTGATCCTCCCGCCTCAGCCTCCAGAGTTACTGGGATTACAGGCGTGCACCACCATGCCCCTGGAGAATTCTTTTTTTTCTTAAAGCTGATTAATATTTCATTGTATGTGTAAAACTATATTTTACTTACCTGTTCATCTGTGGATATGATATTGATATGGATGAATTTTAAGGTTTCTTCCAGTATTGTGATTTTTATGAATCTTTGATTTTCCTTTCGTAACCTCATTCTTTTTCATGTTTATAAAATAGGGCTGGCATGAATTCTTTAGGGGAGTTAGTTTAAATTTGTTAATGTTCTTCTGAAGAAAGTTCTAGGGTTTATTGACAAGGTACTACTTATATTTCTCTCTCTTTCCTTTTTTTTTTTTTTGCTGAGGAAACACACATTCTACCACTGAGCTACATCCTCAGCCTTGTTAGTTGTTATCCGTGTCTGAAGGTTGGACAAAGTTGTACAAGCTGTGGAGAGCAAGTATGCAGGAATGGGCTGTGATTACTTGAAATCTTGCCTGGGAATCCTTTTGACCGTCCTATTGTGATCTCAGAATCATGGGCTAGTCAGTCTCTGCAGAGCTTCTGTCTCCCTTTCTGTTACTTTTCTGGGAGGTCCTTGAACTTGGATCGATAATAGAGAGCTAGAAGTCATTTGTTCACTGGGTAACTTCATGTGGGACAAATACCTCAGTTCAGATGTTTAAAACTCACAAACATTTTAGTCAAGGGAGAATTATGATGCCTGAGAAGGAGCTAACCCTAATATTTACCTTTTGAAATTGACAGGTTGTTTTAAAGTAGTGAAGTATGTTGGAACAGGGAAGGGAAGATGGAGTCTAGTGCCTGCTGACCTGGTAGTAAATCTAAGGAGACAAACATACACTGTGAATTTACAATTGTGCCATGGAATCCTGTTTTCAAGCGTTCTAAAAAGTCTGCTGGGTTGTCAAATGAGACAAGCTGTGAGGGACCAATCCTGAGTGGGGAGGGGTGGTTCAGGCAAGGTGTTTGTAAGAGAAAGCTGCCTTTTACCTTAGTGGTGTTGATTTTCAGTAGACCTGCATTTTGAGGTAGTCCCTGCAATTTTTTCCTTCTTTTGCAAAAAAACTAATTGGGTATTTTTCTCTTTTAAGAGTAATGTTGGTATAATCTCAGCAACTCCAGAGGCTGAAGCAGTAGGATTGTGAGTTCAAAACCAGCCTCAGTAACTGAGGGAGGCCCTAAGCAACTCAGTGAGACCCTTTCTCTAAATATAATATAAAAAAGGACTGGGGTGTGGCTCATGGGTTGAGTGCCCATGGTTCAATCCTCAATACCACCCCCCCCAAAAAAAGTAATATTGGAACTGGGTGTGGTGGCACATACTTGTAATCCCAGCTGTTTGGCAGAAGGATTCCAAATTCAAAGCCAACCTTAGCAACTTAGCAAGACTCTAAACAACTTACTGAGACCCTGTCTCAAAATAAAAATTAACAAGGGCTGGGGATGTGGCTCAGTGGTACTCTTCTAGGTTCAATCCTTGGTACAAAAAAAAAGAAGGAAAAAAAGAAAAAGAAAAAGAAAATTGGATCATTGTAGAAAATTGGAAAATACAAAAAAATATACAGGGGGAAGAGTCACCTATAAACCCTCCCCAGCCCCCACCTAGAAGTAATTGGTGTTCTTACTTCACAAGCAGCCTATTGTTTTCTGTGTGTGCACATACATGTGTGTCTTAGAATTTTCGTGTGTAAGAATATATTCTTCTAAAAGATGGTCTCTAATAGCTACATGTGTTCTGCTTTGTACATGTACCATAATTTATTTAACAGTTCACTGTTATGGGACACTGAGGCCAGTTCCAAATCATGCTGTTATAAACTTGCTTTTATATATGCTTTGTGCATGTCTTTGGTTGTTCTCTTAGGATAAATTCCTAGAAGGAGAATTGCTGCATCAAAGATTTGTTATTTCCTTAGTTCTCATATACCTGTCATTTGTTCTCAATGTCATCTTCATTTTCATCATTTTAATTTCTTTTGATTTTCCTTTTTTAAAATCAGTATTCCTTTCAAGTATTGGTTCTGTTGTGTTTTTATTTTTTATTTTTGGCAGTGATGTGGCTTGAACCCAGGACTTTGTGTATGCTAGGCAAGCACTCTACCACTGAGCTATAGCCCTAACTCTAGCAATTGCTTTTTTATTAGTTTCTTTATAATAGTTCCTCATTTTATTTGGTTCTTCTTGGGGAAGATACTGAAGATTAAACCCAGGAGTGCTCCATCACTTAACTACATTGCCAGTCTTTAAAAAAATTTTTACTTTGAGCCAGGGTCTGGTCGAGTTACCCAGGCTGGCCTTGAACTTGACAATCTTCTGCATCCGCCTCCCAATTATCTGGGATTCAGGTATCCCAGCCTGCTTTTTTTTTTTTTTTTTTTTTTCCCCCCTTCAACATTTTGACCTACAAATAAGCATACATTTCCCAAATTTTCCTTTTGTATCCAGTGGTCTACTCTTTGTATCTTAAATTTTTTTTTTTTTTTTTTTTTGTAGATGGACACAAGGTGCCGAGGATCAAATCTGGTGCCTCAAACGTGCTAGGCAAGAACTTTACCACTGAGCCACAACCCCAGCCCTACTCTTTGTGTTTTTGAATCTTTTTTTTTTTTTTTTTTTTAAATGTTTTTAGTCATTGATGGACCTTTATTTTATTTATTTTTATGTGGTGCTGAGAATGGAACCCAGTGCCTCACACGTGCCAGACAAGCACTCTGCCACTGAGCCACAACCCTGGCCCATGCTTTGAGTATCTTAAGTGCAACATTTTGCTGTTGTGTTGCAGACTGTTTCTGGCAGCTTCACACTATGCCTTGTTCATTTGTCCTTGAATGTAGAAAGTTTTGTCAGGTCCCGGGTTTGCCCACAGATAGGGCATGCACTTTCTACTTGATTTTCCTTTCTGTCTTGTTGCCAACAGACTCTCCTTTTAGATCTTGACTTTGTTAGTATAAATTTATCTCTCTAGTTCAGCTCCTTAGTATCCTGCCGGGAGCGAGGAAGAGGCTGTCCTAGCAGGGAACATCTGTGTTCTCTTTCTTCTGTGTTTGTGGGAGCTGCTGAGATGGGGTCAGTTTATGCTTCGGGCTTTTTCTTTGGCCTAGCTTTCACATCAGCTATAAGCTGTGACTGTGGCCACTTAATACCTGTTCATCACATCAGGGCAAGCTCTTGCTGCCCACCTGTAGATACCACACCATTGCCCTGGGTGCTCCCATCCTGTGCTTCTAAAGTACTACTTTCTAGATCCACAGGACAGTCCAAGTGAACTGTGTGTTCCTCCTCTCAGTCACTCTGGTCCTCCAGCACTTGGCTCCCTCCAAACAAAGGCGCATTAGTCGGCGGGTTCCACTGGGGTTCTATCATTTAACCTCTGTAGACAGCAGCTGCTGCCCAGCAGGGCAATTATAAGTCCAGCCTGGTAGCTTTTTCAATCTGGTCTCTGCTACACTCTTTCTATCTAACAGTGGTTCCTTTTCTTTCCTTCATGCCCTTATTCCAAGCATAAATCTTCTGGGTTATTACATAGTGACGAGAGACCAACCCATAAGCGAGCATGGCTCCCTCTGCTGGGTGCAGCACTTTTCTCCCCTTGTTGGCCTGCCACTAAGTGCTGCTCTGGGCTATCTGACTTCAAAGCCATTCCCCAAGAGGTAGCTGTCCTTAAACTAAAACATGAGACATTTTGAGCTCTTTAAATAATAATAATAATAATAAAACACCCTGTGAATTCTGTGCTTTTCATGTGGTTTCTAGTGCTCCCCCGACAGTGTGACCTGTTGTGGGCTGCCAGCTCTCATTCCTTTGATGTCTGTCTCCAGGATACCTCTCTGGAATCTGTGTAGAGAAGAGTGAAATTGTCTGGTGTGTGTGTGTTTGTTGGGGAGAGCTGGGGGGAGACCCCAGTAACTTTGTGGACATATTGGGAAGGAAATGTGCTTGAATTAGCAATAACCCTGGGGAAACGTAAGTTCTTCTTGATTAGGGAGAGTATTTCAGTTTTCCTCCTCACCCCCCACCCACATTTCTTCTTACTCTCCTTTAGTATTCAGTGCAAGATCTCATGATCTTGAGGTATCCTTATTTTCCAAGTTCTTCAAAGCAGGCTCATGGGTCCACGTTGGAAGTCGAGTTCTTCTGTTTGCTTTGACCATTTTCCTGTTGGAAAGCCCAGGCTCTTCTTTTGAAAAAAAAAAAAAAAAATGTTTTTTTCATAGTTGTAGATGAACATGCCTTATTATTTGTTTATTTTTATGTGGTGCTGAGGATCGAACCCAGTGCCTCACACGTGCTAGGCAAGCTCTCTGCCACCGAGTCACAACCCCAGCCCCACCTGGGTTCTTCTTTCTAGCCATTTCTCTCTCCACCTTTTTTCCTTTAAAGAACAACAACAATGACAACAAAAATTTATTTCTTATTATAGAGAATTTGAAATACAGGTTGAAGTATCTCCTATCGGAAATGGTTAGGACCAGACTATTTCAGATTTCAAAGTTTTTTAGATCTTGGAATATATGCAAGAACTTTACCAGTTGAGTATCCCTAATATGAAAATCCACAATTCAAAATGTTCCAAAATTTGTCAACCCCAGAAAGGAGATACTCATGAAGTTTAGGATTTCAGACTTCAGATTAGGGATGCTCAACCTATACATACAGTATAGCTATTGTAACATCATCAGCCCCCATAAACTCTCATCCATCTATACTTTCTCATGTCCTACTTCCCCTCTCCTGTTTTGAAGTAAATCCCAGACATCATGTCATTTCAGCCATAAATATTTAATGTGTACTTATAAAAAGTACACAAGGTAAGGATATGAAGACATGCCCCTAAATTTTCATACTCCCAAATTAATAAATCCTTACTATAATGAAATATCCAATTATTGTTCAAATATCCCATATCTCATTTTTAACCTCTTTTTATTATATATATTGAAGATATACAACATATTTTTTTGCTTTTCTTTTTGGTACTAGGGATTGAACCCTAGGGTGCTTTACCACTAAACTGCATCCCTAGTCCTTTTTTAAAATTTTAAGACCGGGTCTTGCTAAGTTGCTGCGGCTAGCCTTGAATTTGTAGTCCTCCTGTATCAGCCTCGTGAGTCACTAGGGTTACAGGCATTCCCATCACACCCAACAACATACTGTTTTGAAATACTTAACAAAGTAATTACTATAGTCAAGTAAATAAATCTGTTACTTTGCCTAATTACCTTCTTTTAGGTCAGCTTTTAAAATTATGTCTATATCTTGATTAACCTCAAGCTTTCTTTTACTGAAAAAGAGACTCTAATTAAACTTCACACCCAGCTAGCAGCCCATTTAGGGTACTTGACCAGCTACCCAAATAGCAAAGAACCTAAGGCAGGCTGTTGCCCCGAAGACGGTGACACTGCAAACTTTCCCAGCCAGATAGCCCCGTGACTGGAGCTCTGGCGTGGGAGCCCCTAGAAGCCATAGAGAGTGACCTTATCAACTCTGAGCTTCTGCAGTCACAACAAATTTTTGTTAAATATGTTTTACAGAGGTTGGGAGTGTTTGTTCAATGATAGAGTGCATGCTAGCATGCTAAGTTCAATCCCCGCACCAAATAAATATGTTGTGTCAAATGATAACACTTAAAAATGTTATTCATTTTTTTTTTCTTTTTTAAAAGAGGAAAATGGGGCAGGAGGGGGTGGGGGAAGGAAAGATAGTAGAATGAGACAGACAGTATTACCCTATGTATATGTATGATTACATGAATGGTGTGAATCTACATTGTGTAAAACCATAGAATGAAAAGTTGTACCCCATTTGTATACAATAAATCCAAATGCAGTCTGTAAAAATAAAAAACTTTTAATAAAAAAAAAAACTAATGTAGCAGTCACTGCATACTTAGCATTACTTTAAGTGCTTACAAATATTAGCTCGCTTAATTATCATAATGACCTTCAAAGATTAGGATATAGTTATCAGAAGGAAAGTTCCTACTTCGGTTTGTATCAGTTGCCCTCCAGAGAATGGCTGGTGTGTCTGTGTCACTGTCAGGCCACTCACACTCCAGTTGTGAATCAACACACATGTGGGCCTTCACACTGTGTGAACACCCTTCAGAAGAGGTCCTGGCTAAAGCCATCTGCTAAAGCTGTTTGCTGTCCCTTTTCTGTCAGTGGGTATTGTGATGGTGAGCACAAGTCCTGCATTTTCTGGAATGCTCCCAGTTTTATAGAATTTTACTGCTTTCTGTAAAGATAAGTTCACATGAATAAATGTGTTTTAACTGCAATGCTTATGTAAAATATTTCCTATTTACTTTCAAGTTAAAAAAAAATCCATCACAAAGCCACTGGGTCTGAACACTGGTTCAGCTGACAGCACTGACGCCTGACTAATGTTTTGTCCTCTGTGTTGGTCAGGTGTCTGTGGCCTTTTTTTCTTACTCTGACAGTCAGGGTTTGGTACCCCAGGACGGAATCAGGCTAGCACTCCTCTGCTTCTCCTCTACCTGTGCCTTTCATCCAAGTCCATTTCTCCTGCAGCAGCATCCTGTCATCAGGTTGCTTTGGGGAATGGAAAATGTGGAAGGAGGGGATCATGGGGCTATGCCATCTGGCATGTAGCATGTCCATTCACAGGAGAGGCTTCACCTGGGGCCACTGCTGGCCCTGGTAGTACATGGTACACAGGTAGTAAGAGCTGCCCCTGCCATATATGCCATCACGTGCCAGGCACCTAAGCTACAGTGTCTCGGGGGCATCTCTTCCACTTAGGGGAGAAAGAAGACAAAGCAAAATCAAAAGGCTTTGTCATAGAGGAAAGTTTTGGTGTAATGGAAGAAGATTGCATTAAGCAGGCCCTCCGGTCAGTAGTATTCACACAGTGTTGAGGACTGGTCATGTGACTTCAAGTTACTGTAGGTTGAATGTGAGTGGGATGCTAGTGATATGGGCAGGCTCCAGCCACACCATGGAAGATGGTTGATGTGAGCAAGAGTGGGACTGAGAATAGTGTGGCCTCATGGTAGCAGGGCTGCAGGTTTTATTTCAGGTAAGTCTGAAGGACATAGCTGGCATGGAATGTTGTGGCACGGAATGAAGGGTGCCTTTGTTCCGAAGGACTAGAACAAGCAATAGCTACATTAACAGCAGTCTGTCCCAGAGCTCTGTCTAGGTAGTTCCTTCTGTGACTCACATTTGTGTTCTTCAGAGGTCAGGATCTTAGACACAGTAGGTGCTCAGTTAGTACCTATTGGGCGAGGGAGTGTGTACCTCAATAGTCAAGAGTGCTTGCTTACTGCAGTGCATCCTGAGGCTGACATTTTGTCCTTTTCCTGCAGCCTTACCAGGTCTCCATCAAGCATTATTACTTTTTGTTATGAGTTTTCTCCTTATTCTACCTTGGCCAGGAGACTTGAGGACTCTTGCTTTTTCAGGTCACACCCTGGCCTGATTTTGTAACTCTGTTTCTAAGAGCTGCCATTCCCCAAACTTCCTTGGTTGACTTACCCACAAAAGCCTCTGGTTTGCGCGTGCCCCGTCAGCACTGTAGCCTGGTGGGAGCCCCCACTTCTCTGTACTCTTAGGCCCAGGGTATTTCTGGCTGCCACACAGACCACATAATATAGGACATGTGGTGACTTTTGCCAGAGAATCCCCACAAACTCAGGAATCGGGGTGGAGTCCTGTGGCCTTTTTAAAGGCACAGCAAGATGATGGAGTGATGAGTGGCAGCACATGAGCGCTCTGTCCAGCTGGAGAGCCGGCCGAGAACCAGGTTAGGAGAGCGTTCTTACTTTTGGAATTTGGCCAGATGTGAGATTTTATGGTCTGTAAGTCACTAATTCAAAGACTTTTCCAGCAGTGACCCCTGGTTTTCCTCTTACTGTACTTCCTTTATTTTCCCTAGTCTGCATTTATGACTTTTATAATCATAAAGTTCAAAATAAAATGACTAATTTAAAAATTAATTGAAGGACTGGAGATGCAGCTCAGTTTTCAAGAGCTTGCCTAGAAAGTGGGTTCAATCCCCAGTGCAAAAAAAAAAAAAAAAAAAATTGAAGCTGGAGAACATCATGTCATTTGTTAAATTGCATAGTGGGAATACACCCCACCTCCCCCATCTGTTTATTTTTCAATTAATAAAAGGCAAGGGAAATGTTAGTACTTGAGGCTTAAGGACCTTGGCTGCTTGTCTTGGAATCTGTGACTAGTCCAAATTGATAGTGCTCATGTATTTGTGGAAGCTCCTATTTATTTATTTTATAAAAAGCTTAAATTAAGGTATATTTTCTAAAACTGACCACGTAGAGCTCTGGATAAACAGTTTTCTATTAAGAGCTTTGTGAATAATAGGGCTGTGGATTTACTGTAGGGGTCTTGAGTGTTTTTTAAAGACATTGTTTTAAGTTAGTGGGAGGCACAGATGAAAGGAGGAATTTCAAGATAAGCCTTGTGAGTGATTTTGTGTAGCAGTGAGGAGTGGAGATGGATGGGATTTGCTCTGGCATTCATGCATAGTCCTGATGCAAAAAGTGTATCCAAGCAGAAGACTGCCCCGGGACTCTTCAGCAATGGAGGGGCTCTCATTTTGGCTGGGATTTGGGAATTGAGCATATGGTGAGTCTAGTATTAGAAAATCAGTTCTTACCCTTCCCCCATCCCTCTCCTTAAAGCATTTTTGTCCCTCTCACAATGTGGGCATCAAGTCTCTCCCCCTCTTGCCTTTTGTGCTTTCTCTGTGAGCCATCATTTAATTTATTTCTTGGCTGCTTATCTTTTTATTAATCAGATTTTCTCCCTTGGCTGAGCTCTTCGCCCACAGGCCTTGCCTCGGTCTTACGATGCACACTCACCAGGTCGGGGTTCTGTGCTGCAATGCAAACATGGGCTTCTGTAAACCGTATCTACAAACCTGGTACAAAACAGTCGAGAAACTAGAATAGTTAGTATGAGGTTGGTTCTATTAGTTCTTGGTCCCAGTATTGTCAGGGATGAGGTTCTCAATGATCTTGTATTTTGGAACATTTGAGGATTTGAAACTGGGTGAATTTTTAGTCCTGGTGGATTTAAATTGCAGGTATTAAGTTAGTGGGAAGGAACTACCAAAGCAGTAGTGAAGATTGAACTTGAGCAGGTTATAGAGGAGGGTCTGGCTGCTTCATCTTGAATTTCCTTTGCAACCTTCGATAATTTAAATGAGTGCAAGAGAATTTTTACTGAGATTTGATAAATAGCCTTTTCATTTCTTAGTTTCCTCATTCTTAAAAGAGGGAGTTATTGGACTGAATAATTCCTGTTTTTTTCAGCTTCAAAATGTTGTGGGAAAATCAGCTGGTTATATAGATTTAGATGCAGTTGAGAATATTTAGGCTTTCTAAGAAACTGATTTACTGGTTGATTTGAAATAAATAATATATAAAAATAATCTTAGATCCAGTATAGTAAATATGTGGGATCATAATTCTACTGATAGTAGCTATATTTAACGAGCTCTTACTACATGTAATCTTTAGACATATTAATTTATTTGGTCTACATAACCTGTGAGATTACCCATTTTGTAGATGGTAGAAAATGAGGCACTGGGCGGTTAGGTAACTGTTGTAAGATTACAAATGATGCAGCTGAAATTCAAAACAGGTGGGCTGACTGCACCAAAATTCATGGTGTAAATGGATTGTTTTATTGGGTTGCTCCAGAGAGAGAGAGAATCAACAGGAGATAGATAGATAGATAGATAGATAGATAAGATAGATAGATGGATGAGAAGGGATATATTAAGGGAATTGGCTCACTTAGTTATGGAGGCTGAAAAATCCTACAACAGGGCATCTGTAAGTTAGAGACCCTGGTATACCAGTAGTCCAAGTCCTAAAACCTCAGAACCAGAGAAGCCAATCTTAGTCCAAGGCCAAAGAGAACCTGGTGGGGCCACTAAAGTAAGTCCAGAAGTCTAAAGGCAGGAGAGTCTGGAGTTCCAATGTCCAAATGGCAGGAGGAAAGAGCATCTCAGATTAGAGAAAGAGAGAGAGATTGTTTTCTGCCTTTATGTTCTACCCAGTTTCCTAACTGATTGGATGGTACCTATCCACACCGAGAGCAGATCTTCCCCATTCAGTCTGCCAACTCCAGTTTGCCAGTCTCCTCTGAAAATACCCAGAAATAATAGACACACCAGAAATAATGCTTTACCAGTTCCCTAGGTATTCCTTATTCCAGTCAAGTTGACACCTAAAAATAACTATCACTGTCATCAAAGAGTCCCTCAGTGATTCCCCCAACATCTCGCGTTGCTGGGTACAGTAACCAGACCTTGCTTAGAAGGACAGGTGAGACAGGGACAGCAGGAAGAAGCAGCAGGAGAGTGGTCTGGATTCTTGTGCTGTGTGTGGCAGGGAAAAAGGGAGACTATGGACCACTGGTGTTACTGAACTCAGAAAAGACCTTAATACAGGAAAACGTAGGTCTCTTTCCTCAGGTGTAGCTCCCCAGGCTTCATCCCTTGTGCCAGCAGAGTAATCCTTCTCAATAGGGCCTGTTATGGTTTGGAGATGAGGTGTCCTTCCACCCCCCAAATTCCTGTGTTAATGCACAAATATTCAGAGGTAAATATTGTGAGAGTTGTGACCTAATCAGTCCACCCTAGTTTGAATGGATTAACTGGGTGATAACCCTAGGCACATGGGATGTGTTAGGAGTAGGTGGGTTCCTGGGGGGATGCCCTGGGAGGGTTCATTTTCCCTGCAGCCCCTTCCCCTCTCTCTGCTTCCTGGCCACCACAATGGAGCAGGGCTTCACCACCACACCCTTCTACCATGATGTCCTGCCTCATTTTGGGTCCAGAACAGTGGAGTTGGTCTATCATGGACTTAGACTCTGAAACTATGAACTAAAATAAACTTTGCCTGCTCTATCTTGTCTATGTCAGGATTTTGGTTACAGTGACAAAAAGCTAACTTTCACAGGACCCAAAAGAGCAATAGTTTCAATTGCTAGCTCTAGTTTCTACCACTGTCCAGCAGGCATCCCTGGCAGGCGAGTCCTCTTCTCACAGAACCAACACAGGGCTCTGCTTGCTCAGATTGTTCTACCAACCTTGAAGTCCTTGTCTCTGTGCTCTGCCCGTCCAAATCCAACAATGACCTCCACAAAGTCCTCTCCAGCTCTCTTGGATGTCCCCCTTCTTTGGAACCTCTGGTGTTATTTTCTTTTCAAAAATTTGTCACCGATCTGTGTTGATTTGTATTTTTCATTTTGCTTTCCAGCTTATATAATAAGCACTTTGGAGAAAGGGAGTAGGGCAGAAAATTTAGATTGCTCACTTTATGTTCAGGGGGTGCTGAGACCAGTTCTAAATCAGTTTCTGGAACTTCAGACTTAATTTCTCATATTTGAGATGTTAAGCATGGTTTGACCCACAGATCAGCTCACCAACTTCTGGACCTAAATTTCTAGCAAGGCTGTTTAGAGAAAGAAAAGGGAGGCCTATTTCAAGTAACTGGCTTATGAAACTTGTTACCTAGGAAGGAAAATATGCAGAGAATTATAAATCATGAATGGCAGTCACCTGTTCTTACCAAGAGACACTAGGTACTGTGTCATTGGGTCTTCTGCTGATGACAGAGTACTTGGGTATACTAAGCTGGTTAGGATAAATTTCATCTTGCTTGCCAAGATTGATTAGTAAGTTGCTTTGTGAGCTAAGTGATGAGAGGGATTCTGGGACCTTTCTGGTTGCCATGTCTGCCACTCTCTCTGGAGAGGAAAATGATGGCAGGCCTGAGATGTTCTCTACCTTCCTGGAACTCTGACCCAAGGTGAGACTGTTCCTCTTGGTTAGTACTTCCTCCAAACAGAATCAGAAGAAATAAGTTGGCAGAGCATATGCCCTGAAGCTCCTGGAACCCATCAGAGAGTACATAGGATGTAATATATTGCTTCCCCATTCCTACTTCAGTCTATTTTAAGTCAGGAAAGGATATCTGAGAGCTCTATTCCTAATGTCAGAGGCCAGAAGTGAAGTGCCTCTAGCTTCCTTATAATAGCAGATGCCTTATGCAAAACCAGCCACAACAGGGCACTTTCAACCCACTCAGCTGCTTGCAAAGGGTCAGCCAGCCCACTCACTGCCCGCTGATGGGCTGTGGCAGATGGGTACCTCCCAGAGCTTCCTGATGGACCTTTCTGCTGGGCCCCACTAGAACTCACACAGGGTAGCGGTCACCTCTCTCCAGCCCCAACCCTGAGGAACCAGCTTTAAAGATTCCTTTAAAATAAATATTTTCTTAGAAGAGGCCCAGGCCTTCCCCTGAGACTACCTTAGTATGTAGTTAACACTTAGCTGAGGACAGGATGATAGCACCAGAAACTGCCTTACAGTTCTGTGGTTTTGAAACTAGGTCTGCATCAGAATCACCTGGAAGGCTGGGGATGTAGTTTGGTGGTACAGTCAGTGCTTAACATGCCTGAAGTCCTCAGTTCAATCCCCAGCACCACCTCTACCTGACCCAAAAAAAAAAAAAAAAAAAATTCCCTTGGAAGACTTGTTATGATGCAGATTCCTGGGCCCCATCACAGAGTTTCAGAGTTGAGAGTCTGGGCCGAGCGCAAGATATTGTCATTCTAACAAGTTCTCAGGTGCTGCTGCTGGTCCAGGGAACAGATTAAGAATCACTACTCAGAACCAGTACCATGTTGGTTTTACTGTGTCTATTAGGTAGACAGACTTTTCAGATGATTTTTGTTTTCATTTTTTCTCTAGGCCTCCAAAAAGATTAAAAATATATGTTAATTGTTTGTTTTTCCATATGGGGTCTTACTTTGTTGCCCAGGCTGGTTTGTCAAACTTCTGGGCTCAAGGGATCCTCCTACCTCAGCCTCCTGACTAGTTGGGAGTACAAGTGCATACCGATTGCACCCAGCTGAGAATGTATTTTAAATTAAATAATATAGCCATGGGTGAAACAAAATGAAGTGGTGTATATAGACTTATAATGAAGTGTGATCTTTCTGTTTCTTTCCATTATTAAGAGCTATCACTTTTAAGTGTTGTGACTTTTTTCTTTCTTTTTTTAAAGATAATATATATCTTGAAAATTAACTCCATTTCTTTAATAACTATTCCTGCTGCTATTTCTGTGTCAATATTTTCAATATTATTTGTTGTTTTTCTGCTGGGATTGATGAGAATCAAACTCACTTAAACTCAATTCTTGTCCTCTTGGTATGACTGTATCACTATTTATGGTTTTCTTGGCTTAACCTTTGTTTTTTGTTTTCTGTTCTTTTTTCAATTCTGGGTTTGAACCCAGAACTTTGAGCATATTAGGTAAGACAACTACTACTAAGCTTCATTCCTAGCCCTGTTTTAAATAAGATGCTTATGCCTTTAGTCCTTGTCCTTCAATGAAGACTTTTTATAAGTTGAAAGTGTTGATTTCTCTCTATTCTGCCCTTTAATTCTCTTGTTTTTCCCCTCTCTCTTTCCTTTTGTTTTGTTTTGTTTTGGTGGGGGGTAGCTTTCCTTTGATTTGTCAAGGTTGGTAATATTTATATTGTTATATAACTGTGATTCATGCTTTGAAATCATGCTGTGTGTATAGTTGAAAATCATCCAATCAGTCAATAGTGGCATTGTTTCTGTAAATACAGTAGGAGCTGGTGTGTAGCTCAGTGGTGGAGTGCTTTCCTAGCATGTGTGAGGCCCTGGGTTCAGTCCCCAGCAACACACACACACACACACACACACGTGTCCATGGCAAATTCAGGTGATATATTATGATTACATTTTTATATAGCTTTTTACTTTTCCTGAAGTTAGTTTGCCTCCCTCCTTCCCTCCCTCCCTTCCCTCCCTTCCCTTCCTTCCTTCTTTCTTTCCTTTGTCCTGGAGTTAGAACCAAGGGCCTTCCACGCATGTTGTGCAAGTACTTTACCACTGAGCTACATCCCTAAATTCCTTTAAAATGTTTCTTTTGAGGCAGATTCTTGCTAAGTTGCCTAGGTTGGTCTCAAACTTTCAATCTTTCCCAGCCTCTCGATTATAGGTGTGTCTGACTGACTTTGCCTGACATTTCTAATTGCCTTGCCCCCCCTTATATTATTTGACTGTGTCCTCAGTTTCTTTCCCTAGAACTTTTGATCCATTCAGCTATTTTACTTAGTGCCCCCCACCCCCAACTTTAAAACTCAGAGAGTCCTTTTTCTCAGGACTTTCCAGTCCTCCATTCTGGACAGGTTGTTCTCTGGGTCTGTTACACAGCTGTTATCCTGGAACTTTACTTGAGTACTTTTCCAAGTTATATTTCCAATTGTATTTTTTATTCTAACTCTAGTCACTGATTGGTTCCAATCTTTTTATTTTATTTTATTTTTGTAGTCCCCATACCAATTAGGAGTGTTACCAAGGAGATCTTGAAGAACAAAATGCATTCTTGAGAGTAGAGCTTTAAAATTTAGTGTGTAGTTCAGCACAGGTTAAGTGTAAATGAGAATCAGCTGTCTTTGGATGAAACACTACAGATTTTTTTTTTTTTTTTTTAGAAGATTAAAAACGGAAATAAAGCAAGGATTCCAAAAAGCCGTTCTCTTTCCAGAGCAGCCCAGCTGCTTTGCAAGCTGAATTTCAACCTCTTCCTATTGGATCAGCCTGGAATCAGAGCTGTTTTCAGGGGGTTGAAAGTTACATGGTATGGTGGGAAATGCTAGATCAAGATTTATCCCAAATCCTGAGTTGAAATCCTGGCTTTGTTTCCATTTAGATAGTTGATCTTTCTTATGCTGCGTACACTGAGCTCAGCCTTTCTGGAATATTGGGAGGAGAAAATAAATCAAAGGATAGGATAGCACACTGGAAAGCGGGATGCTCTGTTATACACTTTATCATTATGAAGTTGTGATGACGTTGAATCTTGCAAGAACAAAACTCATAAAAACGGAAAGTGAGAGAAAACTGAGCTGAAGTTTAATGTATGGTCAAATACAATTTATGGCTAATTGGACACATTGAATAATGTGAATCAAGATCTTACTACAGTAGTCAACTCAAATGCTAGTAGAGGACCAGGTAGGTGAAGTGAATGAGGGTGGTGGTGTGCTCTGTGTGTGTGTGTGTGTGTGTGTGTGTGTGTGTGTGTTAGTGTGTATTCCTATACAACACATATAAAATGAGGACCAAGCCCAGTCCAATGGGAAAGCTGTTGTAACCAAACTCATCTGAGAAGCTGGACTGGTGATAATTACAAAAGAGAAGAGAGAATAAATACCAGAAGTAAAGAAAAAACAGTTTGTAAGCTTGAAGTTGACACTGGGCAAAAATGTGGAAGAATGACTGCATTCACAGGACTGTGGTAAGGAAGGATGCAGATGAAGGTGCTCTGCAGATGAGGTGCTGCACTGAGGTGTTACCACTGAAGACCTCGCTTAGGAGCACAGAGTATAGGAAGTGCCGGTATTGGGGGGGGGTCTTAATGATTCAGCCACCATTTCTTTAAGAAGTGACATCCAACTAACTTCTTATTCCTAAAGAGGGGCAGTTTGAAGTGTAGCTTCACCTACAGAAATGAGGTCCCAGTGTCATCAGGTCTTCTGATTTCTTAAGCTCAAAATATGAATTTTTATGTGAAACTTATTAATTTTTACATGATTTTTAGTAAGGTTAAATTTTTTCTTAATATCAGACAAGCCAAACAAAGCATGTACACAGTTCACTAGTTTAAGGCCTCTGCTTTCCTGCATGGGAATTAAGCATACATTGCAGACCAGCCATAAAAAATTATTCTGAACATTGCATGACTGATTTTAGTATTTATTTGTTCATCTCCTAGTTTTGTGATATCTGTACATGTGAATGATACGCCCTGCTGCTTTTTTTTTTTTTCCCCCCCTAGGAAATTAAGAATAACGTTGAGCTGAACATGGCCAGAATGCATCCCCTTTAGAACACAGAGACTTCCCTCTGTTAATGTTCATCTGAAAATCTGATCTTTAGGTTCAGCTAGCTACCGGTTCACCTTATCTAGCCCATCAGTCTTTATCTTATTCATGGGGATTGCATGGGAAATCTCATGGCAAACTTTCCTTTTGAAGTCAGATATGTTAGGAATACTACTCTTCCCCCAAACTGTCCCTCTTTTGGAATAAGAAGTTAGGGGCTGGGGTTCTGGCTCAGTGGTAGAGCGCCTGCCTAGCATGTGTGAGGCACTGGGTTCGATTCTCAGCACCAGATATAAATAAATAAAATAAAGGTCCATTGACAACCAAAAAAAAAAAGGTAAGTTAGTTGGATGTCACTTTTTAAAAAAGTCCTGCCGAATCATTAAGACCCCCTAGCACGCACACTTCCATACTCTGTGCTCATAGGCAAGGTCTTCAGGGGTCCAGCATGCATCTGCAGAGCAACTTCATCTGTGTCCTCATTAGTTCCTTACCACAGTCCTGTGAATGCAGTCATTCTTCCAAATTTTTGCCCAAGCTTACAATCTGTGGTTTTCCTTTACCTCTGGTGTTTATCCTCTCTTCTCTTTTTTAATTACCACCAGTCCAGCTTCTCAGAGAAGTTGATGTGGTTAACACAAGCGGATGGGGTTGTTGAGATTCTTCTGTTACACTACATGCAGATGTGTTTAGTTAGAGGACAGCTGGTGAGGGGGTGGGCAGTGCTGGTCTGTAGGTGTTTTTTATTTATTTTTGGTGGTAGGGACTGAACCAAGGGCCTCCCACATGTCCTAGACATTGTTTTGAAATAATCTTGCTCTCTCTTCTCCTTCCTTTTGTCCTGTCTTCTTTTTGCATTTTGTTCTCTGCCTCTGTGAGCCCAGTGACCTCCGACTGGTATGCGGAGCCTCCTTTGTCCAGAGCATCCCTAGGTGCCTTGCTTCTTCCATCTCTTCCAGATCAAGCATTTGCCTCCTGGGGTTGTTGTAAACAGTTTTGCTTCTGCATTGGGTAGGAGATGGGCAGAAGTCCTTATCAATAGACCCTTTTATTATCCAGAACTATGTTCTGCAAATTCCAAGGATATGTGGGATACCAATGTTAATAAAGAAAGAGGAGGAAAAATAGAGTGCAAGTAGACTGTAGATGCTAGGAATTTGCAGATGTAACACTGTCTTGACTTTTTAGAACCTCCAGCAATCCTGAAGGTTCCTGACAGGTAGTCATTTGTGAGACAGATTTGAATTGCAGCTCTATTGTAACTCTTAAGTAATTAAAACTTCAAAACTTCATGAAAAATGGCTTTTTTGTTGTTTTGGTGGAGGCAAGGGTACTAGGGATTGAACCCTAGAGCACTCAACTGCTGAGCTAAAGCTGAATTTCAACTACATCCCCTCCCCCACTTTCTAGAGACAGAGTTACACTAAGTTGCTGAGACTTGGCCTTGAACTTGGGATCCTCCTGCCTCAGCCTCTGGAGTCCCTGGGATTACAGGTGTGTGCCACCATGCCCAGCGAAAAAATGGCTTTTTTTTGAAAAGAGAATCAGCCGTAGTATTCACGATGTTAGGGAAGGAAAAAAAAATATATATATATATATATCCCAAAATGTGCTAGGTCTTAGCTAGGAAAAGGGAGTTTCAGATACACTGAAGACTACAGTGATGGATTTTGCTGTGCTGGGAAAGACTCTACCTTATTTATACTCTGTGGGGAAACAAGGATGTCATGAAAACTTAAACAGTGGCTCGAGCTGGGGCACTGTTCTATTGAGACCATTCTAGAGAGAGTTAAAGGGGATTGACTTGTAATGAGAGATAAGACAAAAAAATAAATAGAAACAAAAATCCGGAAAAAATCCAAAGCCTCCACAATCATTTCCATATTTATGGGTTGGGGTCTGTGAAGCTGTCTGGATGTGCTTCTCTGGAATGTCAGGCTCTGTATTCCTGTTGTTGGACATGTTCAGGCAGGTGCACAGCCAGCTGTCTCGAGAGTTGTGTGAAGGAAATTCCTGACTTTGGGATTTGAGGAGGGCTCCTCATTCATTGGTGTTTAAGTTAAGTGCCCCTATCTCTTCAACATCCTTTCTCTTTCTGTCCTTTTGAGGTACTGAGGGATTAAATCCAGGGCCTCACGCATGCATGCTGGGCGAGCACTCTATTGCTGAGCTGCTCCCTAGACTCCCCTCCACTTTTTGAACTCCAGACCCCACACACACACTTTTGTTTTTTGTTTTTGTTTTTGTTTTTTTGGTGCATCATAATAGCCAGAAGACAATCAGTATTAAACTGAAAGAGCAGAGGTTTATGGTGCGCTGGTCCTTACACCTGAATACCCTGACCACCCTGCCAAACTTCAAAGCAGCCCTTCCATTTCTCATTTAAAATCAAAATTACCACCTAGACTGTCTTTGGCTCTGTATAACTGTAGTTCCTGCCTGCTTTGCTCAGGCAGTCTTTTTTGAGTGATAGGAGTTTAGCAGATGAAAGTAATTTACACCTAAGGTGTGAATGAGGCTTGGTCTTTGAATGTTTGCATTTTAAAATCAAGTGAGTCTTGGGGGTTGCCAGGGGCCAGGTGAAGCAGGGGAATGAGGAGTTGGTGTTTAATTAGCACAGTTTCCATTTGGGAAATGAAAACGTTCTGGAGATGATATTGGTGGTAGTTTCAGAACAGTATGAATATACTTAATGCCCCTGAACTGTGTGCTTAAAAATCGTGATGATGGTAAATTTTATGTATAGATTTATGACAATAAAAAATTAAAAATCAAACGAGGCTTTCACAAAGAATAGCATATACAATTTTATTTTAAAGAATTTGAAAAATACAGAAAAACAAAGAATAAATCTCCCTCTGTAGACATTTTGCATTTTACTATTGTAGTAGTATTATAATTTTTCTGTGTAAATATGATTGTGTTAGTCAACTTTCTATTATGGTAACAAATCCCTGAGATAAACCAACTTAAAAAGAGAGTAGGTTTATTTTGGTTCATGTTTTTAGAGATTTCAGTCCATGGTCGGCTGATGCTATTGCTTCTGGGCCTGTGACAAGGCAGTACATCATGGTGGGAAGAAGCTGCACACCCCATGGAGGCTGGGAAGCAAGGAGAGAAGGAGACAGTGGTTCTACAGTCCCCTTCGAGCCCACCCACCCCCTGCTCTAAGACATCTCTGGAACCTACCTCTGAAGGGTTCTACTACCTCCTGATAGTACCTCTCTGGGAACCAAAGCTTTTAACACATGATCCAAACTATAGCAGTACTTTAAAAAAAAATTTAGAAGCAGAACTAAACTATATAAATTGTTGTGCACGTTTCATTTACTTTACATGAATATTATCCTGTGTTATTTATCAAATATTCATTTAATACATCATTAATTTTAAACAACTGATGGTATTCCACCATTTCTGACCCCAGATAAAGTGTTTTCCCAGTATGGAATGCATTCTCATTGTGTCCTATCTAGTTCTTTTATACCAGTTATCAGAGTTTCTGGTTATGTGTCTTTGGGGGATGATTTGGTGTCTTTCTCCTCCTGAGAGTGTAAACTCCATGAAGATAACTGTCTTGTGTATTGGACTCACCATTTCATCCCTAGTGTCTCACGTGTGATAAGTAGCATATTGTAGGGGCCACAGTGAATCAATGAATCATTTCATGATTTTTGCTCGGATGTCCTTTAGATAGAACCTCATGCAGGTTCATAATTGTTTCCTCATTTTAAATCCTTAAATATGTACTATTGTGTGTCAGTTAAAAATAAAATATATTTAAAAACTCAACTGACTGTAAAAAACTCCTGTAAGTTGAATAGGATTAGTGTTTCTAATTATTAAAGTAATATATTCTCACTGTAGAATTTCATAAAACATAGGAAAGAATTAAAAAAATAAAAAATACTGATCATCCATATTCTGGGCTCTGGAATGGTTTAAGTAGCATGATAATTATCAGTTCCTTAGATATTTAAAAGAAATTATCCATGAAACTGTCTGATCCCAGTGCCTTTTGGGGCAGGTGGTAAGTTGACAAAAATGTATGAAATATGAAATGTATGTGATTGTTGTTATTCAAGGTTTCTTTCCCCTGTTAAGTTAGTTTCCGCGCCCTCTACCCCTGTTTTCTTCCCTGTGTATCCATTTCATTCAAATGAGGTTTTTTTTAAGTACATTTTTTAATAATAATTTTATTTTATTTAGTATTGTGTGTGGTGCTGAGGATTGAATCCAGTGCCTTGTGCATGCTAGACTCCACCACTGAGCCACAGTCCCAGCCCTCAAATGAGGTTTTTTTGTTTTTGTTTGTTTGTTTGTTTGTTTTGCGGTGCTGGGGTTTCAAATGAGATTTTAATGGTAGAGGTCAAAGGGAAGATTTTGTGAAGAGAGCATTTAGCCTTAGCTGGTCTATGAAGGAATAATTAGCATGGAGGTTGCCAGGTGAAACAGAGGCCTCTGATGATGCAGGAATGTGTGACTTCTAGATGGGTGACAGCAAAAGGTAGGGATATATTGAGTGTGCTCCTCTCAGGAACCTGAAAGTCTCTTGGAAAGAGTTGCCAGGGCATGTCAAACCTTCAAGTTCTGATGAGAATGACCAGGAACTTTTGTCTCCCTAAAGCCCTGGCCTTATTGAGGATGTCTTTAAAGGCTATAATCTTTACTCTAACTATTCACAAATAAAGTCAGCTTATCATTCAGGAGCAGGTGTTGAACTGCTGGCCAGCTGCACTCACCTGTAAGATGGAGCTCATTAGTACCTACCTGAGAGCTCTTGTGATTACATGAGGTAGTGCTAGTGGTAAAAGCCTGAACACCCAGTAAATGCTTAGGCTTGTTCTTTTTCTGCGCTAGATGCTGTAAAAGTACCCTCTGGGAATATAAACTGGACAGATATGACAAGGGCTCTGCCTCAAATCCCTACATTGTGTGTCAAGACTGTAGAGGGGAAGAAGCAGGTTTGGAGAAAGCAGTAACCTCCAGATTAGGAATGTTGACTTTGAGAGTCTCTCAGGTAACTAGTTTCGGGCAGAGAGATCATCGAAGAGAGGCTGGGTGACCATGAGGCCACTGAGCATCCCAGGTGTTTGCCAGGTTGTGGGAGCAGGTGAACTCACCTTGGGAGAGAAGAAGAAAGCCAAGGGTGGCACCAGCAGCCCTAGCATTTAGGGGCAGGTAGAGGGGCTGGTGTCAGAGACTGAGAAGGACAAATCCCAGACACTGAAGAACCACCTCACCATTTTATCCCAGTTCAGAAGGACTTTGAAGGAAGAGCAGTAGTTTCAGGTGCAGAGTGGACTGAGAACAAAGCAGTGGACTTGACATGAGATGGCATCTGTGGCCTCTCTGAGCAGACGATAGTGGGCTTTTTGAGAATGGGGCAAGACGGCTGAGAGCAGAAGCCAACTGTGAAGAAGTGAGAGGGTGGAGGAGAGGCTCTGGGGAATCAAGGAGGGTCCAAAGGAAACTGGAGGAGCCCTAGATGCATCGGTGAGTTTCATCACAGCATCTTATTTGTGAGTAGGACTCTGGGAACCCATCTTCACTTCGTTATTTCCTTTTCCTTCCAAACTGAAATGTTATGAAGGAAAATAACCTTAAGACCAGACCCCTTAGCCCCAGGTTTGGTGGCTCTGTTTCTGGCACACGAGACCAGGCTCAGCACAGCCTCATTTCTTTTATTATAGAAAGAAAAGGCTCTGTTGTTTTAGGAAAGGAGATTGTGAATTTTCTGATGATTTTTTTGTGTTTGATCCATCTTCCTATAGGTTTTTTTTTTTTTTTCTGATTTAGACACACAACTTTATTTCTTATATGAAATTATATTTCACTTAGACTACAAATACTTGAGTTCCTATTATGTGCCAGGCCCTGTCCTGGGCCATGAGCTTTTCATAAAGAGCTCAATAAATGTTTTATTATCCATTAGGGGTTCTTGTCAACAAAACTGACTATAAAGCATGTTATTTTTCTTTACTAGCATGCTATTCCTTTGTGTGGAATGAGAGTCCCACCCTGTCTGCTCTGTTGCACCAGCGATGTACTTTGTACAGGCCTCGTGTAGAGCTGGAACCCAGAGTTTGCTTCCAGGACGTTGGACAGAGTGGAAAAGTCCTTCTGTATTGGGATAAAATGGTGAGGTGGGTCTGAGCCAAGTCCTTGAGGGAGAGTTGGAAGTGAAGCCAAAGATCCCATAAACATCAGAACTAGATTCAGAGAGGCTGGGAAATGAAGACAGAGTCAGGAATGAGGCAACAGCTTGATCAAAGAGTGGGAGCAGGTCGAGAAGGAACCAGGAGGATCTGGGACAGTTGCCACAGATGACAGTGTGGCACCTGTGGCTTGACTTTAGGTTCATAAGCAAAGACTCAGAGTCAGAGAGGGAACATTTCATTCCTTTGTTCACATTAAGAACAAGGAGTTTTGCTGGAGGCAAAGTCTATATTTGATTTGTAACTCCAACATGTTTAACAGAACAGGACACATAGGAGTGTCTAATAAATGTGATTAATGAATAAAGATAAAGAACACTGAAAATATCTGCCTTCAACTTGGTTTGAAAAGTTCTGAGGAAGAGGTTAAAGTGTTGACCAGTCTTAAGGCCTGCTGGCTGTTGTAATTTATGAGCATAACGTTAAGGTTCATAGTACTTTGCAGGGATCCCTGAACACTGAAAACTTGGATTCCTTGAGTATTTACAGTAGCTAATCCAGCCAGGGTGCAATTTCACTTTTCACCAGGAAGCACTGTCATTTAACCACATCCTGAAATCTGAATAAGTAATAATAATTATTATTGTTAGTAGTAGTCGTAGGGGTGGTGCTATGGATCAAACCCAGGGATTCACACATACTCCATCACAGGGCTGCATCCCCAGTCCTCCTTAATTTTAAAGTTTTGAAATACATTTTTATTTATTTTCATTCTCTATGTTTTCAGTTCAGTACATTTGAAACTTAATACATTAATTTTACTTAAAACAAGAGATTTGACCTGTAGTCATTTCCAAAAATCCTCTACAAAGGAAAAATGGTGTTTTAAGTAATTTCATTTTCAGCAGGGAAAAAGTAGAAAAGGATAAAATGGATCCTGAGCCACAGGGACCTCAAAGCTTATCGCCCCTTGTGGTTTTTCCTACTTGATACCATGCTTTCTAGAAGATGCAATTTTCTGCTTCCATTTCTGTTGTCGCCATGCCAGGATTTCCAGCAAAGTGGGCCTAGAGTTTTGCTGGAGGTTACTTTTCTTTGGAAGCAATTCAAATAAAATCATTATTCTGTTTCTCCCTTTTCATTTGACATTTGACTGAAACAATGCTTTGGCAGCTAGACAGGAGCTCTTAAGAGCTTCAGTCTTTTTCTCCCAGTCTTTGCCTTTCAAGAAGTCGTTTTTTTAAAACAAGATTTGAAACTGAGCATAGAAATAAAACACAGAACTGACTGCTTAAAGGCCAAAACTCTAGGGCCTATGAGTGGGAAAAAAGACTTGTGGGAGGAGGGAAGTCGTGGAAGTACAGCTTTGACCCTGTAAGTGATCACCCACTTGTGTTTCACTTCCTGGTCAGATAATCTGTCACTGTCGCCTTGTTGATCTCTTGCCATGCCAAATATCCAGCCCTGGTATTCTTGTTATATACTTGTTTCTGCACCAGTGCTGATGATTATTAACACTACTTACTAATTCATGCTCACCTCTTTTTAAATTTTTTTTGGTGGTGCTGGGGATGGAACTTAGGGCTTTGAATACTAGCTACACCCCAACCCTCTTTCCATTTTTCTTCTTTCTTAGGAACAATACCTAGAGACCATTCAGAATTTTACCTTTTTGTATATGAATATGGTACTCATAATCTCACTTATCTTCAACTCTGAAATTTTCTACTTTAAGTTCCTTTCTGCCACCCCATACCCTTTAATATTTTAGGAAACTTTATGAAAACTTATATTTTCTTTCTTTCCTGTACCTGTATGTTGATTCCATAAATCTTAACATCAGTTGCTCCAAGAAGTCCTGAGAACTTGGGAATCAGGCTTAGATGTACCAAATATGGCTTAGACGTACTTCCCATGAACCTAACAGTACCTTGTTCTTCCCATCTCAAAATACTCTCCTACTCTTAAATTGCATGTTTCTTTAGTACTGTGAGCTCCTGGAAGTTTAGAAACATGTCTTTGTTACTCATCTTTACAAAATTGTCTCCACCTGGTCCAATACCTGGCACAAGGTACCATTTATTATTTATTTATTTGGTACCAGGGATTGAACCCAGGGGTACTTAACCACTGAGCCACATCACCTGACACCTCCCCACCCCTATGTTTTTTAAATTTTGAGACAGGGTCTTACAAAGTTGCTGAGATTGACTTTGAACTTGGGATCCTCCTACCTCAGCCTTCCAAGCTGCTGGGATTACAGTCGTGTGCCACCACACTTGGCACAAGGTAGCATTTAATAAAAATTTGAATTGTATATATTCCTTTCTCTTCTAGTGATCTTGCTTGTTCAACCAAAGACAAACCACTTTCTTGTACCATCTTATTGTATACCCACCTCTTTAAAAATCTTCTGTCTTGTGATCCTAGCTACTACAGAGGCTGCGCCAGAAGGATCAAGGCCAGCCTGGGCAACTTGGTAAGATCACATCTTAAAATAAAATACAAAAAAGGGCTGAGATGTAGCTTAGTGGCAGAGTGCTTGCCTAGCATGCGTGAGGCCCTGGGTTCAGTCCCAGTACACATAAATCTCTCTCTCTTACCAAGTCCTTTGCTCTTGCCCTGTCACTTTCCTTCTTATTTCCAGGTTTCCCACTGGAGTAACCCACACTCATCATACCCAGGTTTTTTGTCCTGACTTTTGGTCTGATTGAAGGCACTCCCTATATTTTCCCTTAGCACTTGGAGAATTCTATAATGAAAAAACTTAAAGGAGATTACTGCCATCGCTGCCTTCTAAATTTCAGCCTCTCACTAGACTACTTGTGGAAGGCATGAACTCTGTTGTCTACAGATTCAGATAGGATCAGTACTCAAGAAATGCTTGTTAAATAAGTAGGTAAATTCATCATGTCCCCACTCCTACCAAAAGAGTCTTTTTTGGTGGGACACTGGTACTACTTTTATCCCATCTACCCAGACATTATTTGGTACCATAATGTTCTGATACCAAGAACAAATAGAATGTATAGAATGTATTTGAAATCTTCCCTGAATTTGGGAGGACACACCATTATGACAAAGTGACTTTATCTCAGAGTAGATAAAAAGAAAAATAATTTAAAAATGCATTTTCTACTTTATTGTGTTTTCTATTATCAGAAAAGAGAAGATGCCAAAAAGAAAAGTCCTCTGAGAACTTCTGTCATCTGTTCATTGCCTGGGAATGTAGCAGGTATTGGAGAGCCTGCCTCGGTATCATTTTTTCCCTTAAGCTCATGTTGGGCCATTAGTATCTCTGGGACATTGACCAGATCTCCTTTCTTAACCCATTGAGCTGGCTTGTCATGTTGAAGTGTCTCTGGTGGTAGGGCAGTGGCCAAACTCTTCATCAGTAATCACTTTCATTATGAATCAGCTAAGCCAGAGCCTCTTTTACTAGAGGCAAAGAGGATTACTGGACTTTAGAGAACTGACAAGCATATGAACTTTCCAAACATAAGAAAAGGCCATTCCAAGGGTGTGCAGATGCCCTTTTGTTGAGCTATGCCACTGGGTGCTGACAGTAGTTTGGTTAACAGCTATTTGTTCTTCCATAGTTTATAATCAGGGGGAAGATTTTTGTTGACCCATTCATTAGTTTTCTTTTTTTATGTTTTAACTTCATCATTGCTGAAAGGCAGTTAGCATCTATGGTTATTGCTCTGAATCCACAGATTCTGCATCCTTGGATTCAACCAACTCTAAATAAAAAAAAATGAAAAAAAAAAAAGTTGTGTCTGTACCAAACATGTATATAGACTTTTTTTCTTGTTATTCCCTAAACAGTACAATATAACACCTATTTATATTGCATTTATGTTGTTTTAGTTATAAATAATCTAGAGGTGATTTAAAGTATATGGGAGGATATGAGTAGGTTATATGAAAACACAGTGCCATTTTATGTAAGGAACATGAGCGTCCACGTGTTTGGGTGTCTGTGGGAGTCGTGAGCCCAGTCCCTTGTAGATACCAAGAGATGACTGTATTTATGTTCAGAAAATTAAGCTAGAGTTTATTGGTGACTATAAAAGAGATGATACTGATTTTTAAAGTCCTTTATTGTTCAAAATACCAAAAACCAGATCAAATGATAAACCGTAGATTGGGAAAAGAGATTTCTAATGTATATGACAGATAAAAAGGGCCTTTTTTTGAAGGCACAAATAGCTTTTAAAATCAATTTGGGTAAAGACTTTGAACAGAGTAAGAAACGTAAACATATTTATAAACTAGAAAAGATATCTGGTTCCACTTACAATGAAAGAAGTGCGAATGATGAAGTACAATGTGTCACTATGAGACTGGCAAAAAGAGCATTCGATAACATGGTGTTAGCAAGCATGTGGAGAAGCAGGCTCATTCGTGGTTAGAATGAATGTGAACTGATGCAGTTTCTTTGGCAATGCCAATCAAAATTAAAAATGCATCTAATCCTTGACTTACCAGTTCAATTTCTAGGAATTTATCCAACAAATCTTACAAATATAAACAAAGATGTCTGTAGCAATGTTCATGGATCTACAGTGTTTAAAGATGTTTATTGTAGCAATACTTGCAGTTGAAATAAAATGTGAAATGATCTAAGTGTCTGTGAGTAAAAGACTAGTTAGGTAAATTATTGTCTCTCCACTTAGTGGAATCTTTTGGGGCTATTAAAAAGACTTGTAGTTGGTGTTGAGTATAGTGTGTTTACATTTATTTAGCATCTGTGTACATTATCCTTTCATTGTCTATATTTCCTATTCTATGAAAATGGATCGGTATCCTTAAAATATTTTTTTTCTTTTTGCCAAGTAAGAGATGATAAATTCATAACTGGCCCAACTTTTTAAAAGTGAGGGGGGAAGATGGTATTTTTGTATATGAACAGCTATGTAAGAAACTGACAAAGGGGATTACCTCTGAGGATCAAACTGGAATCTGGGAAGGGAGAAAGATTCAGTTTAAATTTTTCACTGTGTGCGTGTTTCATTTTTACAGTTGGAAAAAACTACAAAACTTTGTTTAGACTAAGAAAAAAAATTTGCATTAATGGAGAAACAGACTGTTCTTAACTGGAAATGTGAAATATTGTAAAAATGTCATTTCTTCAAAATTAATTTATAGGTTTAATGCAGTCATAGTTAAAAAAAAAAAAAAATCCCAGGGGAAAGGCAGGGCATGGTTTTTATTGTTAAGAAGCTTAGAGTATAGTTTGGGAGACAGAAACATAATGTTCACTAAAAAATGCCTTGAACAGTTACAAAGCAGTATATCAAGTGCAAAGCAATAAAATTGAATACATATGTACTGTGGGAACTTGGAGTCCTTTGAGAGAATCGGCAGATTGGAGCTAATCAGCAAAGAATATTAAAAAAAAAATAAAGATAAGGTAGAACAAGAAAGAATCTTTTTTTAAAGTCTGTCATCTCAGAAAATGGAAACTGTCTTCTCCAAGGTTTCTTTGTTGGGGAGGAGGGGTCTTTCTTTCTATGGTCTATCTCAATAAGCCTTTAATAAGCCCTATGAGAGAAAGTCTGCAAACTTTGCCCACATTACTTGTTCTATTGCTAATCAGAATAGCCCAGGTGTGCCTACATTTTCACTTTAAAAAGTCAATTTGAGTTTTCAGATGACTGAGAATTAAGCAATCAAGAACAGACAGGATTGGATTGACCATATCGAAGAGTACAATTGCCTGAAGAATCTGGAAACAATACTGACCACATTTGTTGGCACTAGTTCATCGAAGCAATAAGGCTGTATGTAGAAGGTTTTTTCTTTTTCTTTTTTAAATCATCAGTTCTGAGTATTTGTAGTAACTGCACTCTAACTTGGAACCGATGATAAATTCTTTAAAAAACAAAAAACAGACAGTGTTGTACTTTGGGAGCTTTAAAGAAATTCCCACAGCATTTGGAAAACATTTTATCATCTCTCTATGCCACTTATAAATATTAGAATTTGAGTCATGGGTTGTTTGATTTAGAAGGCGTGACATGTCACTGCAACCCAGAACTGGAATTTTTAGAAGGAAAACAATTGCTTTCGTACGTCTTCATGAAATCTTCGCTGTGAATAGGTAAAATGACACTTAAGATTTTTCTCTTGACAAATAAACTGCCTTTAGGCTAGAAATATTTCAGGATGATTCTTGTGCAGTGTCTATTGTGGATGCATGTGGATATTAGAGGGGATATCACTTGCTAACATTTCTTAAGACATGTGTCATCTGTTGTGTGCTGTTTCCCATTAGTCCAGTTCATAAGCATCACTCACAGTAGTTCTTTAAGATTCATTTCCTTTGGAACACAAGCTATCAAACCTCCATTTTTCATCCCTGTGAAACTACAGCAGAAATAAAGAAATGCTGGCTTTTGTGTGTAGTAAAATGTCAGACCCCGGTCTCGATGGCTTTATTGTTTTTCTAATCAGTACAGGTCTGTCAAAATGTTATATTGAGAGTTTGTTCTAAAAGCACACCAATAACTTCTGTTTGGTATCACTGAATACAAATACCAAATCTTCTAATCTGTTTCATGCTGAACAGTGGAAAATTGTAGAATTTCAGGGAGGACAGTTGTGTAATGTTTGAGTTTATGAGCATTTGGAATTTCAGATTTTGCTATGCCTTATGAGATTAAAATTGAAAAACAAAACCAAAGATTATTTTTATCATTTTAATTCTTATTCTGTAACATGAAAGATTTCAAGGTGGGTTCTTCTCTCTTGAATAAGATAGATTACTGGCAGCAGGTATGTTTATTAAAGCACTGGTCTTGGTTGACAGTTTTTCATACATAGGTGACTGACCCCCCCCCCCCCCCCCCCCGCCCCACACACACACACTACTACTGGGGATTGAACTCAAGGGTGCTTTACCACAGAGCTACACCCCCTGCCCTTTTTTAAAACTTTATTTTGTGAGAGTCATGCTAAGTTGCCCAGACTGGCCTCAAACTTGTGAGCCTCCTGCCACAGTCAGGAGTACCTGGGATTGTAGGTGTGCACCACTGATGTCTTTTAAACCTCAGGTTTCATTGATCCTTAACCTAATAGCAGTTGCATTTGTGAAGATATATACATATCTTCACAAAATAATGACTACTCATGTATTCACCGCTCGAAGCTCGCATTGTTGTCTCCATTACCGTGGCAGATGGAGGAGGGTGAAGCAGGTCTTTTGTTCAGCTATCAAGAAATATTTAGACATTAGTTCTCTTCTTAATCCTAAAATATTGCAGACAGAAACAGTCACCTAAATTTGCAGATAATTCTCCAAATCTCTTGGAGAGTCTGAAGCTAGAAGAAGGGGAACAAGATGGGGCAGGTAGGGTAGGAGTAGATGACCTTCTCTATCTATCTCTGTTTGCTAGTTCAGAACACATTCTTTGCATTGTTAGATTCTCTTGGAAGCAAGGCTAGCTCCCTCCAGAATTTATTGACCAGGACCAGTAATGGGTCTTATTTATTTATTTATTAATTATTTTTCGGTGTCGGGGATCAAACCCAAGGCTTGCACATGCTAGTCAAGTGCTTTACCACCAAACTACATTCTCAGCCCCAGTGAGATGTTATTAAAACAAGGTATTCATTTAAACCAAGCATCTATTCAATAAAGCAATTTAAATATCACTTGGAAATTGTGGTGAGAAGTGGTGAGATTTTTCTTGTAAGGTAGGAATCTTGCTTCTGATACGGAACAGGACTAGGGGATTATCAATGTGCGTTTCTTGCTGTTTTTATGCCTCTGGGAAGGAAGTACAGGTGTTTGCAAAATGTTTATAGACCCTAAGAGAAGAATGCTACTGATCTGAAAGGGTGATCTATTCTCTTAAAATAGCTGTAATAACAGTTATTAGCATGTGTATAACCTGTACCTAGCACTTTCATATGCATTATAACATATGATGCTTACAACAGTACTGTGAGGGAAGTTTTCTTGGCATTTCTTAATGTTCCTTTATAAGAATCTCAAGAAGTTTCAGTTACTTGCCTGGAGCCATTTAGTGGTAAATGGGCAAGTGTGAATGGAAAACATTTTTCTTGAGGAAAAAAAAAAAGTGTCCCCCTTCCTGTGGTGCTAAGGATGGAACCCCCAACCTCACACATGCTAGCAAGCTCTCTGCAACTGGGCTAAAACCCCCAGCCCAATTCTTTTTTTTGGGGGGGGCGGGCAGTTGTACCAGGGATTAAAGTCAGGAGCACTTGACCACTGAGTCACATCCCCAGCCCTATTTTTTATTTTGAGACAGGGTCTCAATGAGTTGCTTAGGGCCTCACTTTTGCTGAGGCTGACTTTGATCTCAAGATCCTCCTGCCTCAGCCTCCCAAGCTGCTGGAATTACAGGTGTGCGCTACTGCACCTGGTGGCCAGCCCAATTCTGTATACTTATAGTGCAATTTCTATGGCTCAATGACACAGCATTCCAGGAAAGATTTGATGCATTATCAATGTATATGTTTGGGGATTCTGAGTTAAATCCAAAATGTTGTATATACAGAGTATGAGTGTGTGTCTGTGTGTCTGTGTGTTTGCCTGTGTGTGATCCAGAGAGAGAAGAAAGATGGGAAACAGATTCTGCAGAGGGCTTTGCCAAATTGTTCAGGACCCCACCCTTGAAGATTGTGCTTCTTTAAGGGAGGAGTGGGGGCAAAGATTTGGATTCTTCCCCTACCCTTCAAGAAATACTGCCATGTGGACAAGTCCCTGTTACTTATGGGAATGTGCTGGCCAGAGCAGGGAGAAGGCTGAAAGTGACCACACTAGGAAGACACTTTATACCCTCAGGTCTGGGTAAAAAAGGAGACTTTTGGGAAATGTTTTTCTTTATGTGCCTCTGCTAATTTGTGTGTCCCTGCCTTTTGTCCCTGGTGACTGTGGGGTAGGATAAAATAGGACCAGGTGTTAGCCAGGTGGAAGGCTGAAGTCTGAACCAGATGGAATCTGGCAGGTGCCTTTCTCCACCAAGGAGCCGCACACGGAGCCTGAGAGTTCTCAAGGCCCAGCCTGCCCTTCCCTGGGCTTGGCAGGGCTTCCAGGATAACTGTCAGGCCAGCAGATGTTGTTAGGCATGTACGGACAGAGTTTGAACTAATTCAGTCTAATTATTAAAATTCTTGGCAGGAGTTCTACATGAATCACCTCCAAAAAACTTTACATTAAAGTTAATGCTACAAGTCTGACTTCAGTGCACAAAACTTGGAGTTCTGAGTTTGTCCATGTAGGCTTAACTCCTCCTTGTCCACAGACTACTGACTTTTTCCCACAAAAGAATATGAGTGTTTTTAAGAATCTGTTCTGGAGGTCTTCTGAGGGGGTCGCTCCTGGAGAGAGTTATTCTAAGCTGTGAGTTAAGGCAGATGTTAGGCTCTTCAGCTGTGGAGTTAGACAACTAGGGTTCAAATCCTGCCGAGCCACTTAGGGACTGTGTTAGTCAGCTTTTCATTGCTGTGACCAAAATACCCAACAAGAACAACTTAGAGGAGGAAAATTTATTCTGGCTCAGAATTCCAGAGGTTTAGTCTATGGTTGGCCAAGTCCATTGTTCTGGGCCCATGTTCAGGCAGAACATCATGGAGGAAGGGTGCAGTAGAGGAGTGCAGCTCCATTCACAGTGGCCAGGAAGCAGAGAGAGAAAGGGGAAGGGGCCACAGGGAAGATGAACCCTTCCAGGGTATACCCCCAGTGACCCACATCCTACAGCCATACCCCACCTGCCTGTAGTTACCACCCAGTTAGTTCATTCAAATTAGGATGGACAGATGAGGCTACTGCTCTCATAACCCAGTCATTTTTACTGAATATTCACAATATTCCTGCATCAGCCCAGGAGCTTTTGGGGGATACCTTACATCCAAATCATAAGATGAGCTGTGTGACTTTAGGGAGGGAGGTGTTTTGTTTTGTTTTTTTCTTTTTGTGGTACTAGGGATTGAATCCTGAACCTTGCACACACTTGGCAAGTGCTCCACCGCTGATCTACATTCCCAGCCCACAGGGCAGTTTCTTAGCCTCTCTGAACTTCAGTGTATCATCTGGAAAATGGGGATAATAATTCCTTAAAAAAGTTATCCCTGGGTACTAAATGAGCTAATGCACAGAAAACTTATAGCAGAATGAAGACATGAGTACCTAGAAACTACTTTTATTGCTGTTATTAATGGAGTCATTCATTGTGTTGAGAAGAAAGATGGGAAACAGATTCTGCAGAGGGCATTGCCAAATTGGGTGGAGTATGACAGTCAGAATGGTAGAAGAGGGGACATGGTGGTATTCTATTCCATGACCTTTTCCTTCGTCCCTTACTTCTTTTTGTACTGGTTTAGAGGGAAGATTTTTTAAAAACCTGGGAAGCCAGTAGCTTTTCTGCTTACCCCTTTGGGGGAAGAAGCAGGGAAGACAACCCAGGGAGATAGCATCTTTGCTCATGCCATCTTTTTTTCTCCTGCTGGGGTTGGATGCATCTTCTAAAAGGCAGGTGAACCAGCTCAGATTTTAGGAAAAAACATCTGCTTCTACGTATCCTGAGGGCCTTCACTATGGTTTTTGGCATTCAGAGAGATACCGTGGTGTCTTCTGCTTGAAGTACCAACTTCATGGAAATCAACCTACTGGATGTTAAAGGGTTTATTTTTTTTCCTGTGACCTTTATAATTTCTAAGAAAGAGAGCTAATATTTGTATTAGGAATGGGTTATAGATATTTGTCCATTGCATGTGTGGGAGCTGGGAATGATAGATCAGATTGGTGAGAGGTGGATGGTTAGTAGAAATACTTTTTCCTGGTTTCAGGTTCAACCCTGACTGACCAGCTGGGACAAACACCATCAGGGTATTTTTGGGAGATGACCATGGAGCCATGGAGCCGCCGCCTGGCATTGCTGTCCAGCAGTGTTCAGGCAGAGGCAACTGCATTGGGCCATGTTTAAAGAGCAAAGCGAGGGTGAAGCTTTCATGTTGAGTGTTTATAGGATAAAATATAGTCAATTCAGCTTCAGCTAACAGTTTTGGGGTATGTAAAACTTGACAGGCTTGCACTGATTTCTCTGGGTGATGTGTTCTTTAATCCTGTGACTCCTGATATTTACCAGTGATGATGATCAGAGCAGCTGAAGTATAGAGTCACATTGAGCCTGGGCAGAGCTGGGAGTTGAAACTAGGTCTCCCACTTCCCAGGTTGAGGTTCTTCTCTGGAATAAACTGTAGAAAGTAAAGAAGCTAACACTGATAAAGTGTTCACTTCTGTGCCAGCTACTTTCTATCCCATTTAATTTAGATATCCCCATCAATTCCCTGCATTTTACAGATGGTGCTGTTGAGGCTTAGAGAGGTTAAGTGGATGCAGATTAGAATGCAGATAGGTCTTTTCCCCAAGTCGGAGCTGGTCCACCTTCCTCTCAGAAGATGTCTCCAACCCAGCAGGTTGGGTCCTTTTCAACATCTCTGCAGAATGAGCCTGACCCCCCTCACTCATGTTGGGGATTGAACTCAGTGGGGTGCTCCACCCCTGAGCTATATTCCCAGCTCTTTTTTTTTTTTTTTTTTAATTTTATTTTGAGGCAGGGTCTCACTGAGTTGCTAGGCTGACTTCCAACTTGCCATCCTCCTGCCTCAGTCTCCTGAGTTGCTGGGGTAACAGGTGTGCACCATCATGCCTGGCAGAGGTTTTGAATCTTACAAATCTTTCTTTGTTTTAAAAGAAAGGCAAACATTGTTGGCTGCCTTCTTTGTAGGTGTTAGCTTTTGAGTGATTTTTGGCTTTGCTAAGAAAGCACTAACATTGAGGCCCAGTCCCAGTGGCAAGTTGAAAAATTAATGCCACTCATTTTTCTTCTCCTTGAGCTATCAGATTCATTTTGCCTATAAATAAATTCACCACCTTCCCTTTCCCACCCAGGGAGAATCCTAAATGCTGGCGATGGTTTGCCAACAGCCTTCTGGGAGGAAAGAGATTTTCTCCTGGTATTTTTTCCTAATGCACATCTGTCTTCCTACAAGAGGCAGTAATCTGCACAGAAGAAGAATATGGGTTCTGGAGCTTGGCTTCAATTAAAAAAAATTTTTTTTTTTTATAGATAGACTCAATACCTTTGTTTGATTTATTAATTTTTATGTGGTGTTGAGGATCAAACCCAGTACCTCACACATGCTAGGCAAGTGCTCTACCACTGTGCCAAAACCCCAGCCCCTTGGCTTCAACTTATTTAACCCTGTGACCTTGGGCAAGTCACCCTTCCTGAGCCTCAGTTTCTGTAAAATACTGTCTTCACAGGCTTTTCAGCTATATCTTTAATGAAATTTTAGTGTTAAAAACTATAGCTTGAGGATATCATTTGTTAGCAAAAATTCTCTGATGTATGCTGTAAAATTTGGAAATTAAGCCAGATCCCCCCTCTAGAAGCTTATTGGTGAGAGAACTCTGTACTTGCATTTTCGTAACAGAGAGTAGAAAATGACCTATGCCTGGGGAGAGAGGAAGAAAGTACCAAGTTTTCTGGTTTTGTCTTTCTGTGGTGATGGGGATGGAACCCAGGCCTCACACATTGGACAAGTGTTCAACCACTAAGCTACACCTCCAGCCCCGGTTTTGTTTTCTAAACTCAGTGCTAATTCTTGGAGCTATCATTATGAATAAAGATATCTTTGCCCTCAATAAGCTGAGTCTCCTTGGGGAGAGAGACAAGCTATGTTTTCTTTCTAGCTCTTATTGACAACTGCCACTTTCTTGTTTATTATTTTTTATTGACTGTCCTCCCTCACTGGAATGGAAGCCCAGAGAGCAGGAGCCCAAGTCTATGCCCTATTTCCCATACCCAGCATTTCCATATTTGTTAACGGATGGATGTGCTATTAAGATAGTGACAGTGCTGTGACATTGTGACATAAGCATGCCCAGATTGAGATGGGTGTAGAGGAGGCACCCCAGCCCTACTTTCTTTGTGGGGGAGGGCAGGGATGTGGGGGATTTTCAGAGGAGGTGGCAACCAAACAGATTCCTGACCACAGAGTAGGAGTTAGGCAATGATAGGACCTAAAGTATTGTAGGCAGCAGGAAGTGAAGAGGAGTATGTTCCCAAAGGAACACAATGTGCAGAACTAGGACAGTGGTTCTCAATTGGAGGCAGTTTTGCCCCTAAGGGGCTTTTTGTCCAGACTTGGGTAGCACCATTAGTAGAAACAGGAGGCTGTGACACATTCTGCAGATAAACAAGTCTAGAACTGTAATGTACAACATGAGGAGTGTAGTTAACAATATTTTGTTGTATTTGGGATATTTGCTAAAAAAGTAGATTTTAGGTGTCCTGGAAAAAAAAAAGTTAAATGTGAGATGATAGATGTATTAATTTGCTCTAGTACCCATCTTACTGTTCATATGTATATCATGCTATATACCTTAAAATATACAATAAAAAGTTTCAAATAAGAAAACAAAACATCCTGCAGTGTACTGGATGGCCCCACCACCACCAAAAAAATGATCCAGCACCCTGGTTCTGAGTTTGAGGAATCCTGAGTCCTGAATGAGAGGAAGAGCCCTCTTGCAGAGGCCTAGTGAGGAACTAAAGTAGGACAAAGGCAAAGAGCCAAAAGGAAAGAAATATATGCCAATAGGTGGATAGTTATTGAAAATTAAATATTGCCCAGTCAGCTCAATACATGGAGAAGTCTAGGTGCACAGTGTCAAGTCACCCTTAAATAATAATGAACCAAGAATTCATTGAACACTGCGTTGAAGAGCTTACTGTATTGAAGAACTCTTTGCTAATCACCAGGGGACTAGGCATTAGGAAGCTAATAGGTTATGCTGTCTGTAATTTCTCTATTTCCTTTCTGTAATAACAGAACATGCAGGATGTCAATGAAGCTGCCCAGCATTTTCCTTCTTTTATTAAATTTAAGTGATTGCCTTTCTACATCTGATTGACGGGATAAAAATGCATCCAACCCTGCAAGGTGCTTTCAAGAAGAAATCGAGTTTCTTTTTTTTTCCTTCCTCTCAACCACATGATCTGTCTTGCTATGCAGTGTTGAAAAAAATCAGGCCTGGATGCTACCGTGGTGTCCTCCCTGTCCCACTTCTCCTCCCTGCTTCTGGGGATCAAACCCAGGGCCTTGCGCATGGCAGGCAAGTGCTCTACCACTGAGCTGCGGCCCCCAGCCCCATGCTATGGCTGCGATTTCCATCCAACTGCCTTTCCCCACTGGGGCATTCACAGGTGGGAACAGCCCTCCCCTCTGCCTCCCTTTCCCAAAGTCAGAGCATGCACATTCTCCAGTGAACCTGGCTTGGACTTGCCTGGGATCTGCCAGGAGCTGAAGGTTGTTTTCTTTCTCCCACAGGAAATAATTTTCCTGGGCATGGCAGCCTGGGGTTGCCAACCCCTGGCTTTCACAAAAGCTCACGTGTGTGTGACAGTGGCACTATTGTTGGGCAGACTGGAGTTTCCATTACTGATCCTGTGTTTATCTGCTGCAGGGACTTCTCCATGAGAGGTGTGCTTTAAATGGTCAAGCCTAGAAAAGGACCATTTGAAAAAGAGAGAGTATTCTGTGTGATATGTGGCAAGTGATATGTGAAGATGAGACGTGGAGTGGCCACTTACCTGTGGTCAGGACTGCTGGTCACTTCTTATTGTCCCAGAGGCCTGGAGAGGTACAAGTGTCTGTTAGTAGTTAGTATAAGGGAGTTTTGAGCTAGATGAGAAGGTTCTATCATGAGGAACATCTTTCTCTATGACAACAAATAGCAATCCCTGGGCTAGCAGCAGTGAGATGAGAAGTGGGGGTGGAGGGAGGTGGGGGGCTGGGTAGTGTTAATGACTGTTTAGATTTTAGTTTAAAGTGAATTTGGAATACAAATAAAGATAATACCTGAAACCATCTGGTTGGCATCTCCTGTGTGCCAGATCCCATGTTTAGGGCTATAGATATGTGAGCCAACTTAACCCTCCAGCAACTGCGGAAGGTACAGGAACAATTAATTCACAAGAACCATTTTTCCAGAAGGCTCCACCTTGGAAGATACTGGAAAATATTGACAATGTTGAGAAAATATAATGACCTTGGAGAAGATTCTGTCTTCCTGAGCTGGGTAATGCCATTGTTGTTTCTGTTTTATATGTTGTTTCTGTTTTGTTCTCATACCTCGCTGTGCAGTGGTAGCCACCCTGAGTGTTTCTCCTGATTTATGTGTATTCATCTCATTTTTCTGCTTCTTCAGCAAGCATCTTTTCTTCCTCCTTTAGAGAAGATGAATTATAAAGATGAAGGAAATGAAATCAGGCCATGGGCAAAAGGGAGAGAGGCAGGATTCAAGGAAACTTCTAAGGTGCCCTGTGGGCTGCCAGCAGGGACCTGGGTTTGCCCACAGCTCACGTGTGCATGTGCTCTGCCGCCTCCAAATGCATTTGAACTGCTGTTGTCACCCTCAGTTATGCAGGAGGTAGTATGCTCACGCAGGTCCCCCACAGCAGGGGCTAGTGCACACGAGACCCTCTCACTTTTGTCTTTGCCAGAGTCTGTAGATGGCTCAGTACACAAGAGGCAGAGCTGTGAAGGTGGCCACCAGGAGGACCCCAGCTTGGGGTGGGGGTTCTGACACTTTTGTGGGCCTCTTTGAAGCCTAAGCTTTTCCATTCCTTATCTCAGGCTACTGGGCTGTAGACATAATCCTCAATAAAGTGAAAACCAAGGAAGGCTTTCTTACCAAAGACTGAATGTAGGGGTCAAGGTGCTGTCTTTCCTCACTTCCTCCCTCTGTGAGTTTATCCTCAGGAAGAATTTAGGCAATCTGTACATACTCAGAAAACTCAATTTTTTCTATCCTCCATCCAGAAATGTGGCTTGATACAATTGTATTGATGAACTTGAGAAAGTGATGAGACTGTTTTGCTGCCAGGTGTTTGACCTGAGTAGGCAGCTCCCTTCCTTCCAGAGCAGTGACTCTCAGCAGGAGCAGTTTTGACATATAGGGATGTGGTGCAGTGTCTGAAGACTTTCTTAAAAAAATTGATAGACTTTTATCTTTTTTTTTTTTTTTTAAGAGCAGTTTTATATTTTCAGGAAAACTGAGCAGAAGGTGCAGAAAGATCTCAAATACCTCCTCTCTGCCTCCCAGCTTGCCCTATGGATACCATCTGGATCAGTGTGATACATTTGTTACAATTGATGAGCCAATACTGATACATTATTATAAACTTAAGTCCATAGTTTATTTAGGGCCCAGTCTTTGTATCCTACATGTTGGGGCATAATGGTATAGTTTGAATGTTTTGTTTTGTTTTGTTTTGTTTTTTGGTGGTGCTGGGTATTGAATCCAGAGCCTTGCACATGCTAGGCAAGTGTTCAGCTCAGCTATATCCCCAAACCCCTGCATATATATTTTTTTTCTTTCTTTTTGGTGCTAGGAATTGAACCCAGGGCTTTGCAGATGTTAGGCAAGTACTCTACCACTGAACCACATTCCCAGCCATATAGTTTGGATCTTAAATGTCTCCCAAAGACCCACGTGTTAAAGGTTTAGTCCCCACCGTGGCAGTATTGGGAGGTGTTGGAACCTTTAAGAAGTGGGGCCCTAGTGGAGGTCTTCTGGTCAAGGGGATGGTGGGTCCCTGCTCCTTCCTCCTTTCCTTTTCTTTTTCTTTTCTTCTTTCTTTTTTTCTCTTCTCTCTCTTGGAATTGAATGCAGGGGAACTTAACCCACATTCCCAGCCCCTTTTTAAAAAATATATATATTTTATTCAGAGACAGGGTCTCACCACGTCACCTAGGGCCTGACTAAGTTTCTGAGTCTGGCTTTGAACTCCTGATCCTCCTGCCTCAGCCTCCTGAGCCACTGGAATTACATGCATGCACCATCGTGCTCGACCCTTCCTCCTTTCTCGTTGACTTCTCGGCTGCTGCAAGTTGAGCAGCTTCTTTTACCATGCTTTCCTGCCATGAGGTACTGCCTTGTCAATAGACCCAAAGAGATGGGGTCAATCAACTGTGGCCTGAAATATCCAAAACTGTGAGCCAGAATAAACCTTTCCTCTTTTTAAGTTGATTATTTTAGACATTTTGCTATAGCAGTAGAAAACTAATACAGATAATGACATGTACCCACCATGATAGTATCACACAGAATAGTATTACTGCCCTAAAAATCTCCTGTGATTCTGGAGACATTTTTGATTGTCACAACTAGGTAGGTGTTACTGGCATTTCCTGGATAGAGGCCAGAGATGCTGTTAAACACTCTGTCTCGTACAGGGAAGCCTCCACGGCAATGTCCATGGTGCCAACATTGCAAGACCTTGCTGTACAGGCACTTGCTCAGGGGGTTGTAGGTGTATTGAGGTAGAAGTAAGGGATGTGAGGCTCCAGGACTGGAAAGGCCACCTCAGGCAAAAGGTAGATTGAAGAGGTATTGAGGAAAAAGTGACAAGAACCTATACATTTTCCTTTAACTCTCACCCTCCTAAATTCAGACCCCAGGGTCTGATTCCAATTGAAAGATGCAAAATTATAATTAGTGGGTTGTGTACAGTGGGGTTAGCTTAGGTTACTCTCCAATGAAATGCAGACTGTGCTCCATCTACAAGTAAAAGCCCCAGTCTTTCTTAAGTTTGGGTCCCCTGTTTTGGGCCCCTTGTTTTTAAGCCTCATAGTTGGTTCTCAGTGCTTCAGTTCCCTTTTCTGAAAAGAAAAACAATTGTCCTTCTTATCTCCTAGTAGACAGAGCATCTTCATGAGTCGATCTCTGCAGTGCATGACTGTTAGCTTTTGTGATGCCAGTGTTGCAACAGAGGCAAGGCATGATTAATTAAAAACTACCCACGGAGAAAAGGGTAGCTTATGTGGATGCCAAGCATGTGAGTGGGGTGGTAAGCTGTCCGATGACTGCTGTGAAAGAGATTTATAAGGCAAAAACACAAGCTCTCCACGTCAGCACTTCTTGCAATTGGAAGACTCCTGAAGCTGGGGTTGGGGGTGCAGCAAGCATCAGTCCTGCGGATCTCTCATCGCTCCATAAATCTTATCAAGTGGGAGCAAGGATTTTATTCCCCTGATGGGCATGGGAGGAGAACCCAAACCAAACTCACTCCCTTATAAAATGTAAATATGCATAAAGAGAAGTAGTCCTTTTCATAAATTACCTCCTCCATCCTCATCTGTCTGAAGTTATAAGACCCAAAATATAACTAGAAAAAAAATTTTTTTTTTTTTTTTTAAATCTTCCTTTATAGGTACATCTTTGGGCTGGGGAGGGAAAGGCTTTGCAGAACAAAGGTTCCAACTGAGGCATGTAAAACAAGTTTTATGAAAACTTTAATTATGTCCCACCTGCTGGTACTTTGTGAAGTTCACAGAAAAAAAGGATAATTGAGAACAGCATTTGATGTGCCTAAGATTTGCTGGGTTCTTTCCTCTTCTTAAAAGGAATTTGTTCTTAATCAAACTTATTTCATAATAAGTAGGTCCAGACACTGAGTTCACATTGGCATGTTTGACACTATTTAATTAAGATACTTTACACATGAGGTGTTGACTTTTGTTGTTTTGAATTGAATGTCTTCATAAGTCTGGGTTTTGGGCATTTAGCTTAGTGAGAGAGATCAGGTACTGGCCATGTTCCAGTGTGTTCTTTGTGAGGAGGGGTACGTTTTGTAAGGCATGTGTGGGGAGAATGAAGACAAAGCATTCTAGTACCTTGCTCCTCACTGGACTCTGAAATATTCCTGTCTTTAAACTTAAAACCCCAGGCACCACCCTTATTTTGCATTCTGTAGCCACAAAGGATTAATCCATCTTTGTTTTCCTTTTATTTCTATCTTCCTTTGCCCTTGAATTGCAGGATCTGTATTACAGGTATCGGGCTCAGAGCTTTTCAGTGTTGCAACAGTAACTACATCACTTATTAAGCATTTACCATGTTCAGGGGACAGTGCTTAATGCTCTTATCTTCTCCTTTAATCCTCCCGAGAAGTCTGGGGTCACTGAGCTGGTGGGTGGTGGAGTAAGATTAGAATTTGCTTCCTGACCAGTCAGTTTGTTAATCACAAGGGCACAGTGCCTTTCTCTTTGTGCTGTAATACTTAGAAAAACTCCCAACTTTCTGGTTCTTTGTTATTTTGAATCTGAAATTTTGATGCTTCTAGAGAGTTCTCTGATATCTCAGCTATATATTTTCATTATATCCAATTAAATAGCAGTTTTCTGAAGACCTAAAAGCACCCTATAGTTGTCTTGAAATTTTTCTGTTTTTTTTTTCTTCATTTTTTGTGTTTTGGTTTTTTTAGTCTTGCTGACCTGTCCACCAGCCTTGGCGTAAAATGTAGGTTATTCTGTTTGTTGCATTTAAAACTCCTTAGGCCCACCCTGCTCACCACTTCTGCACCTACTAGAGTACTTACTCCTCATCCTTAGGTTCAGTATGAGCTGAAGTTGAAGGAACATTTACTGAGCATATGCCTTCTGACCATGAATGAGCCCCTCTAATGTTCCTTGGTGACCTGTTACTATTGTAGACATCACTGATTTGTGGATGAGGTATCAAAGGCTTGGAGAGGTTCTGTATTCTTGCTCTGGACATCCATGACTAGTGCATTTTCACAGAACAAAGGTTTAAACCCAGGTCTCAGACACCAAAGCCCAAGTTCTTCCCACTCTACATTCTTTCTGTTGAATGGGAATTAGGGAAGAAGAGAATTTGCTTTTTTTTTCCTTAGGAAGAGGGAGGTGGAGCAGGCTTGTAGAAACACATGGAAAGCCTGCCCCCACCCCAACCTCTCTTTCTCTCTCTCTTTTTGCCCCCAAGCCACAGAGGCCAACTCAGCAAGAGTGGTTCACTCACATCAAGTGAATGGAAAAATCGGATCATGGAGCTGCCAGGGCCTGCATTCCTGTTTAATTGGCCAGCACACGCTTTCTCTGTATTTGTTTACCTTATGGCTAATTCAGACAAATAAAATGGATTCTTTCCTTGGCCTCTTCATGTGGGAGAAGTAAGCTGAGGGGTTTTAGTGGAAGTAAAGGACTGAAAATGCCCAGGATTTGGAAAATCTCCACATAGGTGGTGCAGAAGAAGGTATCCTTGTTGACTTTGGTGACAAAAGCATATGAATGGCCACTTCCTGGATCACACTCATTAATTCAGACACTGCCCTGTTAATGCTGGACACATCCTCTCTGGGCGCCCCCCACCCCTACCCCAGCACCTCTGCCAACCCTTCATGACTGTGGCCTCTTCTCTGGGAGAGCACTGGTTACTCAACTAGCATGTCTTTATTGATCTCCTACTAAATAAAATTTGGTTGTTGCACCCTGATTGCCAGGCAAAAATGTTAGAATAAATAATAGAATAAAATGAAGACATTCCTCTTTTGGGTTTACATTACAATTTAAAGCATTCAGGAGAGTAATATGAGAATTTACTTCTTTCTTTTTTTTTCCCCCAGTGCTGGGGATTGAACCCAGGGCCTTGTGCATGCTGGGCAAATGCTTTATCACTGAACTACACCATCAGCCCAAGAGCTGTTGTTTCTATACCTTCTCTATATCACACCGATTCAGGATTATTGGAAAAGGTTCTCATACCTTCTAGAACTGAGACTTTTAGGAACCACAAGTTACCCTTCAGAGCCTTAAGGGTCTTTTTGGGACTGGGGGCTTTACTGGTGATTGAATCTAGGGGTGCCTTACCATTGAGCTATATCCCACCTCCTTTTAAAAATGTTGAGACAAGGTCTCACCAAGTTACCTTGACTGGCCTTCAGTTGTGATCCTCTTGCCTCGGTCTCCAGAGTCTTTGGGAATATAGGTGTGCACCCACACCTGGTTTCAGTTGGGGTTTTATTTCCTGCCCTTCTTCCCTTTTGTGTGTGTGTGTGTGTGTGTGTGTGTGTGTGTGTGTGTTTCCCCTGGAGTCTCTGGCTATTCCTTCAACAAAGTGTCTTCTGGTAGCTTAGCAACATTGATTCTCATGTAGCAAAGCCTCCCTGGGCACTGCTGGCCTCCCAAGGAAAAAAATCATGTGAAAGTGTCAGGTATCCAGCAGACTGTATCTCCTTGGACTAAATATTCTCTTTGGCTTGGTAAAGGCCAAACCCTTTAGTCCAGCCTGGATGTTAGGGGACCTTCTGCTTGCTTTATTTATTGACTTTTTAAAGCCAAAGCAATGTTAACAGAGCCAAGAATAATGTTGGAGAGATTCTGTAAGAGCACATAGCCTTGCATAGTTTTACTGACTGAGATCAGTCTGCCTGACACTGGGGACCTGGAAGCTGCTTTGGTTGAGAAATCTGGCACCATGCTCAGATGGGATGGGTCCTAACTGTAGAGCCCTTGACTTCTGGTGAGCTCCACCTTGTCCAGCCTCTTTCTGCCTTTTATGCTGTTCTTTGCCAGGGTTTTGAGCTATATGTGGACCTTTGTTTAGAATTGTCTAAGAGCATCAAAAGCAAGCGTTATAGTTCCCAGGCCAGTATGGAGCCTTTTCTTCGCATCAGACATGGGCAAAAAGAGAAGGAAACAGCCATTGACTTCTAGAGATGATGGTTCCTGACTAAGTAATGGATAGGAGAAATGGGAGGCTGGAATTAGGAGAACGAACTAGCAGGTTCTTAACCCTTTTTAGAGGCTATTTCTTGCTCTAATTAAAGATACTCAGGGCCAGGGGTGTAGCTTAGTGGTGGTGCTCTTGCCTAGCATGAATGAGGCCCTGGGTTTCACCTGTAACACGGAGGGTGGGGGTAGTCATGATCATTATGGGACCTGTCATCCTAAATAAAACCCTCTTCCTAGAACTCTCTCCCTTATTCCTTTTCATCCTACCCAGGAGACCTGACACAGAGCTGCTTACTCATAAATGTCCCTCTTATCCCTGACAGGGCTCTCACCAGAGAATATCCTCAGCCAGACTCATCTTTCATATACACCTCAATAATTCTTCTGTGTCCTCAGCTAAATGTCTGGGAAAAAGTCCCAAACTTTCTCTGATTCTCTAGGGTCTTGATTAGTAATTGGAATATAGATGCTTTAAAACTGTTCATATTCTAGTAACTCTTTTTACGGGGTCATCCAGAAGTGCTGAGAAACTTGGGTCAGACATCAGCTCCAGTTAGTTTATTAATTCACAAGGGTGGTCCATTCCTTTTCTAGTATCTGAATGTTTGTATCCCTCACTCAGGATACCACATTTCCCTGTAAATTAAGTAGCTAGAAAACCAAATTCTGAACCAAGTTATTTTTTAAAAAGGCAGGTGGATGAGAGAATAAGGACCTGTTCCCTGCTCCACTGCCCTCTCCAGTGACCAACTCATCTCCGACCCCCCAGAAACACTGTCTGTATCCTGGACCATGCCAGACACACTTCCACAACTTGTTTGTGTGAAATCCAGCATTCTCTGTATTTCGCTGATCATGCCCTGCCGCTATCATCCACAGCACGCTAATTTTTTTTAAAAGAATGATACTGACCTCAATTTTAGATTGATTCTAAGTTTTAGTTAATTCATATTTTATTTGTTTGAAATAAATTGAGCACTCACTGCAGTGACCTATTATCCCAACCCCATTAGAGATGGTCATTCCGCAGACAAGGCCATGGTCTTGTGACTTTGCTGTCCCCATTTCTGTACTTTGACCTTTGTGGGCTAGATTCTTTGTAAGTCTTTCCCAAGTGAGCTTTCCTGTCCGGTTATTTCTGGGCCTTTCTGCCTCCCCATCCCTGTGTTGGGCCTGGTTTGATGGCGAGCATAGCAGAGGGTCTCCCTAAGAGCCATCTGTCTTAAGAGGAGGTGTGAGCTCCTTAGCTAGGGAGTTTATGGCCAGCTCTTTTCTTTCTTTAGCCTGAGGTCATGAAGGTGGAGTAGGAGGAGTTTAGAGCTGCGGAAATTTGAGGCCTGTGCTGGTTAAACTCCAAGAACAAAGACTACTTATACAACAGCCAGTGAGGAACAACTTCTGCCTGGGGTGCTCAGGGGGAGAAGAGAGAGGCCTGGGCAGCGCTCTGGGGTACTTCTCCATCTCAGAAGCCAAGATTGAGTGCCAGCAAGTCAGTCTCCTTTATCTTTTTACTCCAGTCTTTACCTCTCAAGCCTAATTGGCACAGTTCTTGGCTGCGTTGGTGTGAGAAAGAAGGAATGGGAAGGAAAGATAGAAAACAATTCTGTGGTGGGAGTTTTGCTCCTTTCTACTTAAAAATGGAAGTGTGTGTGTTTGTTTACTAGGCGTGGTGGTGCATGCCTATAATCCCAGATACTCAGGAGGCTGAGGCAGGAGGATTGCAAGTTCAAAGCCAGTCTGGGTAATTTAGCAAGACCATGTCTAAATAAATAAATAAGGGAAGTTTTCAATTCTGTGGGTTGGTGGGTCTAACACAACAGAGGAGGAAGAGGCAGGCTCTGGCAGTTACAGATCTTTCACTCTGCTAAGGAAAGTTGTGACCACCAGTTTCTCCTAGTACTCCTTGGCCTTGCCCTTAGGTGTCTGTTGCCTTCTATTCCGTGGCACCCATGGCCTCACATTCTCATGAGTTCTGTAGACTCTGTTTTCCTTGTGACTTTAGTTCCATCATCCAGCCCTCCCCTTCACCTTACCTCTTAGAAGGCTGCAAGCAGATCACCTCCCCACATCCTCAGGGGTTGACAGTGAGTCTCACCTTGAGCTGACAGCTTCCTGCAAGTGTCTTCTAGATCCTGGCGCCTTGAAATTTCTCTGCTCAGAATTTCCTCCAATACTTGCCTATCCCTTAGGGCAGTCCTCACGTAGCACATTCTCTTGTCAGTCCTGTTTTCTTGACCTGCTAAGGGTTTGGTTTTCAGAATTTCTGCTTTTTTTCAATTTAGAGCCAGGAAAGTCTATAAACACATCAGCTGGGTGTGGTGACGCATGCTTCTAATCCCAACTACTCTAGAGGTGGAGGCGTGAGGATCTACAAATTTAAAGCGAGCCTCAGCAATTTAGCCAGACCCTAAGCAACTTAGAGAGACCCTGTCTCAAAATAAAAAATAAGAGGGGATGGGATGTGGCTCAATGGTTAAGCTACCCTGGGTTCAATTCCCAGTTAAAAAAAAAAAAAAAAAAGTAAGACTATAAATATGGGGATTTTTTTTTCTCTAATTCTCTAGAAATTCTGAACACAGTTCTTCCCTGTTCATTTTAACTCTTTGTCATAGGATGAGTTTGGGCAGGTAGAAGTGTAGCTTGTGGGGTCAAATGTTGGGGCAGAGGGAGGGGTCTGCTGTTCCATCATTAGCAGCTCTATCCTTTGCCAGCTATCTGGCTGTGTGGACCCCACCTCTGCCTCCTGTCCTCACTCTGAGAGTCCTCAGAAAGGCTGGAGTCTCATGAGTCTTGATTTCTGTCTTAGTCCATTTTCTGTCATCATAGCAAATTACGCAGACCAAGTAATTTATAAACACGAAGTTTATTTGGCTGGGGGTCCTGGAGGCCATGAAGTCCAAGAGTATGGCATCAGCATGTGCTTAGCATCTGGTAAGGGACATCCCACATGGCAAGACAATATAAGTGGGTCAGCCCAGATTTCTCTTCATCTTCTGAGAAAGCCACAAGTCCTGTCAAAGGGGCCTCACCCTGATGACTTTATCTAATCCCAACTATCTTTTAAAGGCTCCACTTCTAAACGCCATTAACATATGAATTCGGGGATTAAGATTTCAACACATGAAATTTGAGGGACACATTCAAACCATAGCACTTTCCCATTCTATATGAAGTAGACATAACAGTGGCTCAGAAAACACTGGAAGCAGTAAGAAGGTGTTCCATTTTGTCTTGGGAAGCAGTGTGCTAAGATGGGAGAACACAGGTTTTCAGTGTGAAAGCAGCCTTCTGTTCTGTACCATTCACGACTCTGGTTCTTTCAGTAAAATTACTTAGCATCTCTGAACCTGTTTTCTCATGTGTCAAATTGGGCATTGAGGATGCCCCCCTAAAGGGCTGTTAGGGAAACTAAATGAGATAATGCGTGAGAGGCCAGGACAATGCAAGGTGTAGGCAGGCTCCTCTTAAGAGGTACTCGTAAGAAGTGTGTGAAGAAGAGATTTAGGCAGATGAGATATCTGAGTGACTCATCCCAGAAAATAATTTGGATACAGCTGTTTTTTTTTTTTTTTTTTTTTTTTTTTTTTTTTTTTTTCCGGGTACGTGAGATTGATCCTGGGGTTCTTAGCCACTGAGCCACATTCCCAGCCCTTTTTTTATATTTTGTTTAGAGACAGGGTCCTGCTGAGTTACTTAGGGTCTGATTAAATTGCTGAGGCTGGCTTTTGAACTTGAGATCCTCCTGCCTCGGCCTCCAGAGCCGCTGGGATTACAGGCGAGTGCCACTCCACCCAGTTTACAGCTGGGTTTTGCCAAAGCCTGCCATATTAAAACCTCAGCACCTAGCCTGTTCTAGGTGGTTCACTTTGCTTGTTGAAGTATAATGAAATACATCCCATTTTGTGCCTTGAGCTGTGTGACATTCACTCATTCAAAAAAAATTTTGTTAAATTAGTATATGTATTTTCCCAGTGCCTGAATAATTAAGGGAAAGGTTGAACAAAATAGTCCCTACTTATGGATTTACCTGGGAGACAAAACAGAAACCCAGTCATTACTATGCAGAGTGATAATTGCTATTAAATGAGCTGACACAGGTCAAATGCTTGCACCTGGAGGCTGGCCCTGTCGTAGTAAGCCATCTTGTAAACATTTAAGCTGTGTTAGTGTAAAAGGAGGGGGAAAGGCAGAGGGCAAAGGAGAGGCACCTAGAGGAGAGACTTTAAAGAATGGTGATGCTTGATCAAAGTCATAAAGAAGGCTTACCAGGCGCACAGGTGTGCAGGTGGCCATGGGAGGGAATGGTACGGGGGAAGGTAGGAGAGGGAACACTAGGCAGCTGCAACAGACTTGCTTGATGTACAGAGCGATCAGACTCCTCTTGCTGAATTTGGTCTTTATCCACAGGGTGATCTAGAGCAGCAGGAGGATGGTAAGGCCAAGTCTTTGGTTTTTGCTTAAGGACAGATTGGAGGGGAGTCAGACTGGAAATAGTTGAGAGCCAGGTATAGCAACCTGGATCCAGACTATGGTTGTCGCATTTGGGGTGGAGATAAGAGGAGTGGATTCTGGAACTGTCCAGGAAGTGACTGAGGAGTGAAGAAAAGGAAAGTATGTGGAAGGAATCCCAGTTTCTTTTTTTTTTTTTTTTTTGCGGTGCTGGGGATCGAACACAGGGACTTGTGCTTGCGTTGCAACACAAGCACTCTACCGACTGAGCTATCTCCCCAGCCCCAGGAATCCCAGTTTCTGACTTGGGAAGCTGGGTGGAGGATAGTTGGTGCCATTCACTGAGACAGGGAGAAATAGCAGAGAAAGACAGGGAGTGGGGAGGCAGTCCCTTGTGGGAAGGTAGACACACCCAGCAGGCAGGCACCCTCTCACTCTGGAATTCTCAATTACCTCTAGATGGAGGAACAAATGATTTTCTTTTCTCTTTGTACATTTTCTGAGATGTAATATAATAGGATAAAATGCACTGTTCTTTTTTAAAATTTTTTTCCCTTTCGCAATGCTGGGGGTCAAACCCAGGGCCTAGTGTATGATAGACCAACTACCACTGAGCTACATCCTCAGCCCCAAATCCCCAGTTTTTAGTGCCCAGTTCAGTGTGTTTGGACAACTGGTACACCTATGGAAATAGTCAAAACCAGATATAGAATTTCTGTCTCCCTGCAAAGTTCCCTCATGCTCCTTTCTGGTTTACTTATCAGACCAACTTTTGATCATATTTTTTCCAGGAAGACTTCTCACAACCATCTAAAGATAAAGCAGTCAATAATTCAGATCCTCACTGGTTGCTCTTTGTCCTAGCTCCTGACCCCAGTATATAGTGCTATCTGATTGCTTATAGCATGCACTCCTGGAGCAAAGGCCAGGGCTGAACCCCCCCCTGGACATCGATGGAGCAGAAAGGCAGGGGGAGCTTCATGTGGATTTTAACCACCAAAATCTGGTCTGACTAACCTCTTGGCACTTCAGCTCACACTGTGGGATTTGAGAAGAAGGACCTCATTTCCGATAATAATCCTATTATCAGACCCAGTGCCCCACCTGGTTTTAGGTGGCGGTACTATCCTTCATGGTCAGCCTATTCTTGGGACTGAAAGGATGCTCTGCTCCTAAACATGTATAAAGAATTTTTGAGGGGCTGGGGAGATAGCTTAGTCGGTAGAGTGCTTGCCTTGTAAGCACAAGGCCCTGAGTTCGATCCCCAGCACCCAAAAAAAAAAAAAGAATTTTTGAGGCAGATCCCCAGATCATTCTCCTTAACAGAGCTGACTGCACCTTTTCTCCTCTCTCTCTCTGTCTCTCTCTGTCTCTCTCTCTCTCTCTCTCTCTCTCTGCTTCTTTTCCTTCTGAGCAGCATCTTTGGGTGTGCCAGCTCAAGGCCACTTGGGAGATTCTGTGGGTTTTCTGTGGCCTCTCTATTTTGAGCCTGGTTGTTTGGCTTTAATCAAAAAAATAAATACTTATTTTCAGTTTTCTCCCTAGTCTAGCTCAGCTAGGTTTGAACAATCTTTTTTAACTCTACCACATGTGAATTACAGGAAATGCTGTCCTGTTGGGGAAATGGGTGATTTCCAAGATTTTCTCTCCAGGAAAAGTGTAACTCATTAGTTTACTAAGAAAGGCTCAAACAGGCAACAAAGAAGTACTTATTAGGCATTTTATCCTTTTATGTGTCCCTAATCATAGCCTTATCATAAACCTCAGCTCTGGTACTGAGTTCAAAGTTGTTTAATTAAATTCTTTTACTTTATATTTGAGGAAATAAGGAGACTTCTCCCCCTCCTACCCCCAAAAAGAATGATTTGCTCAAGGGTGTGTTGTTTTCAGGGACCTTATTGCCCTAGAAGAAGATAAGAACTTTTTTCCCCATTAGAAGAATAATTTCTTTTAAACATCACTATAATCTCACTTTTTTTTTTTTTTGGTAATTCTTCCAATGAAACCTCACCTTTGAACTTGGTACTTTAGAAGATTTGCTTGGAATCTTAACCAAATAAAACATAACTCAGAGATTGTTTTTGCAGGATGATTTGGTCTCAATGTCCTTTTGTTTGTCACTTTCTTCTTGAACCAATACAGTGCTTCACCACAGTGGGCATTGTGGTTGGATTCCATACCTGTGAGAGAAGTTTCTAGAGCTTTTGGCTTGAACCCCATTTACTTAGCCAGTTTTCTTCTGAATCATTCTTTTTGCTGCCCCCTGCTGGAGGCCAGAAAGAGCCCATCCTCTCCACTAGCTTTTCCAAGATGTGGAAAGGTGAAGTCCAACAAATAATGACACATTCAGGTGAGGTTTTCATGCTGGACATCCCTACTCATCAGTCCCAACCATGTCCGTAACCTGCTTGCCAGAGAGACCTCAAGTTCCCTGGTCCAAAACCAAATTAATTTTATCCATCACCCACTATTTTTTTTAACCACTTTGTTCTTTCCTTTTCTTTCCCTGTTATCCATTCACTTATTTAGTCATACATTTCAGAAATATTTGAGCTTTTAACTATTCTACTTTTTTTTTTTTTTTTTTAGGTTCTGGTTAATTCTGATTAGTGTCACACAGGTGCGTTTACCCATACTACAAGCTGCATTATTTCTCCACTCATTCTCCCCCACCTGCCCCCTGAATCTAATTAGATGAATCCACCAAATTCCAGTCACACCTCCTCTATTGAACTCCCTGGTGCTCTTTCTACAGTACTAGTTTGTGATGCTGCCCTACATAACAAACCTTCATTGTTGATGATTAAATCCAAACTCTTTGGCGTGAACTTCAAGACCCTCCATCACTGAGCCCCATCTGGCCTTCTAGCATGTTCTCTTGCACTCTCACCTTTTCACTCAGCCACATTGCTCTGCTCCAGAGGTCTCCAAACACACCACCACCATCTCACCTCTGAGCCTTTGTGTGTGATGGTTCCTCTACCAGGGATGCCCTTCCTTCTCTGATGGGGCGCGCTAAAATATAAGTTATGTCCCTTGACCCTTTAGATGTTACTTTCCCTTCACAGTACAGTCATCACTTGACTGTCCATATCTGTTATCCTCCCTGTCTCCTGTATTATTGTTAATTCTTTATCTGTCTCTACCTCCAGATGGTGCCCCCAGAGTTCAGCCCAGGTGTTCTAGGTCTGACTTCGTTTCTAATAGTCCATCAATGATGTCATGAGTTAGAGTTGTTCTGGTTCCCTCACCATCTCCTGTAGTGCTCCTGATCTCCCTAACAGCCTCCAAGACTTTCTATTCTTTAGTCCTTGAGAAGTTTGCAGTTCGGCAAATGTACTAGGCTCTAGTTGCCTCTCGATGTGTCTTGGGTGCTTTCCCCATCTCCCTCCTATCCTGTCTGATCAAATCTAGTTCTCATCAAATCCAGTTCATGCTTCCAAAAGCAGCTCAGGTGTCACTGTTTCTTTCCTCTACACTTGTTCTGACTCGCAACAGGATTAAATAGTAGAAATAGCTAATGTTTATGTGGAACAAAGTGTGAGCCTTGGATATTGTTCTAAGCAATTTACATGTATTAGCTGGTTTCCTACAAATGCTAGTGTTACTGTGCGTGTATTATCCTGTATCCTAACAGGTTTTTAAAATTTTTTTTTAGTTATAAATGTACACAATACATTTATTTTTAAAATTTTTAAGTGGTGCTGAGGATCGAACCCAGAGCCTCATGCTAGGCAAACACTCTAACACTGAGCCACAACCCCAACCCCTCCTAATAGTTTATGTGCATGAATTTTCCTTATGTGCTTAGGTCCTCCTTAAGGGCAAGGCCTATGTATCAATTGTCTTTATATCCCCAGATTTTATAGCACAGAACTTCACATGTAGAAGGAACTCAGAAATGGTTGACAAATTTGGCTATTTAAAAAATAGTCACCATTCACATATCTAATTGTCACATGTTTGTTTACTCCATTAAGAACTGTTTTTGATGACATAAAATGTGCTGAAGGCTAGAATTATTATCCCATATAAATTGTACAAAGGAATAATCAAAGAGTAATACAATAGAAAGTGCTGTTGGATTTCCCAAGCCAGTGAGAATGATTCCTGAGCTTAAGAGATGATTTCAGAGGACATAGCTCTTATTTCCTACCATCAAGATGCTTTCTCTGTTGATGGAGAGACATACACAACCAAAACGCATTTAGAGAAGAGGACACACCGCATGTAATAGAAGGCCAAAATAAGATGTGATCAAGAACTTGATGAGGGGGTGTAACACAGGGTAGAGCACTTGTCTGGCATGCATGAGGCCCTCTCTGGGTTTGATCCCCAGCGTGGCCAACAAAAACAAATGAAGAGTTCTGAATATTATTACAACCTGTATTGCCTTCCTTGAGTGCCATTTTTGTTAGGTCCCACTCCATTCAGAATTTCAAAGCTCCTTCTTAGCCTTCACCCTGGGAGTCTGTTTATCTGGGCACCTGCATTTCTAATCCACAGCCCTGCATCCCTCCAGCTAACCCAGTGTGCGTCCTCCAGTGCTTAATTTCCTCTTGTTGCTTTGGCATTTTCATAGTGCTGCCTTCTTCTCTTCCTCCTCCTCCTCCACTTCTTCCTCTTCCTCTCCACCTTAGTTCTGTGAGCCACTGAAGCAGATTAACTGAACCCAAGGAGAAGGGTTTATGGCATCCCAATTTGTAACTGGTAAAACACAGTCCAATTCAAAGCACAGGTAAAACAACTTGGGGCTTGCAATTGACATCTAGTGTGAGGGGTCAGTCTTGGGGATTGAGTCCTTAACCTGTGGAATCTGACACTAACTCCCTCCCCAACACACACACACACACACACTCACACACTCACACACTCTCTGTGATGTGGTTGTATGGTTCAGTATCTTGGCCTTGTGAGTGTTGGCAGCTTGACTGAAAGGCCAGAACTCAGTAGTGGAACTCTTTGCCATCCCTGATCCTTTCACTTACAGCTGGTATTACTTCAGGCTTTCTTTGTTCTCTATTAGAACCACAGCCCTCAACTTAAACTTTATTTTTTGCCACATTACACATGGTATATGAAATTCCACGTGTAATATACTTCTATAGGCATGTCCAAATTTTGACATTCCTCCCCCATGCCGGCACCCTGAAGTCTCCCAGGAAATAAAGCAAATAGCACCACAGATGCTTTATGACACGTTATTTGTAAAAGCATTTTACAAGCTTAGGGGGGTAACAAGTGTACATCAGCAACGAGGTACAGTTAGGTCAGGAATGTACAAAACATGTAATTCCCAATCAGCTGGTGTACTGTCAACTTTTTTCAATCAAGGAAGCTTATGCAAAGCAAATATCTGTGCTTCGATTTATAAATTTGAAAACAAAAAGATTTACAAACTTCCCTTCAAGTGATATTAATAATAGATCACTTGTTTATCTCATGATACTAACTAGTCTCTCACACTGGCGCTGCAGATGTCTGATAAGTATATACCACTCTTGGTTAAAAGCACAACTCCATAACTAGAGCTATGAAGATCACCATGCTTAAAATCACCATGCTGTAAAGATCACCCATGCTCTCAAGCATGGGTGACTCCAAGCCACTTGCTCAGAAGAACATGGGGATAGGGTTCTTCCTTCAGTCTGGCCCTTCCCACCGCATGATGTTCCTACCAGATAATACAAATGAGACTATTAAAACTGCCCACAAATTCCCCAAATCGAACAGTAAGTTCAAGGTGCTTTCCCCTTTGCTCATCCATAAGAACCAGCTCCTTCTGAGTTCACTTTCCCTTTGTTTTTGCTAATCTATTACTCTATTTCTGTGCTGGAAAATTGGAATTAGGAAGTGACTGGGGACTGAATGGAAACAGAAAGAATTCCAGCAAACTTACAGTGGGATTTCTCAACCTCACACTGTAGATTTTTGAGCCAGATAATTTTTTTTGTTGTGGAGGACTATCTCATGTTGTGTAGAGTGTTTAACAGCATCCCTGTGCCAATAACACCCTATTCCCAGTTGTGACAACCAAAAATGTCCCCTGATGTTGCCAAAAGTCTCCTAGGTAGCTAAATCACTCCAGTTGAGAATCACTGGCTTAAAGCAAGCACCAGCGCCCAGCACCCTCCTGCCTTCCTGAAGCCTCTTCCCAGAGGCCTCCCACATGCCACCTTTGACACTGGGCCAATGGATTGGCAGTTAGGCTGAGATAAAAGTAAAGGTGAAAAATTGGTCCCTAGAGACACTTAGAGAATTGGATGCTCATCAGCTGTCCATGGACTATAAGAGAATAGAAGAAATTTAAAAACAATGTCAAGATTGTACCTATTTAGCAGGTCTTGGTGGCACACGCCTGTGATCCCAGTAGCTCAGGAGATTGAAGCAGGAAGATTCAAAATTCAAAGCCAACCTCAGCAATTTAGTGAGGTCTTAAGCAATTTAGCAAGATCCTGTCTCTAAGTAAAAAAAATAAAAAGGGCTTGGGATGTGGCTTAATGGTTAAGCACCCTTTAAGTTCAGTCCCCAGTACCCCCTCACCAAAAAAAAAATCTGCCTATTGTCTTTTCCTTTTCACTCATTTCTCTAGGTAATTTCCAGAACAAGGTTGAGAGGAGCCTTTCCTTAGTGGGTAGAGCTCCCTAAGTGTTTCCATTGAAACCTACATCTGCCAATTATACTTAGAGCATCTTTCTAAAGTATGAAGTATAAATGCTACAGAAATAAGACTCAGTATAAAATACATGGGTGTGACAGGGACATGAACTTTTGCCAGAATACCTTGAGCAGATGTTCTGTTGGTGGCCTTGTGAGATCTGCAGCTCTTATGGGATCAGAACAGATTTACCAGGAAGCCCCCTGCTCACAGAGTATGAGCCAGTGCCTGGTGAGTCCCTCCAGGGTCAGTATCAGGAGCCGCAGGAATAGCACCAGCGTCTGTTCTGGTGCCTCCTTAGGGCATTCTGGCCTTTGATGAAACCACGGGTGCTTCATGACTGCCTGCCCTTTAAAGAGAAGCAGATGTGTGCTGGGAAGTTAACAAACAATGACATGGGAAAAGACATGAGGGCAGAGGAACAGTTTGGTGGATGCAGTTCTCCAAATCTAGAAGTTCACCTGTGAGGAGGCCGGACTTAATACCAGCCAGATCATGGGTTGCCATCTACCATGGCCACTTCCTTGCTTCTGGAATGATTGAAACAACCTTGGGAAGACCTTTCACCCCTGGCCTTGTGAAGTATCAGCAAGTTGGGCTTCCATGTGGTTCTGGATCTTTTGCTGACTGCCATGATTAAGATAAAGGACAGTTTCTCTCCCTCTCTCTCCCCCCCTCCTGGTACTAGAGTTGGACACAGGGGCTCTCTACTACTAAGCTACAGCTCCAGAACTTTTTATTTTTTATTTTCAGACGGTATCATGCTGAATTGCCGAGGCTGTCTTAAAACTTGTGATCCTCCTCCCTCAGCCTTCCCGAGTTGCTGAGATTCTAGGTATATGCCACCAGTGCATCTTTCTTCTTTGTCCTTCCTGATACTTTCCTTTCTCTACTCATTTTCTCCTACCAACATGGACTGGATGGTGGGCCTGGCACAGGACCTGTACTACCACTGGGCCACCATAGCTCTGCCTGATCTGGGGCGGTGAAGGAGCAACTCCCTCCCTCTGATGGCTGGGCGAGAGTTTGAGGGAGATGAGGACAAGGAGGTTTCCCAGAGATTCTCATCAGATCTTGAAGGAGGAGGAGAATTGGGAAACAGGAGAAAAGCAGTTCAGGTAGAGTCAATTTAGTCTGCAAAGGTTAAAGGGAGAAGTGAGTTCATTGGAATAGTTTAGAGGTAAGCAGTCTCAGGTGTGGAGGCAGGAGACCACTCTGAATCAACGGTCCAGTGGGGAAGCCCCTCAGGCTTTGCCCGGAGCATGCACATCCCTATTGTACCCTATTCTGAAGGGTACAATTAATTCTATATTCTATTCTATTGTACCCTATTCTGAAGGGTCCTAGAACATCAGGTCACTACTGGCCAAGCAGACACTTCTGTAAGACATTCACTCACATTTTGACAGATTCTGCACATCCTTTGCTGGTTAATTGACTGCTAATCGTTTGTTTAGATTTTTCAGTCTCCCAAATGTTAAACTCTCTTCCTCTTATGAATCACACATTTGGATTATTCATAAAACCAAACTGCTACCAGGCGCAGTGGTGCATGCCTGTAATTCCAGTGGTTCAGGTGGCTGAGGCAGGAGGATCGCGAATTCAAAGCCAACTTCAGCAAAAAGCGAGGTGCTAAGCAACTCAGTGAGACCCTGTTTCTAAATAAAATACAAAATAGAACTGGGGATGTGGCTCAGTGGTCAAGTGCCCCTGAGTTTAATCTCTGGTACCAAGGCGGGCAGGGAGAGAAGAAGAAAGAAAGAAAAAGAAATAGAAAAAGAAAAAGAAAACCAAACTGTTATTCTCCTAGACTTAGAGAAAAACCCTTAGATCACTTAGCTGTGTCGTTTTCCTGGACTTTTCCCTCAACGAAAGGAGCGAATGCTTTGCTTGCTGTTGAAGCCCTGCTCTGAGCATAACTTGAAGGGACTGGGAAGAATTCCCGGGAGCACCCAGGGAACTTGCTGACCAAGCTGGCATCAGTTTTCTTTCCTGTAAAATGTTTCCACTCAAATGTTCTGACTGCAGCCTGAGGCTGCCCCAGCTGAGGGTTTGCAGTGAAGCAGTATTTGAATGTTGGCCTTGCCCTGACCCATGCTCAAATCATTTGTTTCACTAAGAATATGTATTTTGAGATAGCAAACCAGATTAGTTCACATCCAGCGCTTAATTGCTGATTCAGTGAAACAGTCTTCACTTGATAGTGCCTGGGCTGAGATCGCACAGTCTCAGAGCCTGCCAGAACTTTTCTCAAAGAAGAGGCCCTCGCCCTTTTTTTCTTTAATTATAAAAGCAGAACTATATGCATGTGGTTAAAATATCTAAGTTGTACTGAAAGAAATAACAAGGTTTAGTTCCTCAGATATAATCAATCTTAAGTTTCTTACACATCCTTCTGGAATATCCTTCTCCCTGAATTTATAAACATGCATATGTGCATATGACTAATGTCTGTCCTTTATAAAAACATCCTTGATGTCAAAAAAGTTTATTGCTGTATCTTGCTGATCTTTCCCTATCAGCACACATTGACCTACTTCAGTCTTTGTAATAGCGACATTGTATTTCATTGAACAGATATAATATAATTTACTTACCCAGTCCCCTTAGCAACGGATGTTTCACCCCTTCCTTGGTCTTTTGCTATTTCAAGTAATGTAATGATAAATATTCTTGCAGAGTTATGCATGCATAACTGTAAAATAACTATGTATTTATTTATTTATGGTACTGGGGATTGAGTGCAGGGCCTTGCACTTGGTAGGCAAATGCTCTACCACTGAGCTACATCCTCAACCCTGTACAATAATTTTCTAGAACTGCAATTATTAGACCAAAGGATGAGTATGTTGTTAACTTTGAGAGACATTGCCAAAGTCCTTGCAGGGAACAGTGGGGTTGGTTTATATAAAACGTAAGACTCCAGCTTCTGACAGCCGGCCTAAAATGCTGGATATTTCCTTTGCCTGGAAAATGTTGGTCCCTAAAACAGAAGGATATAAGCAAATGCATGACAACTGCAAGGCAGCCCAGGATGTGGGGGCATCAATGACATTTGTGAAGACAGGACTTCTTGGGACCTAGGTATTCTCATCTCCTCATTAAATCAGGACAAAATGATCTGTTTAACCCTGTTGCATGAGGTTTTATAAATCCAGGAGTGATTCTAGTTCTGAGATTCAGAAGCCTGGCCTCCTGAGCAGAAGCAGGAAGTAAATGCCAGAATCAGCTCTTAAATTTCTAGGTGCTTTTCTTTTCAACAGCCTTGAATGAGGTCAGGGCCTCTGACCCTTCCTGGACAATAGACAGAACAATCCCTGGGTCATCTACATTTCCAGGAGATTTCATAGCTGCTTAGCAAACTGTGCCTCCTCCTCTTCACTCCTTCTGTGCCAAACACATTCCTTTGGAGGCCCATTAATTAGAAGGGCCTCCAAGTAAGAGATGGGGTAATTATAGTTTCCATTACCATTAAGCTTAGAAATGATCTCTGGGTAGAAGTCTGGTTAAAGGTCTTCTGTGACATTGGACCAGAGAATTGTCTGGAGGGAAAGAAACACAAGATATGTTCCTCAAAATCCTCCTACTCATCTTGTTCCAACCAATATTTATCAGGGAAAAACAGCCTGTATACCAGAGGCAGCAGTTCTTATGGGCAGGACCCGATTTATTCCTCTGTTTTATTTCCTTCCATACAGTTGACCCCCTTTGATCTAATACCTTTGAGGTTGATGTTAATGTCATGTTGGACTTCAGCTGAAGAACACAGATTGATCTAATGTAGCACTCACTCCCTTATACTTCATTTATTTATTTTTTATGGTGGTGGTACTGGGAATCAAACCCAGGGTTTCGTTCATGCAAGGTTAATACTCTACCACTGAGTCACATCCCCAACCTCTTACACTTTTGCAAACTCAGCAATTTGAAGAAAAACCATGGTTTTGATTCCATGAGATAGAAAATGAATTAAAATTTACTCTTCCCTCTTTCAACTTTTCATTTTGGGAAATTCCTTCCTTCCTTCCTTCCTTCCTGGGATTGAACCCAGGGGTGCTTAACCACTGAGCCACATCCCCAGTGCCCCCCATTTTTATTTTTTATTTTGAGACAGGGACTCTCTAAGTTGCTGAGGCTGACTTTGAACTTGCAGTCCTCCTGCCTCAGCCTCCCAAACCTCTGGGATCACAGGCATGCACCACCATGCTTGGTGGTTTGGGGAGAAATTTCAAATCCACAAGATGAGTACCCATTATAATTCCCTCTCCTAAATATATTAGTAGTAGGCATTTTGCCACATTAAGTTCTCAGATGTTACTGCTACTGGTCTGGGGAACATACAGTATGAACCTCTGACATAAATCTGTACACATGTATGCATGTTTTTTTTTTCTCCAAACTTTTTGGAAATATTTTGTACATATCATGACATTTCACTCCTAAACATTTCAGTATGTGTCCCTATGAACAAGGTATTCCCTTTAAGAACAATATCCTTTTCATACCCATGAAGTATAACAGTGATCCACAAAGAGCATGGGTCAATTGTCTTGTAGAATTTTCTAGAATTTGAATTTGTCAGATTGTTCCATCATGATTAGATTCAGGTCAAACATTTTTGTCCAGAATACTACAAAGGCGATATTATGCCTCACCCAGAGGCACATAATCGTTCTGTCCCATTATCGATGGTATATAGTTGAAGCACTTGGTTAAGGTAATGTCTGCGAAATTTCTCTACTTCAAAAAGGTATTTTCTCCTTTGTCATGGACAGGCAATGAGCAGTATGAAACTTTGGACTGTGGGAACATTCTATTCCCAATAACTTGTTGTCCAGTGGCTTTAGCATTTATTCATATGTTGATGATCCTTGCCGAAATATGTACTTACATGGATTATTATGGGGCATTGATCTTAAAATTATCTCTCTTTCCATATTTATCAGCTGGCATTCTTTTACAAAGAAGAGCCCCTGTGCCCACTTCCTTTTTAGTATCACTTTGGACTCATTTTTAAAAATTCAGTTGCTTTAGTAATTCAGTTGTTTAGTAAAACACCTTGGTTATGTTTTAATGTTCTAATAACCCAAATTTGGTAAAGGGGAGCCTTTTCAGAATGTCTCTTGAGTCCTTTTAACTTGTTCCCATCAGTCTTCAGTATTTCCTTGCTTTTCTGGCATAGGGTAAGATGTACAGGCCGAACTGGTCCTTTCCCCAATCTTGGAATCAGCTCCTTTGCTAAGAAAGAGCTTACTTTTGATGGAGAGATGGAGAAATGGTATTTAGAAACCAAAATATGGGCATGAAGTGTGCTCACTGATAAGTATGTCACTGCTTTGGGCACTTTCAGTAGAAAAAACTAAGAGATCTAAATATTTTTTAAAATCTTAAGTTCATCCAGAGATTTTCAATTCAGAACCAGCATCCCAGGGCTCCTTCCTATTCTTATTTTGTGTTGTGTTCCTCTGGTCCCATGACTAGAACTTGTATGACCTCCATATCTGGCCAACAATAAACCTACTATGTAGAATTCAAGATTTCTTTTTAACTCTTTTTGTCCTTTGACTATATCCCAGTAAGGATGGACAGTCAGAGAACTGTATTCAAAAGTCACTTGAATTACTTCTCTTTATTGGAAGGTACGTAATAATTGCCGTAACACAGTTAGGTTCATATATTTCTGTTCCCATTTGTTTTTAGGATTTGCTTTTTCCCTCATACTTTTTATTATTACTTTTTAAAGATGTTGATAGACCTATTTTTTTATTTATTTATTTTTATGTGGTGCTAAGCATCAAACCCATTACCTCATGCGTGCTACGCAAGTGTTCTGCCACTGAACCAGAACTCCAGCTCACTTTTTATTATTTCTATTCTTCTAATAAGTAAAATGTTTATGCAGTTCTGGAGTCAATCTGTATAAAACAATCACACTTCCACTGAAAGAAATAACCATTGCATTAGTTTCTTATCTTTTTGCCTTCTTTATTGTAAAAGCAACCGATGCCTATCTGTGTTGGACCCTATCCTTTATGCACTCACAGGAATGGTCTAAGGTTCTGGTTCTTGGGGTTAGCTGTGACCAGAGGAAACGTGTCTGGAACAGAGTGGAATTCCTTATCTTCCCTCGCTGTTAATTTGTTTAGTTTTGTCTGTTGCTTAGTAATCTGTGAAAAAAGCCAAGCACCCTGTGGGAGGGTCATTAAAGGATGACTGGGATGAGCAGAGGGGCAGGCCTTTCAAGTAGAAGGAAGCTGTCTGAGTTTGGTTTTGATGGTCTATTTAATCACTTCTGACAGTAGTGGGACTGACTGTGATTTGGCCCCAGCAGATCTGGGACCCGTGAAACAGATTGTGACTAAGCAGATAAGTCCCTTCTCTGGCGGGCCTTTTGGTGCAGCTGTTGTTTTGTACTGGGGTAATTTGGGTTTTCCTTTCCTTTTCATACAATATTATCTAGTTTTAATCCCCTCCTGCATAAGAGTTGCAGAGATCAAATTTTTTTCTTTTGAATAAACATCTCAGGGAAGTTAACTTTTCACATTTGTTGTTGTTGTTCTTTACTTGACAGTTAGGAGCTCTTATAAGCAATTAAAACTAGGAGAAAACCCAAACCAAAAATTCCCCTAAACTCCAAATGACCTCTGTAGGAATCTTTCCAGTATTTCTAGTCTTAACTCCTTTGGTGTATTTAGGGAGTGACTTTTTATCCCATTTCCAAATGACAACTTTCAACTATTAGTCAACTTGGACGGACACATCTAATAGGTTCCATTAAATATAGTTTTGAGGTCAAAGTGAAAAGGCTTCATCTTGAAACTATAACTGGACAAGAAACTAAATTTGAAAGTATTTCCTGAAATAACTTGGTTCATGTCTTGAGTGGTAAATTTTCTTGGCAAAAAACTCTCCCTGTGTCCTTGAAGAGGATGGTGGGACCCTGGTTCCTTCCTTTCTTTCTCTTTTACTTTCTGGCCACAAGGTGGATGGTTTTGCCTCTCCACAAGCTCCCATAGTGATGAGCTGCTACAGACTCAAACCTTTTCTTTAAAAAAAAAAAAAAAAAAAAAAAAACCTCTCCCAAGTTTAAGTTAAAAGTTGGGATAGCTTGTAAACCAGATCATCTCACAATTCTTCCTTGGAGAACAAGATGTCCATTTCATTCATGTCAGGGCACTCAGAGTGGAGTAAATGAACTCAGAGATTTGGCCCTACCTACTCCTGGGTAGGTATGGAACAGAGAGGGGAGCGTGAAGTCTGCACTGCACTGATATTTTTTCCATCATTCCAGTGTCACCTTTGTGATTTTGTCATGTAAGGATGCCAACTGTGTCATTGTTTACTTAATATTGTTCTTTAAATATGCTCATTTTAAAAATTGAGATTCATATCTTTGCTTAAATGTAGAGAAATGCTAATCATTTGTTGACATCAGTCTAAGACTCTTCCCCTAAAGTAATTGGAAGGACCAAAGAAAATTACAGAAAGGAATAAGATCCCCACTATTTGATTCAGTAAAGAACTTGTGCCACCTAAAAAAGCTCTCCAACAGGTTTAGATAAATAATCCCACTTAGAGGAGCATTGTCCAATGCCATATTTTGATGGCACTTGCAGTATTTGGAAAGGCAGTAACTGTTGACACAGCCACTGCTTTTATGCTCAACTTTTTAAGAATATCCTTGAAAAATAGGACTTTCACAGTAACTTATAGTTATTATTGGTTTGTGGTAATGGAGATTGAACCCAGGCGTGTTCACCACTGAGTTACATCTCAGCCCTTTGCATTTTTTATTTTGAGATAGGGTCTCACTAAGTTGTTCAAGCTGGCCTTGCACTTGTAATCCACCTGCCTCAGCCTCAGCTTCAAGTAGCTGGGATTGTGGTATAGCCAGCTCACAGTAGTTTTATATATATTTTGGGGGCAGGGTGGGGAATCCTTATGTCAGGTCGATAGCACTGAGATTTCCTTTAGAAATAGTTATGTGCCCACACATTCCAATCCATGTTCAAAAAAACTGACTTACAAGGGAGCATAAAGTGTGGCAGGATAAAATAAATTGAAGGTGAGACACAATAAAAAAGAAGAAACTTGGGCTGGGGAGATAGCTCAGCTGGTAGAGTGCTTGCCTCGCAAGCACAAGGCCCTAAGTTCAATCCCCAGTACCGCAAAAAAAAAAAGAAGAAGAAAAAACTAGAAAAAGTAAATAAGAAAAATAAATAAGAGTACAAAAATAGAAGTAGCCAGATTATTGGGACCTGTACACCTACTACATGGTAAAGTAAACTTTTGCATGAGTTTTTGTTAGTCAGTTTTCTGTTCCTGTAACAAATACCAGCGTGTGTGTGTGTGTGTGTGTGTGTGTGTGTGTGTGTTTATGTTTATGGTGGGGGGACTCCTGAGATAATCAGCTTATAAAGGGAAGAGATTTAGTTTGGTTCACAGTTTTGGAAGTTTTCATCCATGGAGGTTGGTCCCATTGCATTTGGGCCTGTGGTGGTGGACATCATGGTGGTGAGTATGTGGTGGGCAGAGCCCTCACTTCATGACCAGGACTCAAAAGAGAGGAAGAAACAGGACCCACAACACTTTCAGGGTCACACCACCATTGACTTGGAACCTTGCACTAGGTTCCACCTCTTAAAATTTCTACCACCGCGCCCCTTATGGCACCAAAACCGAGACCAAGACTTTCACAGAACAGCGTTTGGGGAACATTCCAGAACCAAACTGTAACAGCTTCCTAGCAGCCAGTGGGGAAAAAGGGAACCTATCTGTTCCACAATTCCTAGTGTCTGCAAGATAAAATGAAACCAACTGCTTAAAATAAGCATGGATATTTTTTCCAGAAACCTATATTCAGAGGAATTTGTATGGTCCATAGAGTAATGCCTTCAATAATATAATTTGTTCGTAATTTTTTTTTTTAAAGATAACCATTGATGGTCTCTGATGGCATTTCACCAAAGAGAAATTTAGTAAAACTGCTTCTAGGAGTGGTTAGTATGATGTTCAATCCCTTGTAGTTCTACCTTAAAGTATGCAAATATTATAGATTATCTGGAAGCATATTTATTATTATTATTATTATTATTATTATTAGGTACTGGGATTGAACCCAGAGCCTCATGAATACTAGGCAAACACTCCACCACTGAGCTACAACCCCAGCCCTTTTCATCTTATTTTAAGGCAGGGTCTTGCTCAGTTGCCCAGACTTGGTCTTGAATTTGCAATCCTCCTGCATCAGCTTCCTGAGTAGCTGTAATTACAGGTCTCCACCACTGCACAGCTGGGAGCATATTCTTGTAGCATTCTTCCCCAAATGTGGCTTTTCTCTCACTGGAGAGGATAGCAATGAGTTCAGTGTTACACTTTCTGAATATACCTGGACTGTAGAATGAGGGTGGATTGTCATTCTCTTGTAAAAGCCAAAGAGCCCCACAAGAACAAGCTAGAAGGCCATCATTTTCCTTCCATGCTTGTCTTCATGCAGAGAAGACTGCTGGCAAGAGAGGTAGGACTCCTCTCAGAAACCTGTATGAAGAGGGCATGGAGGCTCACACCTGTAATCCCAGTGACTCAGGAGGCTGAGGCAGGAGGATTACAAATTGAAGGCCAGCCTTAGCAATTTGGCAAGACCCTGTCTAAACCAGTTGTCAGTCAATCAATCAATCAATTAATGAAGACCCTGTCTAAATAAATAAATACATGAGAGAGAGAGAAAGGAAGGGAGGGAGGGAAGGAGGGAGGGGTGGTTGGGGTTGGGGATATAGGTTAGTGGTAAAGAACCCCTGACTTCAAGCCCCAGTACTTGGAGAAAAAAGAAAAAAAGAAACCTGTTTGTTTTTTCTCTGGCACTCAGTTAGGTAGGGGAGTAATTGAGATCTCATGTTCCACTCACCATGGCATGGCGTGGAGCTGAACAAAATTTACAGGATATGTAAAACCATTTGGTAACTTCTCTTCTTTTTGTTGGTGCTGGAGATTGGACCCAGGGGCTTCTGCATGCTAGGCAAGTGTTCTATCATAGAGCTACATCCAACCCCGTTCAGTCACCTTGACCAAGCATCAAAACCCTCACCACATAGTTTTGATCCCGGAACCTGGTGAGCTCTCTAAGATAAACTATTTGTGATGGTAATTAAAGGAAGTAGGTTTGTCATTTGGAATTGTTGCTTAATTTGCAAACTAACTAAAATCAACCCCAAACTGGGAAGCATCTATCAAAAGTATCAACTTTAACTTGAGAGTAGCTGGTGGTCAGCCTTTGTCAACAGTTAATTAGCAAGTTCTTTTGTCCCTTAACTTGCATCATCTATAGTAAAAGAAGGCCAGCTTGGTTTTTGTTGTTGCTGTTGAGTGGCAAGTGCTCAGCTCATCTAAAAGTGGCTCAGTTATTAGATTACTAGGAGAAAGTTTCAAAAAAGACCAGAATAGAAGCCTGTTTTAATCTGAATCTGCTCCCTTGGGATAATATTTCTGTTGTGACTCTCTCTCTCTCTCTCTCTCTCTCTCTCTCTCGTACCAGGGACTGAACTCAGGGCTCTCTCTCTCTCTCTCTCTCTCTCTCTCTCTCTCTCTCTTTTTAGTACCAGGGACTGAACTCAGGGGCACTCAACCTCTGAGCCACATCCCCAGCCCTATTTTGTATTTTATTTAGAGACAGGGCCTCACTGGGTTGCTTGGAGCCTTGCTAAATTGCTGAGGCTGGCTTTGAACTCATGATCCTCCTGCCTGGACCTCCCAAACCACTGGGATTACAGGTGTGAACCCATGCACCCATCCCTGATTGTAATTCCCTAGACTTACACAACACAGGCTCTGAATGCTCCTCAGAAGTCAAAGTTGAGATCATATCCGTGGCCTATGACCTTTTCCTGCCTGAAAAAGCAAAGGTTCACAAAAGCCATAGATAATCTGATGTTTCTGGTGCGTTTCTCCAGAGTGGTAAAAAGTACCACAGAGCATGGGGTGGCTTGTCTTCCTATAAAACATTGACCTGGAAACCCCAACTTATAGAGCAAGTAACAAATCTGTACTGTCTGGTCTCTCTTTCACCAAGGGTAAGAAAATCTCTCTAGTCACCTCCTGTGGATAATAAGGTGGGACTTTGTAGACTAGTTGCATTTAGATGGACTTGGCCATCCAGATACAGGGCAGGCTCAGCCATGGAAATGGGAATTTCTAGTGAAATACAAGTACTTAGCAAGACCAATGGAGCCATGCTTTAAGACCCATTCTAGAGCTTGCCGTACAATGATTTAAGATTGTTCTCCCTCTTGAACACATTCAGTCAGAGTTCCAGAGGCAGAGACCTCAGTGAGAAAGCTTGCTGGTGGGGCGTTATATTTGTTTTGTCTGTGCACAAGCCCTGACTTTGGGATGACCATCTCCTCTGGGGTTTTAGGTCTTTTCCTTCCTCAGCCATCGTGGAGAAGAATTTTGGCAGATGTAAGGCGTGATTGGACCCCTTATCTCCATCTCCCCTAGAGGGCTGCTCTGGAGCAGCCCGTCTCCTATGACAGGAATCGTTTCTCTGGTTTTGATTGAGTTCTCTGGCACGCTGGATAGGATTTGTTGTAACACACACATTCCCCCTGCCAAGGTACACAGAGTCTTGAGACGCAAAGGCTTGTTTTATGATTTTTCCCCCTAAACTTAATTTATTCTACATATCCCATGGCAGAGCTAAACATTTGTGGGTATTTGGCTGCCAGAAATGGAGGTGGATCAAATGGGACCAGGCCTATACTTGTTGAAGAATGGAAGGATTACTTCCTTCTGGGGGCATATTTTTAGAGAGAAGGAGGGAGGGAGGGAGGCATGGGGGGTGAGAGAGAGAGAGAGAGAGAGAGAGAGAGAGAGAGAGAGAGAGAGAAAGCTATACTAATTCAAACAAAACTTTTCAACAAACATATTTATGTAAGTAGAACTTATGACTTATGGGATCTGGGGGAAATTTTACCCATGTTTAAATCTCAAAGTAGCAGGCAAGTTTTTTGTCCCATTGAGAAGATATCTCTGGTTGAGTAGAGAACCGACCCTTCCCTCTGCTCATTACCCTGAGCATAGGTGACCTGGAGCTCATTGGGCATAGTCAGACCCAAGGAGATTCAGGGGCTGACTCTCTTCTTATTCTGTTAGTATATGAAACATTTCAAACTCTTAAAACTCTACTTGGATGAGCAGATGGAGAACATTCAAAAGTATCTCAGCAGCAAGGTCCCCCTTCCCAGTACCTGCTATTACAAGGAATTTCCAGAACCTAAACAAGCCTTTATTTTTACCGTATGTCTTCTTAGTGCCAGGTCCTGGGTTGGAAGCTGGGGTATACCCGTGAGCAAAGAATCCCCAGCCCTCACTGAGCTCCAGTGGGGAAGACACATTATTTGAAAAGTCACACAAATATAGTTTAAGGTAGAAATTGTGATAAGCACTGTGAAAGAAATATAGCAGGACTTGGACATCTAGTAGGGAACCTGGTCAGGACTTGAGAGCAGGCAGTGGGCAGAGAGGGCTCCCCTGAGGAAGGATGTCAGATCTGAGATCTGCAGACCTGGGAGTGGGGAGCAAAGTACTTACAAAGAGGCACCATGTGGGAAGGTGCTTATGTAGCTCAAACATTAGTAGGCATGACAGTTACCTGGGAGCTCTTAAAATTTACATTTTTTAGGACTCATCCCCAGAGAATCAGATTTGGTGAGGCCCAGAAATCTTCATCAGTCCAGGAGATTCTGATGTAAGTGGTTCCTGCAGAAATACTGCAATAAATGTTGAAACTCTTTTCTTACAATTTGCAATTTGTGCTGGAGACAGCTCCAGGCTTCTTTTGAAAGGGTGGGTATATTTGGTTTGGCATAAGCAGAACGCTAGCTGTTCATGGGCATTTACCCCCACTCTTTGGCCAGGGCTGCCTCAGGGAGCAGACAATGGTCGGGCCCTCCCTTCTTCTTCCTTCTGCACCAGCCCTTTCTGCTTCACACTTTCAGGGACCCCAGATTCAAAGCTAATACCAGCTGTCAGCTCTGGGAACCAGGTGAGGAAGGAAAGGAAGTGAGTCCCCCCAACTCAAATTTTCTGGACATCAGTACAGACATTCAGATACAAGGCTGTCAACGTATTCCCTCGTGACTTTATCAGGAGGTGGAAAAGAGAGAGCAAACAGGGATGAGTTTGGGGAGCAAGACACAGATGTGGGCAGGAGAGATCCTAGGCAGGGAGCAGCCCACTTCCTGGTCAGTGGTGAGTTTATGACATCGCTGGCTGTGACTGAGGTGGGTTCCCGCTAATGGGGCGTGTGGGGAGGAGGAGCAGGGATGCCCAGATGGCAGGATAACTCACACGGAGCCAGCAGCGTCTCCTCCTCGGCGAAGAGCCTGCTGGGCGCTGTCTAGAGGTAAGCCTGCTCTCCAGGTTCCTGTTCCCTTTTCTCACCATTGCCTCCGTTGGCACAGTGCCTCAGGAATGGAAGGTGTCCGGACTGTTACGGAGATTGGCTCCCCTGACTGAGCTACGTCATGTTTTTTCCATTCTCCAAGTCTCTGGTTTTATCAGAAGAAAGTCTTGATGTGGTGCTCCATCTTTAAACCTTGGGAAGACTTGCCAACCTCCTTTTCAATAGAGAAAGCAGACCCCAGAGCCTTCAGGCAAGAGGAGCTGATTTTTTTTTTTCCCCCAGAAGTACTGGGGATTGAACCTAGAGCCTCATGCGTGCTAGGCATGTGCTCTGCCACTGAACTACATCCCCAGCCCATTATTTGTTCTTTCTTATTTTTATTTGGACACCCTCTATTTAGGGTAAGCAGTGCTTTATAGCAGTATAAAATTTTCTTTCAAAATATTTTTTTTAAAGTATTTAAAGCAGAATAAGTAAGAGTCAGAGTTGGGGGCACAAATTATGGTATGTGTGAATGACAGAGTTGGGTAATATGGTCACAGAAGAAGTCATCTGGAATTCGCCTCTGGTTGAATCCTCACAGCAAGCCTAGGAGGCAAGAAGGATGATTTCCCAGTCTGCAGTGGAAGTAACTTTCTCAGGGAAGTGAAGTGACATCACAGCATGGCCAGCTTCATCACTCCGCCCTCCAACCAGCCTGCCCTTCATAGTGACTTGGGGGTGGAGTGGGCCTCCACAGTGACCCCTGGCCTCCCTTTTTGCTCCTCTCTTGCTTTCTGAGCCTTTTCCTCTCTGTCTGCAACTTGAGGCTGCTGGTGGGGGAGCCGGCAGAGCTTGCCTCAGCCTTTCATGCTGGCCACCTCATCTCAGCCTGGGGAATGCTGGGGCTTACTGTTGCTTAGCCAAGAACAGGGCTCAAGTGTGCTGGAACCCAGCTCCTCAACTGAATTTCCCTGCTTTTGGACACAAGAATCTTCTATGGGTGGTCTGGAGACTAGTATGAAATGTGTTGACATTTAACAGTTCGGTTCTGCTCAAGGTTGACAGGATTATTGTGCTCTTTAAAATGGCCAGCGTGTCCCAGAAAGTCCGGGCTCCTTATGGAGAACTCATTTGTGTGTGGTTTCTGTTCAGAAGGCCTCAGCAGTTTAAGTTTCCTAAGCAAGTGATTAGTGGCATATTCAAGGTCTGATTCACTGGGACACTTCTGTTCTAGAGGAGAAAGTCTCATTGCAGTCTCACAAACTACACCCTGTCCATTTAGGTTCTGTGGCACCAGTGACTTTTGGAAACCCAACACACAGCAAAGTGCTGGCACACCTGGCCTAGGAGTGTCTGTGATCTGTATTTAACACTAAAATTGGGAAACTTGCTGTGTCTGCTGCTGAAATGTCCTGTTTGCTGTCTTACCTCAGGGATGTGCTAGACTGGGGGTGTAGAGTGCTTGATTAGCATATGCAAGGCCCTGGGTTCGAATCCCAGCACCAGAAAAAAATACCCTTGGAATGTGCTGTAGGGGACATGGGATTTTGTTTTTGTTTCTTAAGTAACCATTCATCTTGTCTGTGAAGGAAACCTCAGACTTTCTTCCCTTCTGATTCAGCTCAGGGAGGTACCCCTGGAGGCAGAGTGCAACACCTTCTGGAGAGAGAGCTGCACTATGGGAACTTACAAAGAGGGGCTTTTCTTGGTGAATTTGGCAGTTTGTTCCCAGCCACTTTTCCTTGGACCCATAAGTCAGAAAAGTAGACTGATTTATCTCATATTATCTCATACCTGCCTGCATATGAAATGTATGTTGTATTTTAGGCTTATATTTAAGAAGTATATTTCCAGGACCTGTGGTTGGCAGGGAGTAAAGAGGCCCTGTGACTAATTTGCTCTGTCATCTTAGGCAAGTCATCTTGCACCAATCTGTGCATCGCTAGCATGAGGAAGAGTTTCCTCCTTGTGACTCCAGGTTCTGTGGGGAGAATAGAAGAGTGACATAGTAGTTCCCCCTTTATCTGAACTTTTGCTTTCCATGGTTTTAGTTACCTACAATTTAAGAATATTGCATGGATAGTTGTAGAAATAAACAGTTCATAAGTTTTAAATTAAGTTTTGTTCTGAATAATGTGATAAAATCTTGTGCCATCTCACTACATTCCACCTAGGATGTGAATCATTTTTTTTGCCCATGTATCCACATTGTATATGCTACCCTCCCATTAGTCACTTAGTAACTCTCTTCATTATCAGCTAGATTGTTGAGGTATCACAGTGCTTGTGTTCAAGTAGTCCTTTTACTCAGTAATGCCCCCAAAGCACAAGAGTAGTGATGTTGGCAATTAGGATATTCCAAAGAGAAGCCACAAAGTGAAAAAGTAACCAGGTGCCATAGTGCATATCTATAATTCTGGCTGCTTGGAATTATAGGCTGAATCATAATGATTGCTCAAGCTCAAGAGTTTGGGGTTTGAGGACAGCCTGGGCAAACTAACAAGACCTCTTCTCTAATCTGAGTGTTGGTGGTGCATGCCTGTAGTCACAGCTACTCAGGAGTGTGAGACAGGAAGATTATTTGAGCCCAGGAATTCTAGGCCAACCTGGGTGACATAGTGAGACCTGCATCTCAAAAAAAAAAAAAAAAAAAAAAAAAAAGTCATGTTGAAGTTGCTCAGATTTAACATGAGAATGAAACTTCTATGAAATTGTGAAGAAGGAAAAAAATCTAGATTTACTTTGTACCTTGAACTACAAACATTATAGATACAACATGAGTGCTTCATTAAGATGGAAAAGGCATTAAATTTTTGTATATATAAGGAAAAAACATAGTAGATATAGAGTTTGGTACTATCCTTGATTACTGGCATCCACTGGGAGGGGTGGTCTTAGAGCATATCCCCTGCAGATGAGAGGGGTTACTGTCTATAAGGAAGGGATTTGAAAAGATTAAGAGTGTTGTTTTCTTTCTTTCTTTTTTCTCTCATGTTTTAAGCAGGAAGTTTCATGGTATACATGGTTTCTCTGCACACACTTACCCACACATCTGTCTTAGTTAGGAATTGTTTACAAGGAAGAGAAATTCACACAAGCTGGCATAAGTGGATTTGGTCAGATTCTCAGAATACAGTCATTAATCCCATGGACATCCAGCTTCAGGAAATAGAGTGCAGCTGGGACCAGAGTGGAATTGCAGAAGCAAGACTCTCCTGTCCTCTTTGGGACTACACAGCTTCTCTCATTTGCTTCTTTCTGCTCTCTGCCTCTCTGGTGTCTTTATGCTGCCCCTCTTCTGTTCCTCTATCTCTCTCAGCTCTATTTCTCTCTGTTTGTCCTTGGACCAACAAGGCTACTCATGTTCCCACCCTTTACCTGAGTGCTTGGTCTCCATCTCCACCCTCAGCACCCTCTGCCTTGTTGACATCCCTGTCACACTTAGGAAACGATCATTATTTACTTGCAGGGATAAAACTAGCCTCCAGAGCCCAAGAACTTGGAGGGAGAGGTACCTGCAGCTACTCCAGGGACTGACAGGATTAATATGGCGCCCTCTGATAACATATTTGTACCTCTGATCTTAATGAATCCTTCTTTGTATCCAAGTCCAAATTCCCAGTTGAGAGTATGAATGGTCTTAGTGTCAAGTGTTCATACCTGCTGTGATCACCTGTGGTCCAAGACTGGAGCCCATGGAGGAAGCATGGCCCTAGGCTCACAGTCGTAGGGGATGCACATGGTGCAGAGACAGCATCCCAGGTAGACTGACCAAAGAGGAAGCAGGTTTGGGTACTTACCAACTCTTTTCCTCCCTTGCAGGTGAATACAAATACTTGGTAAGTTTGGGATATTCATGAAATGCCTATTAATGACAAATGACCAGGCACATTCTTGGATCCTAATGTTCAGCTGAGCACTGTCCTGAAATGTGGCACTTGACCTATCTAGGAAAACTCAGTCATTCTCCCACCCCTCGTGTTATGTCCTTGGACTCTTCCTCACCCCATTTCTCTAGCGCATCCTGGCATCCAGGGGCATTCCTGCTGTTTTTCTCTTTTTATCACCTTTGAAAGTTTCAAACTGAGAGAAGTTAAACCAGTGAAGCAGGCAGCCTGTGTTTTTTTCTCAGTGTGAGGCATTTGGAACCAATTGTGTGGTGCCCCTTTGAGCTTAACTGTTTAGAAGTAAAACAACACACATTAATACTGCATTGTAAAAATGTCTTTCCGGCTAGAGCCTTGGACTTTTGTGTTTCAGTGGAAACACCCATCTACGTTTCCTGCTTTATTTTCTCTTAAGTGCTAGGCATGAACCTGGCAAATGCTACTATTTGTCAAATTCTGCTGCTGTTATGCAATAGCAGTACCTTTTGGAGATAAGAAATCACTACCCAGTAATTGAAAATAAATCGTTGGTGGTTGACATCCTGTTGAGAGTGACAGGGGCCTCAGAGATTCTCTGCTTGATTACCAGTGTTTCATCTTAGATTCTTCACTCACCTGTTTTATAATAGCTTTGTTTAGCAGAAAAGGATGTGAATCAATGTTACTTCATTAGAATAGGAGTATGTAATACTTTGTTTTGTGTTCACTACTATATATCTACATTGAAATGTAGTTCTTCTTTTCCTGATTCTACATAAATCATTTGGATGCATAAATTCAAGGACATATGTTTGCGGTTCTCATACATCTGTCTTGAATTTCATCTTTTCCACCCTGTTTTCTACTTTCCAAACAATTTACCTCCCTCTCTCTTTCTCCCTGCTGTTACTTATTTCATTGTGCTGTGGAATCCTTTCATTTCAAGAGCTGGTGGAGGGGAACAATGCAAGCCACAGTCCATTTCTGTATAAAGGCATCTTAGTACGTGGCAATTGCAGCTTCTTAGTACGGGATAGGATTCCTTTCACAGCTGGCCCGTAGAGGTGTGGCTGATGCTGATTTCAGACTGAGGAGGCTCCTGACTTGCTGGTTCCCAGTGAGGTGACGTTACTTGTCTTGGACCAATCCAGTTCAATTTATGGAGGGCCTTCCTGTGCCAAGCTCACTCATGACTATCCTCTTTGATCTTTTTTTTTCAAGACTGGGAATTTCTCACATCATTGTAAATGTTTCCTTTCCTCTCCTTGTCATTTGGCCCGGGCTCAGTGGGGACTTCCTGAAGCAGGAAAGTGGTAACAAGGGGTTTATAACTGGGCTCTCAGAAAGTTCTGCCAAGAAACAGAGCTTTCTATGCAGCTGGGGGTGGCGGGGTGGGAGGGTACAGAAACCCCAATGAAATAACCATCAAGTAGGAAATTGGAAAGAGTGCTGTGCTGAGTGCTAATGGCTGCACGGTGGAACAGGTACGGATGGCGCTGAAGTGATAAAGATTGCCGTCATTCTCACAAACCACACTTCCTGCTCTTATTTTCATTCTGGAGAGTGGACATGGAAAAGCTCAGCCTGCTGATTTGTAATTTATGGCATTTGGTTTAGTAGGCGTTATGCAATCACATTCCGGATCTACTGGAAGCTGCACAGCATTTGGAGACTATTTGCCTGATTTCTTTTCTGGATAGCAACTCACTGAGTAGCTGCTGAGGAACCATGATAAATGTGTGAAAACGCAATAGAGGCTTGCTCATTCCCCAGGCTCGGCAGACGGAGACATCCTGTCAGCCTGAGGGCATCATCAGGGGCGTCTCCTGAGGACCCACCACCTATAAGACCCTGAAGACACAAAGCTGCTGAGATTGAGTTCCCTGGGGGACTCGCCCAGCGAGGGAGACCTGAGATGGTCTTTGGTTTCCAACTCCATAAAGATGATGACAGCAGGATTCTGGAAGGGTGGAATGCTGTCTTGCTGTTGACTTGGGGGGTCACATCTAGAAACTCCCTTGTCTCTGTGGTCGGTGCAGTTGGGCTTTTTCTCATTGGACCTTCTCACTGTAGCACCAGGTGCTGGGAGTTCTGTGGCATGCAGCAAGGCCATGCTAGATGTGTCCTTCAAGTACTGAGTTTGACAGTTAGTGGAACATCAGAGCCATAGCTCACCAGCTCAGCCAGAACTGACAAGACTGGGGAAGTCCTGTTGTCCTGTCCTGGGAACTTGCACTAATACCTTTTGGGGGTGGGGGTGGGGTATCTGTTTTTAGATGAAAAAAGTCTCTTGGTATTATTATTTTTTTTTCCTATTTAAAAAACAAAACAAACTGACAGAGAAAACTTGTTGGCATATTTCTTGCAAGTTCCTTCATCAGCTGTAGGCAGTTCCCAAATTTAATTACCTTATATCTAGTACTGAGCCATGGGGTATAGATCACTTAGGGTAAATTGGTAGCATCAACCGCCTTTCAACTAAGGAGGGGAGAGGGTGGAGGCACTGCTGCCTGGACAAGTATGTTCTCCCACCAGATCCCCCTAAATCTACTGGGCATGATGCTTTTCCTTCATTATTCCTAGACTTTTTTTCTGCCTTTCTGTTTTAACCTCGTAAGTCCTATAAAGATCTGTTGTGAAAATACTCAAGAATTTATTCCTTGTTGATGTGACCTTAACATCCTGGGTTGAACTTGTGTGGTAACACATCTCTCAAAAAGAATTTCAGATCAAGGTCCCAGTGTTCAAGCAAAAAGGCACTACTCAGCCATGTGTAGTGGTGCACTCAGGGAGTCAGGAGGCCAAGGCAGGAGGACCACAGGTTCAAGGTCAACCTCTGTAACTTAGGGAGACCCTGTCTCAAAATGAAAAATAAAGAGGACTGGGGACGTAGCTCAGTGGTAGTGCTTCCCTAGGTTCAATCAGTGCCCAGTGGAGGGGAGAAGGAAGAGCACTACTCAGAGTGAACATGGACGAACTTGAACTCTTTCCCACTCATATCTGCAGAAGAATCCACAGTGACCAGTGACACAAGGCACAGAAACCCTATCCCCCAGTAGAAGTTATTGCCTTTGGGGCTGGGACATGTCTCTCAGATTTCAGACTCACTCTGGCTCTTTGTCCCCCTCATTGGAAAACTGCAAGCCACTTCTTCAGAGCTTTCCGCTTTGCAGTCTGTTATTACAAACCGCCCCCTCGCTTTTCCAAACCACTCTGCCCAGTGGAGGTTTTGATACCAGATGGGCTGCAGGAAATCCCTCCGTCAGCTTGTGAGAACTGCAGCATGGGGAAACCCAGCAGCCTTTCCCTCATCTGCGGTGCTGGCCAGGAAGAACCTGGCAACCATATGCTGCTTTGTACTCCCAACAAACTGCTCATCTCCCGGCTCATTGAGTCATTTGGGCAGGAAGTCACATGGCTTAGTAAATGAACCTCCTTAATGGGTGTTACAAACAGTACCGAGTTCCAAGTGTTAGGGACCTGGAGCTCTCCAAGGCAGCCATGGATTGGAGTAATTCAGAGAGATTTTGTATGTCTGCACTTTTGAAAGTGTGGGGAGAAACCAGGTACATGTCTGTCCTTGTATTTGTAGACATTGCTCTCCCCCTAAAATCTCATTAATGTATAATTACATTAATATTTTTGTTGCTGGAAGCCATTCTGAAGGTGAAGATGTTGCTCTCTGAAAGCTTAATAGCGTGGTTGTTTTTCTTGTGACTCCTGAGAAGGAGGCCAGGAGGGCCCGGGTCTGAGATGTGCCTTAGTTCCTTTAGTTCCCTCTTCTTGGCTTCTTCTAGTGCTGGTTGCACTTAGAATACAGCCTCTTTGCTATTTTCACACTTCGTCCTCAGCAGTATCCCACTGGGGCCTTCACCACCAGGGTCTGAAGGCCTCCAAAGCCACATGGAGCACTGCTTCAGTTTTTACCTCCTTGAACCTAATTGCCTGGCCCCCATCAACCCCTGTATTTTACAGGGTTGTAGTGAGAACCAGGGACTATATCCTGGTGGAGTTCTAGCCCTCCAATTTGTGTGTGTGTGTGTGTGTGTGTGTGTGTGTTTATTTTTTATTTTTGAGACAGGGTCTCGCTAAGTTGCTCAGGCTGGCCTCCAACTTGGGATTCTCCTGCTTCAGCCTCCCAAGTCACTGGGATTGATGTGCCACCATGCCCAGCCTGTTTTGAGAAAGAAGGAGACTCATACTAGATGCCAGTCCAGAAAGATCTGCCTCTCTGGGATGAACTCAGGGTCGTGTTGGAAGGATTGTGGTTTCGTTCTGTTTGTGCTTTTGCCCCTCTTGGAGCCGGTGCCGGGGAAGGAGACTCCTCAGCTCCCTCGCTCCCCTTGCTTTCCTTACCCTCTAACAGTAAGTCCCTTGTAGAAGTTTGTATTTCTTTGTGTGGATTATTCACCCCCCAACATACACACACACTGAGGCACCAGGCTGTCCTCAGCACCATAGTCAAGTGCTGTGCCCTCAGTGCTCTTGCAGCCGGTGACACTCGTTACCCTAGCACAGGCTCCCTGATCTCAGGTGTGCCTGGGCACTGGGGGGTGCCCATTGTGTGCCAGGGACATGTCTAAGCCCTACCTTTGTATCAGTGAGCCTCCAGTAACCTAGGAGGTCGGGACCATGGACCAGATGTGGCTGCAGAGAGTAAGGCTTGGGGAGAGTAAAGCATTTGCCAGGATTCCAACCAGAGTCATCTGCTCCGGGGCCCGATCTCTCACCCCTGCCGTCTACTTGCTGCGTCCATGCAGTGGAGGATTGGGGACTGCCAGAATGCAGTGATCCTCTTGAAGCAAGGCTTATGGGACAGTGGTTGTTTTGTGTTCAATCTAAGAGAGGCACAGTGTGCAGCCCTTTACCCTGGGAATCACCAGGGCCTCTGTGAGTACTTTGGGGTGATACACGAAGATGGAAGTTTGTCTTGCCATGAACCAGTGAGGTGAGGGGAAGGCTGGCTGCTGCAGAGGGTAGACATCCCCCTTGGATCAAGAGACAAAGGTAGCACGTCAGATCTCTGTCCCTTGCACTAGCAGCAAAGTGATTTCTGTTGTAAAAGAGTATCTTGCAAGCACAGTGAGGCCTTAAGACTCAAGAAGTCCCTACACGCCAGGCTGAGGGTAAGGCATTTACTATGTAGAGTTGTCTTCTGGTCCCTCTGTCTAGAGGTGTTCCACAGGGACACAAGGCCCCAGTGGTCATTTCCCTTGGAAATGGGAACGTGTAGCTGGACAAGGATGCTAAACAAAGACTACATGGGACATCATATTTTTCTACTTATGGCCAAGGAGAAATGGCAGTATTCTCTTGAGGGATCATCATCTTCCTTCCCGTTTTCTTTTCCTTTCTCCTTTCTTTTCTTTTTGCAGTGCTGGGGATTGAACCCAGGGCCCCATGCATGCTAGGCAAGCGCTCTATCACAGAGTGACACTCCCAGTCATATCATCATTATTTTGGCGTTTATTGAGCACTTACTGTGTACCAAACAGTGCTCTAAATATTGCATGTTAGCCCAGTAGTTCTCACACTGATGATGTGAGGTAGTGTTGTTATCCTCATTTTACTCATGAGGAAACTGAGGCTCAGAGAGGTGATGTAACAGGCCCCAGGTCACCCAGCTGGTGTACAGTAGAGTCAGGATTTGGGCCCAGGCAGTCTGACTGCAGACCCACATTCTTGACCATTGAACAACACCACACTGCCCTCCGGCTAGCACTGACTGAACATTTGACTGAAGGAGGACCAAACTCAACCCTGAGCTGTTGGCTCTGCTAGCCGCCCTTGTTTAGAATGCAGGTGGTCATGTGGTTGGCAACGGTCGGGGCGTTTGATTTAGCATGCAGAGCTCTTCCCGGCAGTCACTAAAATCGGATGGAGCCAGTCTCCCTTTCTGCCCTCTTTGTTTCTTCCGGCAGTTGGCAGTGCTGCCTTATATCATGCCTGTGCATATAGTTATAGTTCCATATCTTTATTTATTGCAATAAAATAGACATAATCTAAAATTTATTATTTTAACTATTTTCCACTTTATAATCTCTATGGGTCCTGAAGGCCATGTATTTTACCACCTGCATACCTGTACCTCCCCCTCCCGCTGCAGCACTTTGATTAGAGTGTTTTAAGTAAATCACTATTTAATAAAGCCCTATTGGATTGCATAGCCTAGCTAGGTCAGCTGTAAATCAGTTAGAAAACTCACTGTTCTGAGATTTGAAGGAGTGAAGAGTAAATTTTTAATGTCTCATCTACCCAGTCTTTTTTTTTTTTACTATAGTAGCAGAGAAGGACCCAGAAGAGGGACTTGTGGCATGTTTAATGTCTGGTGCCATTGTCTGCAGGAAGCAGAGTGGACAGGTTATTTTCTAGACCTCACACTGTTGTGACCCTTGGGGGCACAGGTCCTCTCTCTGAACCAGCTATAAAAATCCAGTGTCATTGTTGCAGATCCAGTAGGAGCTCTTTGGATTGTCATAGGCCGGTAATGGTTCTGACTGACTGGGCCCAGCCTACCTGAATCTTTTTCTTGGTCTCACATGGTTTGTTCTCTGATGACTCTGGTCAAAGGAAAGATGGGAAAGTGAGTGGCACACAGAGGTTAAGGCACTGTTGGATAAAAGGAGAAGAGCAACTGTACTGAGTCATTTATTCTGCAATTTAAAGGATGTTCAGGGCCCAGTGTGGTGGCACACACCTATAATCCCAGCAGTTTGGGGGACCGAGGCAGCAGGATCACAAATTGAAGGCCAGTCTCAGCAGCTTAGCAAGATCCTGTCTCAAAAAATAAAAAAAAGGATTTGCGGGTGTATGAAGCTCAGTGGTAGAGAGCCTCGGGTTCAGTCCCCAGTACTGCTAAAAAATGGAGGGGAGGATGAGAGGTGGGCGAAGGAGGGAATTAAATCAATCAATCAATCAATCAATCCTAGGCCTCTAAGGAACTAGGAGGAGACTTGATAGTGAAGAAACCATTTAGATAACTGAACTTGATTGCTTAGTAAGCATCCAGTCTAACTGCCCAGGACTATGTTCCTTGTCGCCCTTCTTTCTTTCTGTTCCTTCCTCTTTCGTTACTGAATGCATAACATGCTGGGTGCTGTGCTGGACCTGCTGCTCTACCAGTCGGTGAAAATGACAACAATAGACCAAATCACACACTTGGAATTGTACCTCAAGAGCAAAGGGGTCAAAAATTGTGTCTGAACTCTGGGGATATGAGGACAAATTCCTATGGGAGCATTTAGTAGATGGTGCTGGGATAACAATAGCAATGGTAAAAATTGCTGGTAATAGCAGCAACTAACACATATGTTATATTGAACCTAGCCTGTGTCAGACCTTATTCTTAAACACTTAAAGTAACTCATCTAATCTTCACAATGGCCCAATGAGGTGTAGGTTCTGTTATTCCCATTTTACAGATGGAAGAACCAAGAGAGAATCAGGTAGCTTTCCTGAAGTCACCAATTGCTAAGTGACTGGAGATGACTTAGGCCCTGGCAGCCTGACTCCAGAGCTTGTGCTAAGTAACCTCCAGGATATGTATCCCCTCCACACTGGAGGGTGGGACAAGTGAAATTTTTTTTCTCTCAGACTGTATATACTATGGGCTTTGGTCATGTTTGGGTAGGAAGGGTGGGGACACTTCTCAGGGTCTGTTTTTTTAATGCTGCTCATAGAAAAGGTGGTCTTGATTGAGGTCAGCACAGGATGGTAGGGCAGGGACAAAGTGCCTTAGAAGGCTCGGCTGACCTGGCCCAGGAGTTTGCTGATTAGTCCTCCATCTGTGTTAGCTTTGGCTTCACCCCACAGATTTCTAGCAGCTGCTGAGAAGGAAAAGCTTAGCCCCCCGGTCAAGTGCAAGACCCAGCCTTAGCTTGAGAGGTGGGTCCTGTGTTACCCTGTGAGCTGGGACTTCTCAGAAATCACCAGGTTGTATTTCCCTGTGGCATCTGCACGTGCTGACTGATTCCACCAGCCTTTCAGTTCAGCTGTTTTTTCTCATTTGCATTTTTACAGTTTACCAGTTCCCAATCCTGTCCCTTGTGATACTTGCTTCTTCATTTTGTGGGTTGCTATAAAAGCATTTCTGGCTAGTGCTCCTAGTATGATAGTTCCAACCACAGCCTTGGAACCAGAGCTAGCCGTCAAGCCCAGGAAGGGGAACTTTCAAGTAACTGGATAGCTCATTTTGTCATCCTTTTTGATTTCTGCCAAGTCGAGCTCATATTGTCTCCTCTTTGTTTCTTTCCTATTTCATCTTTGTTGCCTTGCTTCTGAATTTAGTGAACTCATGTGGAATACTTAGATGTCTGGATGTTGGGGTTTTGCTGCAGCATATTATATTGGAGTCACCTGACATTTGGGTAGCTATGGAAGAAAGGGGTTGAAGATGTCATCAAAATGAACTTTGAATGGACTTTTAAAATTTTTTTGCCAGAACAGTCTTAGGAGAGAGCACAAACATTAAATGTAGAAGCCACTTGGGCGCTCCTAACTGTAGCAGTGACAGTCAGTGTAGCCCTTTTTAAGTGCCCAAGTCACCACTGGCCTTAAAAAAAAAAAATCTTGTGACACACAGTGGAATGTGAGCTCTTGCCCTCAATCCAGTCTCCTAGTTCAAAGACGGCAGGGCTAAGAAGTGCCTGACTCAGCTCCTTTTTCCTCCCACGCTCGTTTGTACTAGACTGGACTGTATTTCACACTTTGTCATCCATGCCAGGGATGAGGAAACCAAGTAGGAATTCCTTTCAGATTCAGATGCAGTGCCATGGATCCCTTAAGTAGTGAGAAAAGCAAAATCCACAGAGGTAATTAAAAAAAATTTTTTTTTCCAGTCCAGCTTGGTGGTTGTCAGGTCTCAGTTACTCGGGAGGCTGTGGCAGGAGATTCACTTGAGCCCCAGAAGTTCAAGATCAGCCTGGGCAACATAGTGAGAACCTGTCTCAAAAGTAAATACAAGAATAAATTGAATTGGAAATCTAACCATGAGAGTGAGGGGGTAAAGAAAGGAGGAGAGGGGCTGGGGAGATAGCTCAGTCGGTAGAGTGCTTGCCTTGCAAGCGCAAGGCCCTGAGTTCCATCCCCAGCACCCAAAAAAAAAAAAAAGAAAGGAGGAGAATGGCAAACCAACCACATAAAACAGGCTCCAATAGCTCTGTGTTGTAGAAGTTTCTTGTGGCAAAATACCATTTGCTCTAGAAGGAAATCCCCGTTCTCTGAGTAGTTTCATTTACAGCCTACTAACTATACAGTTGATTGATTAACTGTAAAATAAAGTTGATATGGAAACATTTTTTTGAAGAGGATGCTGACAAGACAAGAGGGAAATAAGCATAAATCAGATTCCAATATTAATGGCATGTCCCCTGTGTACATGCTTTTAGAGTGTCTCCAACACACTTCACCTCCTTTCAGTCTCATATTCATCCTGCAGTGTGGGCACGACTGTGCCAAGAGCAAGACCTGAGTGTTCCCGTGTCCTCTGCTGACATCTAATAAGGTGCAGGGCCAGGATGTCAGCCCAGCCTCTCCAAATCCTGATTTCTTCCCTATACTACCATGTTTCCTCCCCAAGAAGGACTTTTAAGAGGATGAGGAAGCACTGATAATTAAATGCTCTGATGTAAGGACTGGCAGCATAGCTCAGTGGTGGGTCTTGTGCCTAATGTTTACCTTGCATGCAGAAGACCCTGGGTTTAGTCCTCAGCACTGTAAAATAACAACAATAACAAACAACCCCTAAAACCAAATGTGAACTTATTTCTTAGGGATGCTTTCTTTAAAAAGTGCAATTAGCTCTCAGTCCTGAGTGATTTGGGTATGCCCACCCTGAAGACAAAGGTGGGTTAGATTCCATAGGCACTAGTCGGTGCTGAAGGAGTCAGGACCCCAGCAGCAGCAGGATAGTGGGATTTTATCACTCACTTTTCACTATGCCATCATCTTAAATTTTAGGCAAATGCTGATTCTATTGGAGGAGATTTTAATAGCAGGAATGAAGATGAATCAGTATTGTAGCTCTCCCTGTGGAGACAAGGTCAAGATCCACACTGAAATGAACTCTTTAAGACAAGGGGGTCTTTATCCGGGCCCATAGACCTCCCATGATCAGGCAGGTTCCTCCAACAGGCTTTAAGGGATTCATGAGCTCTGTGAAATTACATACAGACTTCTTTGGTGTGTGTATTTTTCGCTGGTGAAAAGATCCCTTAGCTTTTGTCCTCAAGTGACCCAAAAAATGGTTATTTTCAGAGGCTTTTTGGGAAAACCTTCCGTGCATTTGAGGCACACTAAGGCACATAGGAGCATTTCTTTAAACTCAAACTTTTCTTATTTTCAGACAGCATGAGGGAACCCTCAGCACAGTCCCAGATGCCTTTTCAGACCTAAGAATCAGATTGTGATTCAGGTATCAAGATCAATAGGGTTGGAAAGATTATTTCTGAATCTTCTACACTGTTTCAGACCTAAGTAGCCTTGATGCCACAGCCTGAGAAAGAGAGTCCAGGCCCATCCACAGATAGACATAGCTCACTGATGAATGACACAAGTTTCCAAATCAATCACTGTCATATAAAAGTAGACTGTGATGGGTGAGTCTATAAAAAGATTGACTTTTCAGTGTCAGACGTGTTTAGAAGAAAAAAAAAAAATTTTTTTTTAACTCTAAACCAGTGGCCCTTGGAATCAGAGATCCAATGATGACTGGGTAAAACACAGCCAAGACCTGCTGTTTTCCTGAGACCCAGTGAGAAAGAAGTGGGGGATCCCTAAGTAAGAGGGATGATGAGGGTCATAGAAGTTATAACTTCTTAGTTCCCCAAGGAGGATTCTGAGAGAGATGATAGATCTGTGGTGGTTTGGAGCAAGGCAGGGAGAGGTGTTAAATTCTTTTGTCTGCATGAAGAACTCAGAAGTAATTTGAGTTCCTCATTATCTAGAGTCTGCAAGGGGTGAAGGTGGGGCATCTCTACTGAGCATTAGCGGCTGGGCTGCCCAGTAGCAAAGCCCCACCACCAGTTCTTTTTTGTGGTGGTTCTTGTTGTGGTTTTTGTTGGTTCGTTGTTTTTTGGTGCTGAGGATGGAGCCCAGGACCTAATGCATGCTAAGCACATGCTCTACCACTGACTTATGTCCAGTTCTTTTTCTTTAAAAATATGTTGCCAAGAGACAAACTCATAACTTACTTTTTTTTTTTTTTTTTTGCGGTGCTGAGGATCGAACCCAGGGCCTTGTGCGTGCAAGGCAAGCACTCTACTGACTGAGCTATCTCCCCAGCCCATAACTTACATTTTGAGCATAAAATGGGTGCCACATTCAAACCATTCTACTACAATCATGTTGCATCTGCCAGCTTTCTGTTTAAGGCTCACAGGTTGCAGTTTACTTTAGGGAACAATCTAGTTACCCCAAAAGAGTCTTATTACAAGGTGTCATTTGCTTGGGGTAGCTCCAAGTCCCAGGAAAGATATGATCCTAATGATCCCTAATAGTGTACACAGGACCAGGATCAGGGAGTATTTCTTCTAAGAAGGCAAGGATACTTTAACCTTAGAGCAACTACTAATGAAAAGCCCTACAATGGGTTAAAATAAGCCAGCCATGGTGGTGCACACCTGAATTCCCAGTGATTCTGGAGGCTGAGGCAGGAGGATTGGGAGTTCAAAACCAGCCTCAGCAACTTAGCAGGACCCTAAGCAGCTTAGTGAGACCCTGTCTCAAAATGAAAAGGGCTGGGATTGTGGCTCAGTTGTTAAGCGCCCCTGGGTTCAGTCCCAGTACTTAATCATCGTCGTCGTCAGAAGTCATCCAATCCTGATTCAAATTTTGGTCAAAAAGTTATGGAAGAATATTTTCTTTTTAACATGTTAAAGAATATCTGTCTCAAACCAATGACTAATATTGTATTTGCTGGTGAGATAATTTCAGATATATGCATATAGTCAGGTAGGAAGATAAGAATGCTTGCTGCTTAACATTGTTCTGGAAGTTCCAACCATAATCATTCTTTAAGAAAAGGAGATAAATGGTGTAACTGTTGAAAAGAAAAGGTAGAGTTGTCTTTACTTAGAAATAGCATGACTTCTATTCAGATAAAAAACTGCTTTGAAGTCAGAGTATTGATTTTTAAAATGGGCTATTTTACAACCCCACCTTCCCATTTATGACCTAGATCTCACTGTTTTGCTCATTCACGGACTGTGTTCTTGCTGCTCTCCCTCTCTTCAGTTTTGTTCTTTCTCTCCTAGATTATCCCAGGCAACAATGTTATCCTACCTTTTTAAAAATATCCTCTCACCAGGTGTGGCAGTACACACCTGTGAGCTCAGGCAGGATCGATTGCAAGTTCAAGGCCAACCTCAGTAACTTAGCAAGGTGCTGTCTCAAAATAAGATATGTAAAGGACTGTGGATGTGGCTCGTGGTTAAGCAGCCCAGGGTTCAATCCCTAGTAGCGGGGAGGGATGTATATGTCCTTCTGACGTCAGTATGTATTTTTCCAACTATGCCCCCATTTTTCCACTCTCTCTCTCTCTCTTTTTTTTTTTTTGCGGTGCTGGGGATTGACCCCAGGACCTTGTGCTTGCAAGGCAAGCACTCTACCGACTGAGCTATCTCCCCAGCCCTCTCCACTCTCTTTACAGCAAAACTCAAAAGAAATCATCTATGTTCCCCCCTCATCCCCTAATCTACCTCATCTTTCTCTTTTTATAACCTCCTTTCTTTTAATTATTCTCCTCTTAATGTATCCTGTGTTGGCAAGAGGACTGGCATTTGGTTGGTCACAGGCCCACTAGGCATGTGTGCTGGATAGAACCATGCCATCCTTGTTCCCTGCTCTTCTGTGCCTCTGATTCCCTTAGGCCTTGTCAAGGTCACATCTCAGCAGCCGCTGAAATAGTTGTGTGCTCTCTGCTTTCCACCAGCCCCTGTTTTACCAGGCCTCCTCAGTCCTCTGTGTCTGTGATCCCCAGCTCTATCCTGGGGTCACTTTCTCAGCTTTGACTTCTCCTTGGATGCTCTTATCCAGGACATGACCTTGAACATCTAGTCACCGATGATCCCTGATTTGCATATCAAGCCCTCCCTTTCCCCAGAGTCCATGAATCCCTGCGTCAACTTGAAATCTCCACTTGCACATCCAGCAGGCACCTCAAGATTGTCTACTCCGTCTTACGCTTTCCTTTCAAATGTGCTCTTCCTCTGTTGATCGCCATCTTGGTTTTGGGGTCCCATCCCCTGGACACACTTGGCCAAGCCTTTGTATTAGATTTCTGTTACTTTAACAAAACACGTAAGATAGTCAATTTATAAAGAGGAAAGATTTATTTTAGCTCATGGTTTTAGTCCATGACCATGTGACTCTGGTGCTTTGGGGCCTGTAACAAGGCATCCTATCATGATGGGGAACAATTAGTAGAGCAAGCTCTTGGCAGGTGGGAAGCAAAGAAACAGGAAGGGGCCAGTGTCCCAATAGCCTCTTTGAGGGTACACCCCAGTGACCCAAAGGTTGCTCCTAAGAGCACTGTGAACCCATGTCTGTAACACATGGGCCTTGGGAGACACTTAAAATTCAAACTACAGCAGCCCCCCAAACATGGCCCTCCTTGGTCTTTCTCTTTCCTCCCTGAGATTTAATCTGTTCACCTACCATGTTGACTCTTTCTTCAAAATAGATCATGTCCTCCCTGTGCCACTGTGGCCCAAGCCCTGCCGTGGCTCTAACCTCCTGCCTGGGCTGTTCTCAGTAGCCTCTGATTGGTCACCTGCCTTTCCCCACTTTCCATTCCTTTACAGTAACTAGGGTGCCAAGGGGACTTTTTTAAAAGGTCAATCAGTTCACACCACTACCCTGATAACCCTCAGTAGCTTTCTATTATACTTAGGATAAAACTCCATCGTTTTTCCAACATCTATAAGGTCTGAAAGATCCAGTCCATAAACAAGTGCCCTCAGATGTCATCACAGTCCCCCTCGCTGACTCTGTGTCAAGTGCAGCCTTTGGAGTCAGCCTCCCAGCCTCCACACAGGTTTCCTGGGCCTCAGGTGGCCTCCCCCATATGCATGCAGCTTGCTCCATTCCATGAGTGAAGTCTGTGCCCATCGTCATTTCTTCCAACCGCCTCCAGTGTGCTCTCCCTAAAATGCAGGCCACTTCCGCTACCCTGCCCTTGCTCTTGCCCTGTTGTATTTTCTTCCTGTTTCTTACAAGTACCTGGAATTGTTTTTCTATTTCTTTTCTTATTTCTTGTCTGTCTCTCCCATGAGAACAAAAGCTCCACAAGGGCAGTAGCGTCACTCACCCTGTTCTTTCCTGTACCCCTGCACTTAGAAGAGGCCTGGTACATAGTAGGTGCTCAGTTAATATCTACAGAGCTAATTTCAGCACTTGCCAGTTATAAAACACACTGAGGGAAAATGTGTATCAGTGGTGTACCTTGAACATCAATAACAAAAGGATAGCCAACAAAAATTAGGTATATTTTTTCCCTGCCAAATTGTAAAACTATTGTCAATGATAATGTTGGTGAGGGTACTAGGAAGTAGGCTCTTACAATTACCACTGGGGGAAACGTAAAATGGTCTAAACTTTCCTAAGTGGTGAATCATGGGTTATTTTTTTACTTTAGTTTTTGTGGTTTGCTTTCTCAATTTTTTCCAGCAGTTATTCCCCCCAACACACACACACACACACACACACACACACACACACACACACACAAATTACTTTTTAAACCAAAAAGAAAAAAAATTTTAATCATCTTAACTTTCTTTTCTCTCTCTTTTTTTCCCTTTCATTTCTTCTTTTCTTTTTTTTCCTCCCTACCTTCCTGGCTGGACATGTACACAGCACAGCAAACTTAATGAAGCTGATCCCAGTGGCAGGATGGTCTCGTTGTCAAATCTCTTAAGACTGTTTCATCGGAGCCCAGGATCAGGTTTCTCTGGAATGATGTAATATCGGCCATTGAAAACTGTCTATGCAGAGGCTGTTTTGTGAACCCACCGGAAATGTGGGGCTGGGAAAAACAGGCAGCTGCAAGCAGGGCCCACCCAGTTTGAGGTGGGGTCCCACAACCCTTCCTGCCAAGACATGGGTCTCCACAGACAGGGAAGCCTAACATTTCTTGGCACGCCTATAATCCCAGAGGCTAAGACAAAAGGATCACAAAATTGAGGCCAGCCCCGGCAACTTAACTGAGACCCCAACTCAAAATAAAACTAAAAAGAACGGGTGGCAGGGGAGGGGTAACTCAGTGGTAGGGCACTTGCCTAGCACGTGCAAGGCCCTGGGTTCAATCACCAGTACCCCGTCGGGGAAGGGGGACAATCATGGTAACATGTGTCTTTCTGCTGCATGCAGTCGGCCTTCTGGTGCCTGTTATCCCGAGTCACGTCCATGCCCTGTCCTGCCAGTGCTTGAGCAGTGGACCTCCTTGTCTGGAAGGGAGTCTCACAGCTGAGTAGCCTAACCAGTGGGGCCTTGCGCCATTTCCTTCCTTTCTTTCTGTTCCATAGACTTGTCACCAGCCCACCATTTCATTTAATGGCATTGCTTTGGGGGCTTGGTAGTTAAGTTTCAGAAACCCAGAGGCCCACCTAAGCAGTTCTCACCATGGCAATGAGCAGACAAGGGGCCCGCACGTACCTGGCTTCCCATCCAGGCCACTGTGCTCAGTTCTCTCGGCTTCATTCCTTTAGATCCAGGGCCTCTGACAGTTTGCATAGCCAACCTGAACAACCTGTCAACAGCCCGAGGTTGTTTTGAGTGGCACCTAGAGCTGTGGGTTGGGGCTGGTTTGGGACATTGCTGCCTCATGTGTGGCAGGCCAAGTGGCACTCATCTATAGCCACAGTGGTATTCCAAGTGCAGGTCTGAGGGGTGAGGTCGTGAGGGGCACATTTGAACTACTGCTCTTGTTGGAAAAGCTGTGCCTTCTCCCTTGGGTCCAAGGGGGAAAGCAGGGGAGTGGCCGGCTGCTGCTGCCTGCTGGTGGGCCGAGAAGCTAATGAGAAGCCTCCCTTCCTCCCTCAACCACCTGGTGGAGGTCCTGTTGTGTCTAAATAGTTGTCACCCACCTTCATCGTCATTCGTTTCAGAGACTGCCTGTGGGAGAGGCAGGAGAGAATAAGCCTGGTCCTCCACCATCCTCTGTCACAGCTTGAGTGTGGGTGGGGCCTGGGTTCTCCTCTCCGTATCGGCCACACGGGCACATGGGGATTGTAGCCAGGCATCCTGCTTTTGCCCAGTTATTCCTTTATATACTTTACTGCTTTTCCCACTCATTTCCTGAGGGTCTCAAAAGAACTCTGCGATTCATTTGGTTTGGATTTAACCCCCTCCTTATACTTTTCTTTTTACAGCTTAAACTTTGGAACAAATACCGAATTTCCAACATTCCATCGCTAATATTCCTAGACGCCACCACTGGGAAGGTCGTGTGCAGGAATGGGCTCCTTGTGATCCGTGATGACCCAGAAGGTGAAGCTTCAGCCTCTCTAGCCACACTTATGACTCGAATCCCACTCCTTCCCCTGCCCTAGCCCCCTCCTGCTTAGTACACAGAGTGCTAATATAATACATGTAAGTGGGTTTACATGGCTAGGAAACACTGTCTTGATGAAATTATGGTATTTTGTAGGTCGTGGTTAAGATTTTTAAAGGAATAAGAATGTCCCTCTAGGGAACTTTAATTCATGGGCCAAAGGAGATGGAATCTAGAAAAGAAAGTTCAGCTTTGAAGACTAAGAAGGCTATTGAAAGGCAGGGAAAAAAAAAAAAAAAAAAGAACCAGATACTGGCCTCTAGTGCTATTTCTCTCTCCTTCCTTCCTTCCTTCTCTTTTTTGCTGTAATGGGGATTAAACCTAGGAGTGCTCCACCACTGAGCTACCTTCCTAGTCATTTCTATTTTTAATTTTGAGACAGGGACTAGCTAAGTTGCCCATGCTCGCCTCTAACTTGCCATCCTCCTGACTCAGCCTCCCAAGTAACTAGGATAACAGGCATGCACCATATACCCAGCTTTCTAGTGCTATTTTCAACAGCAGCTGTTACCTTAACAGAGACAGACTAAGTGGGGCCTCTCTCTCTTGCAATTTAAATATAGATTGAGTACCCCTCATCTGAAATGCTTGGGAACAGAAATGTTTCAGACTTTGAAATTTTTTGTATTTTGGAATATTTGCACAGACTTGACCAGTCGAATATCCTTAATCCAACAATCTGAAATACTCTGAAATCTTAAAACTTTTTGAGCACCAAAAGGACTCTCAAAAAGTTTTAAATTTAAGGATTATGGATGCTCAACCTGTCTCACCATGGCTTCATTGCTGTCTTTTGTTGCAATGAAGATTTAAACACACACTCACATATGCACATGCATGCTTGCATGCACGCACACACTGAAGATTGTTGACAATGACAATATAGATTGCCTGATTCCATGATTCCAGCCCCAGAATTTTTTTTTTTTTTTTTTTTTTTTTTTTTTTTGGTACTGAGGATTAAACCCAGGGGTGCTTAACCACTGAGCCACATCCTTAACCCGTTTTTTATTTTTTGATATAGGGTCTCACTAAGTTGCTCAGGCCCTCGCTAATTGCTGAGGCTGGCCTTGAACTTACAGTCCTCCTGCCTCAGACTTCAGAGTCACTGGAATTACAGGCTTCAGCCACCAAACCCGGCTCCCCAGAGATTTTTATATTCTTTTGTTTGAGGGTGGGCTCGGCCACCTGCATTTTTTTTAACTGGTCTATGCTTCTCCTTGTACTCCCAGATCCCCCAGGCGATTTTGAGGCAGTGGGCCACAGACCACCCTGTGAGAACATTCTGTTCTGTTGAACTGGGAGCATATTATTTATTCTTCCTATCTGGAGCTTAAGTGTCATCAGAATGTTGACCATCTGGCTTGGGTGGGTTTTAACCTTTCCTTTTATTAGACTTAAATTCTCACTTGGTTCCCTTAGCTCCAGCCCAGACCAATATAATCAGACTCTCTGGAGATGGAGCCCAGGAGCATCATATTTTAAAATTCCCCAATGGATTTTAACATGTGGTCGGCATTGAGAACCTCTGAGATGACAGGGTTGAGACTGGATCAACTTGTGGTTAACACCTGAGGCAGGGATTCACAGCCCTGGCCCACCATCAGAATTACCTGGGGAGTCTGTCCAGTTTTGTCCTCAGCCTTGCTTCTCCATCCAGAGGTGGCCCCAGGCAGGTTTGGGAACCATTGCCCTGCAGGTAGTGAATGAGTTCTCCCTTCATTTCCATGTTAGCTGCACATCTTGTGGCTTTCTTAACAAATGCATTTGATGATGAAGTTGTCCTGTCTGCAGCTCAGAGGCTCCTGGGTCCCAGGTTGAGAAGAAGAAGCTTAACAGTCTTGCCATCTGTTGCTTTTTCAGGTCTGGAATTCCCGTGGGGACCTAAGCCCTTCAGGGAAGTCATCGCAGGGCCCTTACTTAGAAATAATGGGCAGTCCCTGGAGAGCAGCAGCCTGGAGGGGTCTCACGTGGGAGTTTATTTCTCTGCACACTGGGTGAGTGGTCGGTCCCCCTAAGTCCAGACAAATGGGAGCAGTGATGTCACCACTGAGCTCAGCTGTAGTTGGCTTCTGGAGGTGACTGCTCAGGCAGGAATTCCCAGGCCTTCTTGTCTTCTCCTGCTCCTGATGTAGTGTTGGCATGCAATAAGTGCTTAATGTTATGAATGATAATAGCCAGCAAGAAAACAACTTTAAAAAAATTTTTTTTCAGTGCTGACCTTGTGTATGCTAGGTGAACACTTTACCACTGAGCTAAATCCCTAGCCCAAAATGACTTCTTTTGACTGATCTGAGAGGATATTCCCCTTAACCCATTCACATAAGACTCTAAGGGTCCACTCTTCTGTCCACTGCCTGCCGGCTCACTATGTAGCAAGGGCCGGGTGTGTGCGGGATGCTGGTCATGAAGAAGGGCAAGCTCCTTTCCACCTCTTTTGTGTCCCAATCCTACTTGGGTCTTCCTCTGATGGCACAGCAGGGTCCTGCTCTTGTCTTTCAGTGCCCACCCTGCCGAAGCCTCACCCGGGTGCTGGTGGAATCCTACCGGAAGATCAAGGAGGCAGGCCAGAAATTTGAGATCATCTTCGTTAGTGCAGACAGGTGAGGTGTGCCTGTGGCGTGGCTGTGCTGCTTCCCTGTCCCCAGGTGGCTAGCATCCATTTCTTTCACCTTCTGTAGGGAGTGGAGGCAGGGCTTGGGGACGGTATATCTGGAACTTGGGGCAGAGGGCCAGAGAGATACATTTCACGTTTCCTCATATAATTGTCTGAGGGAACTGAGAAAAACCTCTTCTTGCTGTAAATACTGGGGCACATACCAATCCAGACCTGGGTCATTTGGGATTTGGATTTGTTTTCTGATTTGTTCAAACAGCTTTCTAGTTTGTGAGGAAAAGATACAGAGCAGGGAGGATGGCAGAGAGCCAGCACCTGATGGGACGTAACTGCTGTCTTGGGTGCACATGCGGTCATTTTCTTAGCTCTGGTCCTGCACTCTGTCTGGGGGCTGTTTGAATCACAAAAGTGAGGAGGACAGACGTTCTTCCTGGAGCAAGTCAGAGCCGTTAGCCTCAGTTTCCTCCACTCGTCTCTTTCTGGCTTCACACATCACCGAGCTTCCTTTAGCTCAGAGCTCCAGGCCTGGTTCAGCCCGAGTCCCAAGGCACTTCTGTCTCTGAAGATGCTGTTTGCAGAAGGGTTGCTGAGATGCCAACACGCTGGAGGCCTCTTGCTCATTGTTACGTCCTTGCCACCGCAATACCCCGGGCTCGGCTTATTGGCCCGGGGTCCCGCCCCACAGCTCCCTGTCTCGGCACACAGTGGGGGCAAACCCAAAGGCATGTCAGGTGGAACAGTCACTTTTCTAAAACTTTAAGCACCATCATCACCTTTATTGAAATATAATTTCTGTACAAAAAAATGAAAATTTTTTAGGTACATAGTTCAGTGAGTTTTGCCAAATGCATTTACCCATATAATTGCATCATCAAAGTTAAGATACCGAATGTTTCCATCACTCAGAAGATTCCTTTGTGGCCCTTGTCAATCAGCCCTCATCCCCAAATCCCAGCCCCAAGGGACCCCTGATGTATTTACTATCACTTGAGTAGTTTTGTCTTCCCTAGACTTTCTTAAATGTGAACTCAGAGGTGTATGCTTGGTTTTAAATTGGTGGTGTTGTACACATTCTGGTTCCCTTTGCAAAGTAGAAATATGGCAGAGAATGCAGCAGCTATGTATGTCTAAGCTCCTGGATCAGTAAGACCTGTCCATGTTGAAAATGAGAAGCTGGGCACGAACATAATTGGTAGGATGTGAGCAAGCGGGATATTGCAGTGACCTGCCTGGCATTTTAGTTTGGGATCTGCCTGCCGTGTGAAGACATTGGCTTCTTGGTGAACACCAGAATAGGTAGAATAGCACATGCCCATTGCCTGGTGTCTGAAGAGCATGACTGTCATGAACTCCAACCCTGTAGGGGCTTTGGGCACAACTTGGTAATAGGTGGGGAGGGCCGAGTGGAGGTGTATTCGGGATAATAGGACCTTGTTCTCCATGGGTGTCTCTCTGCAGGTCAGAGGAGTCATTCAAACAGTACTTCAGTGAGATGCCCTGGCTTGCTGTCCCCTACACCGATGAGGCTCGACGGTCGCGCCTCAACCGGCTATATGGAATCCAAGGTAGGCATCCCATGCCCGACTCCATGTGGCTCCTTGGATGGCAACCAAGGCCCAACTGCTCATCTAGGTTCACCATGTCCCTTTCCTTTTTGCAGAAAAAATACCCTTTTATCCAGGAATGTTCACCATCTTAAAAATTACTTGGGGTAAATGTAATTACTTGTCTTCATAAGACAGCTACTTCTCACACTCTGACATAGTGACTTCTGATGTAAGTGGGCCATAGAACACATACTCCCAAACAACATGGCCAAAACTTTATCTCTGAGGTTTTATTGTCACACAGACTAGTGTGTGACAGAGAGTGACCTTTATTTCTATCACTCAGTCCTTGAGCCTTAGTTTCCTCTTCTGAAAAATGGGGATGATAAATTGCTGACACAAAGAATTGCTGACAGCCTGAATATGTAATATATGTAAAGCACTTCTCATGATTTCTGAAGCATCTTGGTGGGGCTGAGTGGTGGGTATTAACCTTTTGAGTGAGGAAATTGCTTGAGAGTGTTGAAAACCAGGACTTGTAGTAATAATCATAGTGATTTTCAGAAATAATGATTATTAGCCAGGTATGGTGGCACATGCCTATAATCCCAGCAAGTTGGGAGGCTGAGACAGGATGAAAACAAGTTTGAGGCCAGCCTCAGCAATTTAGCAAGACCCTATCCCAAAATAAAAATAAAAGGTCTGGGGATGTGGCTCAGTGGTTAAGCACCTCTGGGTTCAATCCCTGGTACTCCCCAGCTCCAAAAAAAAAAAAAAAAAGATTATTAGAGAAACAAACTGTATTTTTATTGTTTGTTATATTAATACCACCTTCCCATTCTTCTGCAGAACAGGCTTTTTCTTGGTGAAGTACTTAATTAGCGGGTATAGGAATTAAACTAGGGGTTGGTAGAATTGCTTAGTGTTAGCTCGCCTGGCACATATCAGGCCCTGGGTTCCATTCCCAGCATCCTCTACCCCAAATTACATGGGGGTTGTATTTTGTCCTTTCTGCCTATAGGATTCAGTTCTTCATCCTCAAAGTGACTCTGTGATTTTCTTAAAATGGAGATGTGATTGTATTTTTTTAACTGCACAGCCAGTTCATTCCACCTGACTGAGCCTCAGCCTCTATTGTGGCTTGTGACGTGAGGTGTTCCTTCTCCAACTACAGTGAGACACACTAGTAGGTTGGTAGGACCCAAGTCTTTCCTAAGTGTTACCAAGACTTTGTTGTCTTTCTGGGTCATATCCAGGTGCAGCTGTGCCCTACCTCTCCTGCTAACCGATTTTCCATCTTGGCCTTTTAGAAATACTGGGACAACCCCAGGATTTTTCAACCATTCCCTATACACACCAGCAAGTGTCTTCAATGTGTGGCTTCCTCTGACTCCCCCAACAAAGGCCCCTCAACCACGGTCTGGCCTCTGTTCTTCCCCCTTCCAGCTGTGTATGTGGGTGTGTGTACAAGTGTACATAAAATGTGACTCTGTGATGTGGCTGAGCCTTGGAACATACTCTCACAGATGACTTGGGAGGCTTCTCAAACATATAGGCCAAGATTGTCAATTGTCCTTCTGCCAGGTCCCTCTGGATCTTTTTCCTAGGACGTTGTTTTCTGTCTTATTTCTTTCCACATTTACTGATAGCCACCACCTTAGTGTAGGCCACCAACATCCCAGCCCTGGCCCCACCCTACTGCAATCTCTTTGACCAGGTTACTTAACCTCTCTTTGCTCAGTAACAATGGGGAATGTTCCAGTGTGGGGCACAAAGTAAGCACATTACAAGTATTTATTGGCTAACTCGGAGAGGAAAAGAAGGAAAATTTTTATTTTATCACCTAAAGAAGATAAACTTTAGCCCAGCGCTGTGGCACATGCCTGTAATCCCAGTGGTTGGGAAGGCTGAGTGAGGCAGGAGGATCGTGAGTTCAAAGTCAGCCTCAGCAATTTAGCGAGGCCCTAAATTAACTCAGTGAGACTCTGTCTCTAAATAAAATACAAAATAGGGCTGGGGGTGTGGCTCAGTGGCTAAATGCACTAAGTTCAATTCTGTGTACAAAACAAAAAGAAGATAAAGTTTAAAATATCATAATGTTTAAACAAAGTCAATTAACGATGTTAGTAACATGTATGGCAAAGAATCCATACTCCTTCATAAAAGAAGAGCTTTCTTCAGATATCAGTTTAAAGACAGACAATTTAGTAGGAGATATAAGAGGCAGACAACTTACCCTATACATATTATCTGTATGGATATGAAAAATATTCAGCATAATTTCATAATTTATAGATAAGAACACTAAATTTGCATTTATCACATTTTTTGCTAAGAACCACCCCCTAAAAAAGATAATCTAATCCCAGTGTAGGGAACATAGCAGATGGCTAGTAGGGATATAAATCAGGAGATTTATAGGGATATAAATTTGGAGAGCAAATTGGCAATATATATCAGTAGCCTTAAAAATCTATTGAACCCTTAAGTTACATTTTTTTTAGCAATGTGATACTCTTAACTTATAAATCCCACTTATAGGAATTTATTCTCAAGAAATTATTCTAGAGCACCCAGTAAAAGCTAAGCTTAAACAAGTGGTAGTTTTTTAGTTCTGTTCTGTTTCATTTGGGGTTTTGGTGCTGGGGATTGAACCCAGGGCCTTAGGCAGGCCAGGCTAAGCATGTCTCTACCTCTAAACTATACTCCAGCCCCAGGTTTTTTTGTTTTGTTTGTTTAAAAGAAATATCTTTTGTATACTTTGAATTTTGTTATGGACCACGATTCTTTCTTTGCTTTAGACCTTAGAAAACTCAGCTGAATTTGTGACCTTCAGCAATTTTACAAAGCTTACAATTTGTGTGTGACCTTGACCCTAGCTTTGTTCTCTTCCTTATTTTCCCTTCAGGGAGATATTTTCATTTATTTTTCTTGGATTGCATCATCATTTTTTAAGGTTCTTCAGCCATTTTGGTGGGGGGGAAAGATGGAGTAGATTTAAGTGGAAGGATTCCACTCAAAGCTATCTGCACTGAGCTCTGTGGGAAATAACTAGGTGGGGGGCCCAGTGCTGCCCTGGAGTGGACCAGATAGGATTTACATAGGGAAATAATTTAAGAACAGAGCATTGTGTTGATGTCTTGAGGAACCAATAAGTGTTGGTCATATGTATGTAATTTTGTAGGAGGGCTTAGATGACTGACACTTGTCCCAGGGAGTGGGACTGGTGCTGAGCCTCCCTTGGTTACTCTGCTCAGCCAGGAGGCGTCTCACTTAGAGGCATTGTGTTTCCAAGCATCATGTCATTCAGGGAGCAGAATCCTTTTCTCTCAGAAGTAGAGAGTTGCCCTCCCTTGAATGAAAGGAAATTGAGATACAGGTATTGCTGGTGGTCAGTGCTAAGGCTTTGGGAGATCAGTTGAAACTAATAAGTTCCCAAAGGACAGCATTTTTATAACATATAGCCAATTTGGGGTGTCAGTCTGTGCCCCACTGTACTCTGAGGTGTTTTGGAGGACCCTTGGATGGTAAGTGGCATAGAAGAACTATCTTACAACTAGAGATGAGGAGCCCTTCATAATTCAACTTGAACTTGGACATGTGGTGAAGGCTGGAAAGGTCTTTCTGGAAAACACTGGCAGGTCTCAAAAGATTTAATAGTTTTATGTCTGTCTTCAGAAAGCAGAAAAGGAAACTTTCCCTCTGATTCTCAGTGGTTAACATGTATCGGAGCCATGGTTGTTTGGGGTGACCCAGACAGCCAGAAAGTAGGTGACTACAGTGGAAAAGGAAGAGGATGCAGGGCTGGATTTCAGAGGCTCATTCATTTGGTACAATCTTAGACCCTGGCATTGTAAGGAGGAGAAGTACATATGTGGTCCCAGACTCCACGGAGCCCTCGGCTGAGGATCACAAAGCTGATCTGGAGAGACCTGGTCCTTAGGCAGGCAGCAACCAGGCAGGCACACTAAAAGAATGTGAGATTCCTCTGGAACCCAGCTCCAGCCATGAGCGTCCTTTGCAGCCCACCCTCATATCGGGCCCTTCCTGTTTCTGGTCTGCCGACTCCATGGTGTCCATCCCCTGCCCTCTGTGATAGTCTCTCTTCAGCTTGGAAATATCTACTTTTCCAACTCTCTACCTCCTGCTTCCTCATTCTCTGGCTTCCAGTTTCTCCCTGGAACAGTGATGCCTGCCCTTGACCATTGACCTCCTGGTCAGAATCCTTCTCAAGGCAGCATTTAATAGCATAAGTTCTGAGGAAACCTTGACTTGGAGCTGTTGATACAGGAAGACTTCCTGGAGGAGGTGGTTCTAGAACAGGGCCTTATAGAATAGGTGAGGTTAGATGAGGGGTTTGGGACATTTTAGGACAAAGGTTAGAATAGGAAAACTAGAGATTTGCTGTTGGAACAGAGCAGGGATAAGGCTTATGAGGCCATATCTCCAGAACCAAAGCATCCTTGGACTTGACCCTTTTGACATTTAAGCTAGACTGGAAGAGAAATCCCCAGTGTCAGGTCACCCACTGATATTTCTGGTGTATACATTGAGTCTCACACTGGAGCTTAGTGTTCTACTGCCAGGTGTCCAACCTCACACAGGCTGATCCATATGGAGAGGAGAGGTGGCCATCTCCCTGCTTCTGCTCCCTCAAGTGTCACATTGTCACCTTTAACATCTATATAATGGCACATGAGATGGGACGGGTGGGAGTCTTTAATCCATGAGCCTTATGCAACTGGTTTCTCAGTGAAGCACAGGTTGTTATTAAGTTCTTGTGCTGTGTTTCAGGTTGATCTTACCAGTCAGAAACATTGTTCTCAAGTACAAGTTCAGGCAAGCTTTTACATCCCACCGTCTCTGGCCACCAAAGCAGAAGAAACTCCACATTGTGAAGTGGGTGGCAGGGCTGCTGAGAGCATTCCTCTACAGCCCTACACAGCCTGGACCTGGTGGAGAGTGACAGGGATGCAGAGCAGGGCCAGCTGGGAACTCACCTTGTGACCACCGACAGAGGTCCCATGGCCATCACTTCCTTCCCCTGCGTCCCTTTCCTCAGCAGACCTGCATGAGTGGAAATATGGATAGCTCTCCTGAATCCCCTGAGTGTCCTCCTTTTGCCATGAAACTTTCCTGTGACTTCATCAGTTTCCATGCCTCTGAACATCCCCCGCCCACTTTCCTCATGCATAGTCTCATCCTTACTTTCCAAGCCTCTACCTTTGTTCTCGTTTCTTACTCTTCTTGCCTCTTCCTTATCTTATCTTATTTATTTATTTTCCCTGTGTAGTGCCAGAGATTGAACCCAGGACCTTGCCCCTGCTAGGCGAGTTCTCTACTACCAAGGTACACGACAGCCCTCCTCCTCTTCCTTCCTCCTTGTCTTTCTCCTTTCCCAGCTCATGATGTGCTCAGATCTACCTGAGCCATAGAACAACAAAACAACAACCACCATCACCCTCTAAGTGACTGTCTCAGTCTGCTGGGGCTGCCATAACAAAATACCACACCCTGGGTGGCTTAAACAACAGACGTTTATTTCTCACCATACTGGAGGCTGGAGATCCAAGCTCAAGGTGGAGGTAGATTTGTGAGGGTTCTCTTCCTCTCTTGCAGATGTTCAGCTTCTCCCTGTGTCCTTATGGCAGAGGGAGAGAGCTTTGTCATCAGCCCTATCAGGTGAGACTAGGCGCTTTCAGAGTGGTATGGCCATAGACACATCAGCTGGATCAGAACAGGACTCCACTATTTTTTTTTTTCCTGAGTTGGAATTTTGCTGTGTCGCTCATACTGGTTTTGAACTCCAGGGCTCAAGTAACCCTCCTGGCTCAACCTCCTGAGTTAGCTGGCTGGGACGAGGGCACTTGTCACTCCACCTGGCTTTTGAAGTTTTAGTTCTATTTTATATTTAGGAAATTGTAGTAGCTTCTTATTAGGGATCTGTTTGACCTATTTACAAACTTGAGTTTACTCCTTTAAACATTTTTAACTGATTTAAATATGCAAATCTCTTAAAATAGTTAACTGAAGGACAAACAAAATGTTCTTTGGTGTTTGAATCCATCTAACTCTAGTAAATTAGACATAAATATGGTGATTCTTAGGTTCTCTTAAATGTGGAATACTGTCATAGGGTTCCAACCTAAAAATCTCAAGCTGCAGGGTGTGGTGATACATGCTTGTAATTCCAGTGGCTCAGGAGGCTGAGGCAGGAGGAGCACAAGTTCAAAGTCAACCTCAGCAACTTAGCTAGGCCCTAAGCAACTTAGTGAGACCCTGTCACAAAATTTTAAAAAATTTAAAGGACCAGGGAGGTGGCTCAGTGGTTGAAGCGCCCCTGGGTTCAATACCAAAACAAAATGCAAGTCTGCATCAAGTTCTCAATAGTGTATTTTAACATTGGAATCCTAGGATGGACCTGTTACTCTAACAGACCACATCTCTTAATAAAATCTAAATTATGCCCACTTAGGATTATTCCAGCTGTTTGAAAGTATCTTCTCATTGCATCAGGGTTGATGCACTGAGGGTAGCCAGCATTTCTGACCTACTGACAGCTTATGTCCTTGCTGTCAAATAGGTTGGTCTTCTCACCGCCAGAGTCCTTGTAGTTCACAGCCCTGGTCTGACTGGTATAACTGCTCTCACTGGTCTTGGAAGCTAGCAGCTCCCCCTGCAGGCTGCACCATCCCCAGATTGACGTTGCTTTGCCTCTGTGAATATGGTCTGAATACCGTCAAACTTGAAGGAGCTGTGTTTTCTATCCTACTCTATTATAGCATCACAAAACTGTCAGTTATTTTTTATTGAATCTGAATATTTCTGAGCTTTTGTGTAACTCTGCATTTATAACTTCCAGTCATGCAGCTGACATGTTTAGATGTATGTACACATGCACGTGCGCACATATGCATGCACAGACTCCCGGCAGGTTTCTGGCTGTGTGAATGTCCAGTCTTCAGCAGATCATACAGGGCTATTTTGGGATGAGTGCCTACTCCCTGTGTGACTCTTCCCGTGTGCACCGGCTCTCACTCCACTTCTGTCTCTTTTCACTTACCATTATGCTTTTTTTGGGGACGGGTACTGGGAACTGAACTCAGGGGGCTTTACCGTTGGCTATGCCCTTATCCCTTTTTATTTTTCATTTTGAGATAGGGTCTTACTAAGTTGCTGGATGAGTTTGCCCCAGGTTGGCTGGCTCAAAAGTCTTGCCGCTGCTAGCTGGCTGACTGCTGGTGGCAGTCTTTGGTGCCCCGAACCTAGCCCAGGCTGTGTGAACCAGTGGTCTTCACAGGGCTACCCGAACTCACAAGGTCCTGGCATTTGGCTTCCATTCATTTCCTTTGTATCACGGGCATAGCTGGCTTCCCCTGAGTCTAGGGCCTCTCTACTCCCAGCACTTTATGCAGATTGGGGAGTTTGTGGCCTTATAAGCTGTTTAAAAATGCCTTTCTAAGGAAGCCATTTAGACACACTTGGCAAAAGGCAAATCCCATTAGCAATTGTCTAAGTAATCCTGGGCTGTCAGAGAACACCCTGTTCTTTGCAGAGAGGCTTAGAGCCCCTTCTCTCTTGGGCTAGGGGCCCTAGCAGGTTTTGTTCCTCTCTCCCTCTCCCCTGCCCCCAGCCTTTGGGAGGACAGGCAGCCTAAGGGCTGTGCAGGGCCTAGAGAGGTGCCTGTCCACCCCTGCCCCTGGCAGAATAGCTTCCGGCTAGCGTGCAGCCCAGGCGGGAGGGCAGCTAGACCAGCAGCTTTGGCCCGGTGACTAGGAGACCACACGGTAAGGGCCCTTTGCTGCCCTAGCATCTAGTTTTCAGTTTCTCTTTTCCTCTTGTTCCATCCTTCTCCACTCTCTTCTCCCTTCCCTCCTCCCATTTCCTCCTATTTCTCTCCTTTCTCTTCTCTCCCTTCCTTTGCCCTCTTTCTTGCCCTTTAAAAAAAAAAAAAAGGATCCGAGTCAAAAATGTGTAGATATAAAAAGGACACATTTGGAGCTTAGGTTTTTTTTTTTTTTTTTTTTTCCCTATCAGTAGAAGGCAAGCTGCCGATTCTGGGATTTTTTTTTTTTTTTTTGTAGACAAATCTCAGTATTCAAAGGGCTGGTGCAGGCTGTCTAGAACTGGCCCCGTCAGCTGCCGAGAGCAGACTGGGGGCAGCCTTGGTGTTCTGCTTTGTGTGTCGCGTTTAATTGTGAGAACATACAAAAAGGCAGGTAAGGACAGAAAATGCCTTAATAAACGCCCATGGGCCTACCACCCCAATTGACATTTTTGCTCAGGTATTTAAAATATAAACAAATGGACGCCAGGCCCTGTGTTCAGTCTCCAGCACCTGAAAGTGAGATAAAGAAAACATAAATGAATGGGAGCATTACAGACAAAGGGGAGGGTCCTTTTATTCTCCTGCCTTTCTCCTTCCTCTTCCCTGGGGAAACGCTGCCATACATTTAATGTAACTTCACAAGCTGTTTCCACATTTTTCCTGCATATATATGAATCCATGAATAATATATAGTTTTGCTTGGTGTGTCGTTTAGAAGCATGCTTAAAATGCTGTCATGCTGAAATATCATTTTGCAACTTGCTTCTCTCACTCACCATTATGTTTTCAAGATTTTACCCTTGTTGACCTTTATATCTAGTTCATTTATTTTCAGTGCCAGAAAGTGTTAATTATATAAACGTACCAGTTGATTTATCTGCTCCACACTGATGGGCACTTGGTTGCTTCTAGATTTTCCATATTGTAAGAACATTGCCATACATGTCTTCATGCCTGTCTCCTGGCACAGGCACCTCCCTGAGATGCTGCTGGCCCAGTTCAGGTACATTCAGAACCATCCCTGTGACTTCTCGTGAGTTTCTCTGAGTTGCACTAACAAAACAGCTGCCTTCTTTCCTTCCCTTGCTCTCTAGATAAGGGAAAGTTTGGGGGAGCCAGGAAGAGGAGGGGAAGAGGGATCCGACAAACAACTGGCATTGATCTGGCTAAGACATTGGTTTGTATTTCATTCCCACCCAACCCTGCTGCCCTTCCATTCGAATTTTCTCATTCTATGTTAATCCATGTATTATGACATCATATAAGAAAACCTAAGCTTCCCTTGTGTTTTTTAGGCCCTGGGTTCAATCCCCAGCATGACAAAACAAAAAAGAAAACCCAAATATAGCTCATCTCACCCCTGTTCCTGCCTTGCTAGCACAACTGTTTCCACTTTTCTGAATCCCTTTGGTCTCTTCAGCACACACAGGTAGTTATTTGCAGTTGTAATATACAGGTAGCAGTTTTTCCTTAACAATGTATTACAAACCATTTCCATGTTGCTATAGTCTTCATAATGATTGTTTTCATGGTCACATAGTATTTTGCCCAGCGATGTGCCCTAACCCTTTCTTCCTGCCTCAGCATCTGCTTTTCTGTCAATTTCTCCTTCCAACCCCCAGCAATCTTGGGGGAATTATTCAGAGCACCCTCAGGTCACGCTGCCATCCAGATGCAGAGAAACCTGGGTTGCAACCCTGTGTCTCCTCCCTCTCCCCAACGTCCTGGATGATTTCGACCTCTTTGCCCTGGCACCTCCACAAACTGTATTTCTTTAGCAGTGGACAAACAACAGTCTCAGTATACTCAGCTTCAAGATGGTTCTAAATAAACACGAATAGGTTCCCCTGAGGAGGAAGGAGTTTGGAGCTGGCTTCACAGGCCTCATTCATCCTTCCTTGTGCTCCCCCTCCCACTGCTGGTTGTACTGGGGATGGGTTGCTGGGGTGCTCCCCCACTGAGCTTCATCCCCAGCCCTTTATATTTTTTGAGACAGGATCTCACGAAGTTGCTGAGAGTGGCCTTGAACTTGCCATCCTCTTGCCACAGCCTCCCAAGTCACTAGGATTTCAGGCTTCTTTGTGATTTGAGGAAGATAATGGGAAGGATTCTTAGGAACTGATGGAGGTCTAGCCCACCTCCCCAGGGATGGGAGCTTGGGCCTGAGCCCTCTCTAGGAAGATACCCTATTTGTTCTAAGACTGAAACTTAAGTTTGGATTGGCACAAATAAAAGAGCACCAACCCCATGCTTGGCAGGCATCGCTGTTCCTAGGACTCTTGCTGCCGCATTGACACTGTTGTGCTTCTGTTCGTCAGCTAACTTCTCCAGCCCAGTCTGAGAGTTCTGTTGCTCTCACCAAAACAAGGCACCAGTCCTGTCTACCTCTGTACTCTCATGAGCTAAATCATAAGCTTAAAGATGACTTTTTAAAAAATGAACTGATTTATACTAATAGCTAATACTTAATGGAGCACTTGCTATATACCAGATCTTTTGCTAGAAACATTTTTACATTTGTATCTTATTTATTCCTCTCCACAACAATTAAGACAGGACACTGTCATTATTCCCATTTGACAGCTGTGGGAATGAGGCTCAAAGAAGTGAAAGGACCTGCCCGATCTTCCTTAGAGTCTCAATTGTGTTTTCCCTCAACATCCCAGCTATCCAGGTTGGGAAACAATAAGCCCTAGCTAAGCAGCAATGAATTGTCCCTTTTTTATTCCCTGCAAGTTCCCCTGGCTGGTGTGGAAGATGTTTTATATAATGCCATCAATTAGAAGTTTGCCATTCCCTGTAAGTTTCCTGTTGAGGTGTTGTCTTACTTTCTCTTGAGAAGTCTCGACTTTGGAGAACCTACTTCAGGGACTGCATGATGGGGAAGCAATCTCAGCCTCTTTCCCTACTGCTTTAGAAGGAAGAAGGGAAGAAGGTGGCACAGGAAGCTGCTTCTATAGGGACCTTCCCTGGTCCTAGTTAGGGGAGTCCCCATTCAGGGGCTGGAAGAAATCCTCAGCAAAGGCCTGACAAAACAGCAGCTTTTGCAACAAGCAGACCAGGATTCCTGTCCCAGCATGACCACTGACTGGCAGGGTGACAGTGGATAGTCCAGTTGACCATTTATAAGGCAGGGATAGTGGTGCTTTCCTTCAGCCACCTGTTATGACAATTAAGTGAGGTAGCCTCTGTGACCTGCCTGGCACAGAGCAGACACTCCATACAGGCGGGTTTTTTCTAGCCCTCAGATTCAGCATCAGAGGAAAGCACATTCTTTAGGCTGTAGGGCCAAAACCCAAGGTCATCTGAAGGGGACCAGCCAGGCACAGTGGGTGTGAACCTTTCCCCATTCACGTGCCAAACACAGGGGCTTCTCTGGGTCAGAGTCTGACTGTACCCATTTTACTGAGTTAGTTTCTGTTTATGTACCACAGTCACATGCCTGACACTACCCTTGTCCCTGTGTACCTCATTGTCTAGGATTCTTAGACACAGGCTTTCATGCTCTAAGTACCAACACAAGGGGAAGAGGTGAGGAGACCCAGGCCCAGAGGAATTGGTCCTGGGTGGAATCAGCTGGAGATTTCCCTGCAATTAGCTGGGGTTCTGTGTCTTTGTTTCTCATGTCTGTGGGCCCAAGAGAGACTGCAGCTATGATAACAAAGAAGGCCCCTTACCATAGACCCTTGGAGAGACTGAGGCACTGACCCAGGAAGTGGCCTGCTTGACCTTCCTTCTCCTTCCTTCTCCATCCTCTGTGCCTGCCTGTCCCAGACAAACTTAGCATCCGGAGTGCAGGCTATGAACTGGCCAGCTGCTGTGTCTAATCATAGCAGTGGGCGGGCTCTGGTTTAACCCAGTGCTCATAACTGCCCAATTTCAGAAACTTACCAGCTCTGATTAAAGAACTCTGCCCAAGTCTTTTTGAGATTGCGATGTGGCAATGCAGAGGACTCATCTGTAGCTGGCTGGCCCCAAGTGACCTGCAGCCCTGGGTTCCCTTCAGGCCTCTGACTCAAGTCCAGGCCCTGAGGCCCAGGGATGAAGACATATCTGACGTGGGGCCCAGACATTGAAGGGAAAGTGCAGCTAATAGTATGAGGCTGGAAATGCCTGGACTCATGCTCAGGAGTCCTACTCATCACCAGTACATCTTAAAAGCCCCTGAGGAGTGCCAGCTGTGTGTCTGTGTGTGATGTGATGGGAATGGCAATCCTCAGGAGCCCATTTCTCTCTGGACTTCTCCCCTAACACACACCCAGCCACTTCTTCTAATAGGTGTGAACATAATGGTTTCATTTATTCCTTTTGAAGACAGGTCTACCACTGCATGCCCGTTGGGCTGGCTGCCGCAGCAGGTTACAAAGCACCACAGCCATATTTCTGGTACTTGGGTGTTCCCCCCGTAGAGAAGTAAAATGTCAGTGGAGCAAATTACTGACCAAATACTTTGCAATCTATAAATATTAAATTGCTCTGGCTTTCATATAAAATTCAAGCTCTGGTCTGCCCTGGGAGAAGTGACTGGATAGTTCCAGTGGGGAGGGAACCAATTGCCAATGGAGAGACAAGTGTCCCCAAAGGACAGGGTCAAAGCTGACTCTGTGGTTGGTGGGTTAGCCCTGGGTGGAGGTGAATGGGGTGGTGGCAAACCTAGAGGTGACCGTAATCCAGGATGGGTTTTCTCTGAGTGTTCACTTGAGACTTTGTGTGTGTGTGTTGGCGAGTAGCGGGATGCAGACAAGCTTTGTTTTACATTTCTTACAGCTCAAGACTTCCATGTACTGCTTCCGCTGGGGACTGTCCCTCTCAGCATGTATCAGAGCCTCCCCAGGCAGCAGGGCTGGGACTGGGAGAGTGGGGACCACAGAGGCCAGTACTGGCAGCATTGTGTCTCTTCCTCCCTCCTTGTGTGGCTGCAGCCCCCGCCACAGGCTCCTCCCCTGCTCACTGTGGCGGGGGCCCTCTGTGCCTGTGTGAGGACTCTGCTCCCATCTGTTGCTTTGTGCTGCGTGCATCTGAGGCAAGGGTGCCATGTGGAAATGCGTTCTTGCATCACATTGGTCAGTTTCAGACTCCTGCACATGGGGAGGTCTCCTGTGCCTTTGGGATTGCTTTAGGATGTCCCCAGTGATTGGCTGCTCTGATATGCCAAGACCTTCTTACTAATATTTTTGCCTTTTTTTTTTTTTTGCGGTGCCAGGTATTGAACCCAGGGCCTTGTGAGGCAAGTACTTTACTGACTGAGCTATCTCCCTGGCCCCATATTTTTACTTTTGCTTTGTGGTGCTGGGGATTGAACCCAGGGCCTTGTGCATGCCAGGGAAGCACTCTACCACTGAGCTCCACCCCAGGGCATGTGCTTAATTCTTTAAATGTTCTTGGTGGAGCCAGAAAAGGTAGGACCTACACCACCTTTAGCATGTTGCAGCTGAGGACACTGAGGCCCAGACAGGCTAAATGACTTGTCAGGGTTTTATGGAGAACCACAGCAGTTCTGTAGCTATTAGTGGTAGATCCTGGATTCAGCCTGGGGTTTCTATCTCTGAGGTCCAGATTCTTAACTGTGAGACTGCATCGTGTTCTCAGTCACACCTCCTCTCCCAAGGCCAGTGCCTGAGCTAGAGTGAACCCTGTCTCTCTCTCTGTCTTGCAGGCATCCCCACGCTCATTGTGTTGGACCCGCAGGGGGAGGTGATCACCCGGCAGGGGCGGGTGGAGGTGCTCAATGACGAGGACTGCAGGGAGTTTCCGTGGCACCCCAAACCCGTGCTGGAGCTCTCCGACTCCAACGCCGTGCAGCTCAACGAGGGCCCCTGCCTCGTCCTTTTTGTAGGTATGGAGCTCAGTGGTGGGGCAGAGGGAGATGGGCCGGAATGGATCTGTCCCTGTGGCCTCTTGCTGCCCCAGGCTGAGCCCAGGCCTTTGTCTCTCCCTTGCAACCTTGCTTTTGACCTCAGTGATTTATTCATGGCTCTCCTCCTGTGGGAGGTGGTCTAGGACCGGCTGCTGTGCTTTCCTTCCTAGCTGCTTGGGCTGCCAGCTGGGCAGAATAGGTCAGGCCAGGAGGATGCCCCTACCCCCACCCAGTAAGAAAGAGGCGGGGCTGTATGCACTGCAGCTGCAGGAGGCGGCCCCCTCAGCCAGGGCTCATCCCCAGCTGATTCTGTGTTCCTCTGTGCTCTGAGGAACTGCTCCAGGGACTGTTAGAGCCAGCCCAGTTCCTGGCTATTTCTTTTCCCTGTAGCCAACTGCACCTCTCAGTTGGATGCTGTGCTCAGCCTGGGCAGGAGGCAGAGAAACATTCACAGGAGGGTCTCTGCAGCCCACTGGGATGACCCAGGTTGCTTTTGCAAACTGAGCAACTGCTGGCCAAGAGCCACCTTCCCCTTGGCCTTAAGGACTTGTTGCTCCCCTCCAGTTGAATTGCCGTATTAGGGCATGGCTGAGATGTGCCATATCTGCTTCACCGAGGCCCGGGGAGTATGTTACTCATCCTACCCATTCTCTGGGGTCTGGTTTAGGGACTCTCAGGAGGGAAGTCAATACGCAGACCTGAAGGAATTCTTACACCAACTGACTTGCAGCCTGGGCCTGAGTTGTGGGGATGGTGGCTCCCTGGGGAGAAGTAGCCTTGGGAAAGGGAATCTTCACCTTGAGGCTTTCTTGCCTGCTGCAGGCATACACACCACATCTGTGGCCAGTTAGGAAACAATTCTGAACCCAGGAACAATTAGGAACCTCAGGACCATCTGCAGCAATGTGGAAAGGGTTACAGAGAGGCAAAGCAAGTTGGATAGCATTGCAAAGTGAATTAGATGGAGATCCACAGTGTGTCCTGCTTGCTGTCTCTGCATACCACAAATTTATTGTGTGGTGTGGCATTTGTGGATGGAATTCCTTGGCTGGATGCCGTCCTTGCTCTTGGCTATAGGTTTTAGCAGCTTGAGCCCTGGGACCCTCTGCATGGCCACTCCCAGGCTGGGGAGCCTGGTCTCTGTTTTCCCATGTAACCAGTCTTCCACCTCCCAGGAGAGTCTGGCTGTCAGCTGTGAGGGTGGCATCGCAGCAGCTATGGTGCCCCCACCCCAGCACCATCAAACCTGCTAAAGGGATCACAGTCCTCACCCCTGTACCACCTGTTTTGCCATTTTCACTAGGAAGCTGGAGATCTTATTCTGTGACTGAGAAGAAAACTACCAGGAACTTCAGGTCCTGGCTTAAAGGAAACCAAGCTTTTAAAGAATTCAGTGAAAATCGCTGTCTGACTGGGGCATTGTGTTACTCAGTGAGGCAAGTTGTTCCTGGCAAGCAGGGTGCAGGAGAGCTCTGTGTGAGCCTGCTTTGCCTCTAGTACATGTGGGTGTGCATGCACACATGTGTGCATGCGTGTAGGCCACTCTGGTACACACAGAAAGTTAGATTTGTGTCTAAGAGGGTGTTCTTTTCCATGGCGAGGCTGTTTAGATGGGTGTTTCTACAGCTCCCCAGGCCTGTGGGGATGGGAGGTGGGGCCACTATATAATTTGACAAGCCAGAGTTTCTTGTTTTTTCTTTTTCCCTGTCAAGATTCTGAGGATGATGGAGAATCCGAGGCAGCCAAACAACTGATTCAGCCAATAGCTGAGAAGATCATTGCCAAGTACAAAGCCAAAGAGGAGGAGGCACCACTTCTGTTCTTTGTGGCTGGGGAGGTGAGTGTGGAGAGAGGACATGCCTTGGCTGACTTAGCTGGGGACTTTTAGAATGTGAGTGATACTGGCCTCTAGGAAGTTTGAAGGATCTCCGGGACCAAGGTGATTGTGTCATAGAGCAATGTGGAAGAAAAGGTGTGTCTAGTCATGGAAAACTATTTCCTACCCCTGCTGCTTCTTCTTCCTTTCCTTTTTGTGACAGTTGGAAGCCCTCCCAGGGCTGTTGCCCACACAGGTTGCTGGGGAGAGCAGCAGCCACAAACTTCTATGATCCACCCTCTCTCCTGTGGTGCTGGGTCAGAACTGTGCCCTTGGTGCTTTATAAAGTGTGGACTTAGGTTCTCTGCATCAGCCTGCAAAATGAGCTTAGCTCTTTACTGGGATCCTGGCTTTGGCTGTAGCTGGGACCTACAGTTATCCAGCCAGCCCAGGCAAAGGGTCAAGTCTGGAAATTGTTACCATTCCCAATCCCTTTCAACTAAGGCCTGGCCCTTGAAGGCCTCATAGGTTGGACCAAGCAGGGAACTTTTCCCAGGGTTAGAAAGCAGGCCCTGGAGTGGAGCCCCCTTCACTGGAACCGCCAACCCGCCAGATGCTGCAATCTGCAAGATGGCCACATGCGCGGTTCAGCTCGCAGGCGCTCTCACTCCCCACAGGAGCCTCTTCTACGCATGCTCGCAGCATCCCCACCTGACCCCGGTGCTCCCCAAAACTGTCATTGACACTCTGTTAGTCTACCCCTGCCTCCTTCATCCACTCGTCTGTACCTCCAGTTGGTCAGAGCCCATGCTTATTTCACGCTGTGTTCGGATCCCAGGAGAGGCTCGAGAAGACAGGCAGCAGCCAGACACCCTGAGCCACCCATTCATCACTTCCTCAATAGCTGCCCCTGCTGGCCCTAGAGGGCCTCTCGAGGGCAGCTCAAGTCGCCCTGCCCAACCCTGGGATGCAGAGGAACAAAGAGGGTTCACAGGCCCTGCCTCCCGGCTCACTAGCATTGCACACAAAGCGCCCAGGAAGGCTGCTCTGCATTTATTAAACTCTAACCCGTGTAGAATGGCTCCAAAGAAAAGATGGGTGCAGAACAGAAAGGGCTGAGCGCAGGGTGGGGCGGGGCTTTAGAAATGTGACTGAAAAGGAGCATTTGCAGGTTTTCTGTGTCCTGGGCACCCGGCCAAGTGCTTCACCTGCCCGTCTCCTTTGTACCTCACCTCTCTGGCTGGGAACATAATCATGGTCCTGTTTCACAGAGGAGGAAAGTGAAGCTCCAGCCAGGCAAAGGACTGCCCCGAAACTGCTCCCTGGGCTCTCTCTGCAGCAGGACCGGGCTTGCTGGCCTTTGGTTTACCCTTGCAGAAGCTCCATGTGTTAGGAACCTTTGTTAAATTCATTTTGTTAAATATGTTTGACAGAGCATAGGACCTGGGCTGGAAGTGCCTTGCCAGGGTCACACAGGAAGTAGGTAGCAGAGAGGGGGAGCTGAAAGGAGGCTACTGTGACTCCAGGAACAGTGCTCTTCCTCTTTCTGCCCATGTATTCTGACAAGTGGACCTGCTCACGCCTAGCGGGAGGAGGCTCCCTAGACCAGAAAGCTGGACAGAGGCACCTGTGTTGGCTGCTGCTCTTGTCCCCACCTGGCTACATGTTCTTCCTGTGCATTTCATGTGGACTCCTGGCCTTTTGAACTTTCCAGGTTTCAGTTCTCTCAGAAGCAAGGCAGCATGGAAAGGAGGGGGTCAGGCACTGGAAGGTGGAACATCCAGCATTGCCTGAGTCCAGGACTCTGTCTTGATCGTGTCCCTGTGGCAGGCAAAAATGATCCCCTCTGAAACCTTCAGGCATTGAAATTCATCCATGTGGTTTGATCAGTGGGAACCAGGGAGGGCAAGCAGTGGGACACTTGGCTTGTCCAGGCCTCCTGAAAAGTGCCTGAGATGTTGAATCACACAGCGTTGCTGGGAAGTGCATGGTGTTTTGGGGACAGGAAGGACCATCACTAATATTCTACCTAAAGATTTGCCTTTGATAAAGTCATTTTTTTTTTTTTTTTTTGTCTTAGAGTGAGTCATAAGTTTTATGCCTCCTGCTCATTTCCATTTAAGGGCAAGAATAACCCAGGCTCTCTTTCTGCAAAGTGTCTGTTTTAGTCAACTTTTTTGCTGCTTTAACTAAAAGATCTGACAAAAAAAAAAAAAAAAAAAAGATTTAGGAGGAAAAGTTTTTTTGGGGGCTCATGGTTTCAGAGGTCTCAGTTCATAGGGAGCAGAATCCATTCCTTGGGGCTCAAGGTAAGGCAGAACATCATGGTGGAACAGTGTGGCGGAGAGAACTGGCTCACATGATGATCAGAAAGCAAAGAGAGACTCCACTCACCACATACAAAATATATACCCCAAAGGCACACCTCCTCCAGCCACACCCTACCCACCTTCAGTTACCACTCTACTAATCCCATTAGGAAATTAATTCACTGTATTAAGGTTCTCATAAACCAATCATTTCTCCTTTAAACCTTCTTGGATTGTCTCACACATGAGCTTTTGGGGGACACCTCACATCCAAACCATAACAATGTCTCAGTCTTTTTCATTGGGTTTAGAATAGTGTGCATTTTATAGGGAAACCCCAGGATGAGTATGTAAAGCCCATTGATGGTTATCCACCTCATGGGGGGTCAGTGACATGAAAGGTAACCTTAAATGGTTCCTCCCTGACAGAACATCTTTCTTGTCTTTGGGTTTGCCTTTATATTTGAATAAGGCAGTATCTGATATGAGGAAAACTCACCTGCACAACTGCTGGGTGCATGAGAAAGTGCCAGTGTCCTTCTCAGACAAATGCAGTGAAGCAGTGTAACCTTGGTGCTTACGCAGCCCTCTTTCCAGCTGGCTGACTCTGCGCCTCCAACCTTCTTTGAAACCATGGGGGATGGAAGGTAGTGAGTTGTTTCTGTTTAAAAACACTCCAGAGTTGAAGTTCAGATGGCTTTAGATAAACAATTGAGAGCTGATTATAAAAGTAAGCAATCAAAGGGCATCACATTTTTAGAAAGCAGAAGACATACCAAAGTTGTTTTCATGCTTACAAAGGCAACTTACCTGGTGGTTTGGGGGATCTGAGAGAATTTTATGAAGCTCTTCCTCCCTGCATCAGGGCAGGGTCCCCTGCTGCCTATGCTAAGAACCCATCTCTCTTGGAGGGGAACCTGCTCTTCGGGATGATAGAACTGTCCCGCTTCCATGCAATCTGGGGAGACTGGGCCCAAGGGACTCTCTCTTTTTAAAACTTATTGGTTTTCTCTCCCCTCTGGTGACTTCCAGGATGACATGACTGACTCCCTGCGAGATTACACCAACCTGCCTGAAGCTGCCCCTTTGCTCACCATTCTGGACATGTCAGCCCGGGCCAAGTATGTGATGGACGTGGAGGAGATCACCCCTGCCATTGTGGAGGCCTTTGTGAATGACTTCCTAGCAGAAAAACTCAAACCAGAGCCCATCTAGTGGGGCTCCGGCCTTTTGAGACCTTATTTAAGACTTATTCTCCTCCTCCTCCCCTTCCTCCCCTCTGCCCTTGGACTTTTCCAGCGGGTCCTGAATCACACAACCCAAGTTCCAACCTCTCTGTGGTGCCTTGTTTCTGCATTAACTCCTCAGCTAGCACCCAAGGGTGCACATCTTCACAGCAGCAGCAGAATCCACCATGTCTGGGGACTCTGCCTGGCATTCACAGGGATGGCATAACGTGGCCAGAACTGGGACTGCAGCACTCTCTTCAGGTCACTAGCTCTTGGTGAAGGATTGGTTAGGTTGTTCTGCAGAAGCAGCATGCAGGGACATTGAATTGGGGCTCTGGCTCTGATTCTGGAGTCAGCACGCGCACACAGAGCCCAAGGCAGTCAGAGGGAGCTGTTCCACTCACACGCACATACTGGTGGAGTAGAGAAAGGGCATGGCCTCGGCAGGCATCAGCTCAGAGCTGTTGGTGAGAGCATCCTTTTCTAGGGGACGTAGATATAGTCTTTCTTGGTCTGAGGGAGAAATAGCTTATCAGTGGGTTCTTGGGCAGGGGACCCCCAAATCCAAAAGGAAGTGTGTGGGGTTTTTTGGTGAGAAAACAAGTAGCTAAGGTAATGATTCATGTAATTGCTTACTTTTACTGAGCTCCTACCATATGATTAGAGTTTTGCATTCCTTCCTTTTATCTCTTTCTTCCTTGGTCTTGACCTTACCCAAGTTTCTGCCTCCTCATTTAAACAGCTTCTACTGTCTTGGAATTTTGTTCATGAGTTCTCCTTGATATTTTCCCAAGAAACTTGGCCCTGAGTTCTTAGAGGAGCATTGCACAGATCTCTGGCCCGCCTCTGTACCTGAGGCCACTGGATATTTGCTGAGACATCTGACTCCCTTCAGTTCCCCCTCTCATTCCCTTTTCTTTTCAACCAGAACTGAAAAGCAAGAATTTACTGGAAACCTAGCTTGTCCTTAAGAACCTTCAGAAGGAACTGTGACCTCAGGCAGCAGGGAGGACAGAGGGCACATCAACTACAAGTAGGCCTTGGGTACCCTTTGCTAGGCCTAGGTAACCTGTCCTTTTGTTTGAGTGGAACTGACCACAATAAGGGAACAACTATGTTCTTAGGATTTGGGGCGGAAGACTAGCCCAGGAATTCACAGGGGTTTAGCCTATCTCAGTCAGCTGTCAGGGTCTTTAAACAATCCAAGGCCTTATCCTTGACTCCACTCAGCCATCTGCCAAACAAAACAATTTATTTGGAAAACCCCGCAACCCCACCCCTATAATCTGTTGACTCTGTTCCTTGCTAAAGTGGATTGTTGATTTGTAGTTCAGAGGTACGAAATTAGTTGGTAATTAGACTATTTGATGTTGCCAGCCTGAAACACAATCACCTAGAAATAAAGCAGGTATCTCTGGACATTATCATCCATTTGACCTTTCCTATTTTTAAAAGCAAAAATCTTTTGCTCTATTAGAGGGTGGACAATGTGGGGGAGGGCATAGAGAACCTCTAGTAGCCATGTTCCAGAATTTTCGAGAATCCCAAGAGCTCAGTGTTAGAATACTTGCCCAGCATGTGCAAGGTCCTGGGTTTGATTCTCAGTACTGGAAAAAAAGAAAAAGAAAGAAAAGAATCCCAAGAACTAACCTGGCCATCTGTCAAATCATCTTGGTTTCCAGAAGCCAGGAAATTGATTTTGATTAGAATGCCAGAGGCAGAACCCTCTTGGAGGCCTCCATCTCTTTGGCTTGATATGTGCTGCAGGATGAATCCCCAGGTTATAGATTGTTATGGACATTCTTGCTCTTTCCCTCCTGAGATTGCCGGTTGGGGAAACACAAGGACTCCTGCATGGGTGGGTCTCTCTGTGAAGAATGCGATAAGAGTTGGGACTGCCCAAGCCTAGCTCTGCCTTATGGCTAGAGGCTTCTTAGGCCCCTTCCTTGGAAGATGCATAGAATTTCTGTCCTTGCCCTATGTCATAGTTGCCTTGGAGGATAGGGGACTCTCTTTGCAGCTGCTTATTTGTGAGGGCAGAAGGAAGAGTAGTGAGGAGTTGCTGTGAGTCAACAGAAAAATGGTCATCAGACAACAGAAAGGATAGATGACAACAGAAAAATTGGTCATCTCTGTTACTTTAGTGGCCTGTACTGGACTGACTTTTCTGAAGTACTGACTACTAATGTCAGCTGGATCCCTGTCACCAGAATTCCCCTTTTAGAGCAGATGTATAGATTAGTTAAGATCAGTGGGAAGGGTTATTAAAAAGGTTTAGGTCTGTACAGTGGCTACCTTGGAGGAAAATGTTAGGGAAGAATCACTTCACAGTGCCAATGAAAAATTCCCTTCTCCATGGTGCAAGAGATCCTGAAGGTCATTGATGCAGACAAGTGGCAGCATGATGATTCCCACCGAGCAGCTCCAAAATACCTTATAATTCTCATTGCTAATTGGAAGCAGGTTTTTAAAACACCAGCTGTGACATATTCAAGTGCTTCCGCCAGCAGCAGGGGGAACCATGTCCTGCGGGTTAAGGCGGGAAGGTGGCTGTAGAAATGCCACCTTGGAGTTTCCAGATTTGTGTTCATAACAATGACATCCAGTTGCCATTCTCACAACAGAGATGAGATTTTTTTTTTTTTTAAACTGTCTTCCCACATTAAAGATCTTTTTAAGGAAATGGGGTGTGTTGGAATTGATATGTACAGTGGGCAGAGGAAACCAGCTTCCTTTCCAGGAGTCAGGTGGTGTTCTGCCATGACCACCCACCTCCGTACACACGTGTCCTTGAAATCAGTGGCTACCATTTATCCCAGCACAGGGAGCCAGTGCTGTTTTTTGGCATCAGGCAAGCTTCAAATGGTAATTTCCAGCCAGACTTTGTTTTTCCCTGTTGCCTAATTAAAGACACTAAAAAGCTGTTCCCCACTCCTGCCCTGCTGCAGGGCAGCAAACTGAATTCAGGAATGAGAAGGACAGCAGGATATGGCCTGGGACTTGCCAGCAGGACTATAGTTTTGCACTTTTTAACTAGAAAGAAAACCACGGATGTGTGAGGTCACGTGCAGAAATGCTGCACACATGAAATTGTTGCATTGAGGGACCTCAGTGAGCATCTGGTCCTGTCCTACCCAGTCACTAGGGAGAGACACGCATTCTGTACACAGTGCCATTTCTCTGACCAGCCTGGGCAGGCCCATGCTTGCAGGATAGTTCTAGAGTGGCACTATTTTACAGATCTTGGGGTAGCAATGCTCACAGACTGCAGAGATTCAGGAGTGCCCCCAGAAGTTCCTTGGTAAGAACTGCCTTGGGAACTAAGTACTGACCTGGGGACCCTAAGCCCAGGCAGACTTTCAGGGTTGCCCCAAAACAGTTGTACTGAAGTAACCACATTACCTACATCCCTCATTGCCAATGCCAACAGGGACAAGAGTGTGACAAGAATGTGTCCTCTCCTCCAAGTAGGTTGCTGAAGGGAAAATGGGAGGGAAAGGGACAAATAACTGTTGACTAGGAGCTTCGTTATTAGTGCCAATGGCCTCAGCATATGTGGTGTGAGCTTGTGGTTCCAGAAAAGAAAAGGTTATATGTAAAATTTTATATTGATTCTGCTTTATGACTGAGATTTCTTCTACTGGGGGATTTGTGACAAAGAAGTTCTAAGTAACTTACGTGCAAAAGGATGAAGTAAATAAGCCCATTTTTCAAGGCTTCTGTGTGGCTCACCCCATTGGTGTTTTGGAATACTTCCTAAGCCAGGAAATGTATTAGTAGGTGTGGGTGGAACTCATTCTGAGGGACATATGGATTTCCATTAAATAACGTGCCAACTCTTGAAAGCCTTCATCTCTATAGGCCAATGTGCACCCCAAACCAGGCAGAAGTAGCCTCAGGTCTAGATTCTTGAGTGCTACAAATAAGTCACCCACATGAACCAGAATGGGAAAATCATAGATGTTGTCTTAGGAGTCAGGCTCCCCCAAAATCTATCTCCTTTGGACATCAGTAGGCCTGAAAGTCCCCAGCCAATCAAGAGCCACTCTGCAGGCTTACAGTTGGTACATGCCTCCTTCCCATCCCAGGGATACAATGGAGGCTGATGCTGGACCCTGCAGCAGCCATCTTTCCACCTCTTCCTCAATCAGTGCTCCCTTCTTTTGAGAAAGCAGGAACGCTGGCAGCAGCTCACCAACTGAGGCTTCAACTGAGAAAAGGAGCTCTTCTTACACAGCTAGGAATGTCATTTTTGAGAGCAGTCAAACTGATTTCCATGCGTAACACTTTGGGAGTCTCGGTCATACTTGGCTATTGCACATCCACAGTGCTTCCTGAGGCTCCCAGTAAGGACTTCGCTTACAGCTGCCAACTCGGCTGCTCAAATGTGATATGGTTCCATAGTTAAGAGACCTAGTTCATCTATTAATTTGGCTTCTTGTTTATTTGTGCATTCACTGAGGTCTCAGAGTTTGTAACAGAGTTTAACTGACAATATGAGTGCTTCCTTGAGAAAACAAAAAGTGAGCTCAAGTGAAGTCTGCTGCTGAGGGAAGAGGCAGGGATCAAGAGGGGAGCCCCAACTTCTGCAGTACAGCTGATGGTTTTCAGCGCTAGCCAAAGAAATTTGGATGGGGTCTTTGTATGGAGGAATGACAAAAGTGGATCTAAATGCAGCTCAGCTTGGATGGTAGTGACATCTGGAGTTGGTATGAACCCTGAGGCAAGTGGCAGAAGGTCCAAGGATCTTAATGAACAGGATTCTAAATAGAAGCCAGCAGCCAGCAGCCAGGGTGGGGCAGGGGAGGATGATTTCTGTGCCCCCTGCCCTGTAGCACTAACTGAAGGACCATATGTGTGCTGCCACAGTATGACTTGGGCACATTGGGATATTGGCCTCTGCCCAGAGCAGCTCTCACAGGCTGTTACCAGGAAGAGCTATAGCAGTTTTTTTTACTTCCCAATTCTGTCCACTTGAGTTTTGGTCCAGTGTCCTGAATTTCAGATTCTTGCTTCTACTGAGATTACATGAGACAATCTGGATGGGTCTTCGACACCTTTGAGCCTGCTAATGCTCTTTGATAGAGGGAAACTTGACCCCAACCTTCTTTTTCTCCTTTTAAATAACTTCAATCCAGGAAAAATTGTGACCCCTCCTCCCTCCAGCTTTGGTGTTGGTTCTGAAGCGCAGCCCGCCACCTTGTGGCAGAAACTGCTGCTGCAGCTGTGCCTCAGGACAAAGGCACGGAGCCTGGCCAGCATCCCACAGGTTTACCCTTCAGCCAAACAGTGTTTTTCTTGTTATATATTGCTCAGTTTATTCCTATTCACTGCAAAGATGGTGACAGAACAAATGTTGGCCTCAAAATTGAAAAATTAATGACAGTGATTTTCCAATATCACTCAGCAAACAAGAACTTAACCACCATTTGCTCTCCTGTAGTCATTTAAGAGAAAGACAGTGTGTCTCTCACCCTTCCCTTACTCTCCAGGCTAAATTACACCTATGAATGTACAAAAAGAACTCACAGACATGTGGAGAAGCCACAGACTATCAAATGAATGGCACATCAACTCCTTTTTCTCTCTTACACCCAGAGTGATAAAATGGGCTTATTTGCCAGTGTTTCGCATTGCTGTTTTTTTTCTCAAGGATATAGTTTGTTCTTTTATTGATTTTAGTTTTGAACAAAACCCAGGGAGAACACCATCCAGGGACACAAATTACAAGAAATTGACCTCATTTGGGAAAAACATGGGTTTTGTGACTTATGTTTCTCTAGCACTTTTCGCAAGTGTTGAGAAGGAGGATGCAGCCAAACTGCAAACTGCAAACACCCCTGCCCCAACACACCACAGCAGTACCACCTGAAATTTGGAGCATGGGGCATGCTTGACCATTTAGTTCTCACATGGGGACGTTTTTACTAGGGAGCTGAAGCAGAAAGGGATGGAAAGGGGGTCCATGGTATCTCTTGGGCATGCTGGCAACTCACTCTACCTCTCTGGAATGAGCAGCTGAAGAGTCCCAAGGAGTCCCATTGGACTCCTTCATTAAAGGAACCACTGTACCAAAGGGATATAGTAAAACTACACTCCTAGTGTTGTCCTCAACTCCAACCCTATCTTTGTAGTTGTAAAAGAGGTGTTTGGAATGAGTCCCAACACTCTAGTCCACAGTCACTCATTAGATGCAGCAATTGCCATCTGCCTCTGTCCTTGCCTCCCCAGCTACATCCTGGATGGCACCTAGCTTGTCCTTTTCCTCTGGGGGTTTAAGAGAATTGCAGTGGGTCCTACAGCAGAGTGGCGGGTCCAAGGGCTCCAAGCTCTCAGAACTTCAGCCACCCTCCTGTCACAGAAGACCTCTGTTCACACAGCACCCAGACATGCTGGCATATTCTTGGGCAGCTGTCATTCTATGTAGGTGGAGGGATATACGTTGTTACATTTAAACAAGTAAATTCAGTGATTTCCCAATATCACTCAGCAAACAAGAACTTAACCTCCATTTACTCTCCTGTAGTCATTTAAGAGAAAGGACAGTGTCTCCCACCCGTCCCCTACTCTCCAGGCTAAATTATACCTATGAATGTACAAAAAGCACACACAGACATGTGGAGAGTCCTACATAAAATAGGATTGACAAGAAGCTAGTAAAAAGGGTGACGCTCTCCCCACTGCTGCAGGGTAAGCTGCACATTTTAAAACTAGATTTCTTCCTTTTCTGCACAGGGTCCTTGCAGAGGTGCTAAGAGGGTGATACCACTTGATGAATTAAGCTGTTTCTAAAGATTAGGGGGAAAATAAGTATAACAGTGGCTGCTGAAGTGAGACCTAAACAGACCCCAGGGGTTGACATATCCCAGCCCAAAGAACAGCTAGCTGTTGACCTCCATGACCTGCAGCCATTAGCTTCTTGGGTTATTCCTCTCAGAAACACCCTCCTTGCTAGGCCAAAAATGAAGAGACACTGAGACCCACTGGCCACACTTAAATGAAACTTTTTAATGTCATCTGCTGGTTCTATACTTAATAAAAGTTTTATTTTCCAGTGACCACTTATCAGGCAGAGGTGACTTGGCCATGACCCATAACCAATACTTAATGACTGTAAAACACCCATCAGATATCTTTGGGAACTTTCTGGGCCAAAAAAAAAAAAAAGCTTCTTAGTGGACTCCCCCAGGGCTTCATAAATTGTAGGCAAGCACTACCACTGAGCTACACCTCAGTCCCAGTAGACAATTAAATTATGTATATATCCAGAGCCACATGATCTACTAATGTGGTCATGCAAAAAAAAAAAAAAAAAAATATATATATCTATATATATATTTTTTTTTTTTGGTGCTGGGGATCGAACCCAGGGCCTTGTGCTTGCAAGGCAAGCACTCTACCAACTGAGCTATGTCCCCAGCCCTCCCCCCACCAAAAAAAATTTATATTTATACACACACACACACACACACACACCCTCAAAATTGGTAGAGATGGGAGATCTCAGGAAGAATTTTGACCCTTTTATTTATGAGGAAAAGCAGAAACTTGTAGAAATTCCTGTTTTTCCAATGCTGTATAATAGCAGCAATGCCTACCTCCTGCCTCCTGAGTATGGCCCAGGAAGCCACAGTTACCAACTCTGCCAGCCTCCTTCCAGTGTGCTAGGGATGGCAGGAGCTGGAGGCATCCTCAAACAGAACTTCTGTCCCCTATTTCAGTGGTAACGCCTGTCCCTGTTCAAGTGTTCCACCCTTAACCGCAGCTGTCTTTTTCCTTCAAAAAGCAGGATGCTTGCAGCCATGGCCGAGTTCAGGCTGTCCACACCAGGCACCACAGGGATCAGCAGCCTCTTGCCCCCAGTGCTCTCGGCCAATTGCAGGGACTCCAGGCTCACGCCATGGGTCTCCCCACCTATCACCACAGCTGCTGGTGCCTCTGTCCAGTCCAAGTCATAACTCTGAACCTCAATTTCAGGGAGCCAGCCCTTACTGTCTCCAGTTTCTATATCCTCTTCTTCCTCGAACTTGTGAAATTTCAGAAATCTTCGATCACACACCCAGCCATGGTCACTGGCTTTAGTAGACATCTGGGCCTGGGCATAGAGGCCACAGTTGTCTGCTACGTGGACACGGGTATCAGGGGGCAAGTAGTTGAGTACTGTTTCCCATTCCAGATTGTTGATAACAGGCACCTGGAAGTGTGCCCCCATGCCTGCCCGTAGCACTTTGGGTTCCCAGGCATCCACACAGCCTAGAAAATAAAGAGAAGATTTAATCAAGATTGCATAAGCCTCAGATTGGGAGCTCTGGAGTAAATCAGATTAATTCTGGATCAGAAAATAAAGCAAAAGTTTATTCCAGTGGAGTCTTCTTGATAGTTGGTATCTTCCAGAGTCTTCCCAGTGATGGTGGTGTCTAGCAAAGGAACTGCAGGATTAATCCCTGCTAGTGCTGAAGAGGGATTCTGTTCATCTCTTTGACATTGTCCACACATACACCAGACACTATACAGGGGATGCAAAGGGAATTAAAACACCCCAACCTCCAGGAACTCAGGGTACAGTAGCTTGCAGTGCTGGGACAATATCTAATCAGGTGACAAGAATATTAGTAACAATATAAAAACATGAACAGGATAATGGAAAACCCTGGTAAAAAGCAGGGCTTTCAGGAAAAACACCAAACATCTAAGAGACCATGACACTGAGCTGGGTCTTGAAGGATAAAAGGATCTTATTAGAGAAAGGCCCAGGCAGAGGACAAAGTCAGAGAAGGGGGAGAATGCCACAGTCTAAGAATTGCAGCTGATGGTGGGGTGGGGTGTGGGAGAAGAGATGAGAGGCAGGCAGCGGCCAAGGCAGCTAAACTGAGGAGTTGGGATTTTTTTTCAGAAGACAGTATGATGCCCTGAAGGATTTTCAGCACAACAGTAAAGAATCTGATTTATGGTTCAGAAACACTCATTTGACTTCAATGTTCAGTCTGGAATGGAAAAGATTTCCCACACTAGAAATGAGGCAATTAGGTAGAAGGCCAGTACAGCAATCCAGGGGGAATATGAGCCTGAACCCAGGTGGCAGTTCTGTCACCCACACATACCCCTTCTGTCATACTGTGGTAAGGTTAGCAAACATATTCTTCTATATAGAGTCAAGTGCTAGGCCCAACCACTCCCATGCACTGGCTGCAAGGCAGACACTTGACCTTTCCCAGTGTCTACTCTCACTGTAGGCAAGGTGGGAGAGATGGCACAACCAGGGCACCTCGTCATGACTATATCACGTATCTGCTATCCTCCCCTAACTTGTTAGCACAAGTCTCATGACAAGTCATTTTAAAAGTTAATTTGTCAAATTTAGAACAGATTAACTAGGCAGACTGCATTTTAAAAGGATTATAAAAAGGCACTGAGAACGTGAGAGTGCCCACACATATCCCCACCTATTGGCTTTCCCACACACTGCAGGGGACCAGAGATGGGAGATGGGCTGCAGGCTAAGAGGTGGGGGGAAGGGACCAGAAGATGGGCTCACACCTGTGAGAGGAGCTATCTGGTCTGACCCCTACACCTAGTGGGGAGTAAGGAAAAGGTGAGACTTTCTCCTTCCTCCTCATGTCCTTGACACTGGGCACCATACTAAGTGTTTCCTACTCTGTCTTTCCCTATCTCTTTCAGACCAGCCACCAGTATCAATGTGAAAACTACGCCACTTGGATTATATAAACACATTTCCCAAACCACCCCTGCTATCACAGTACTCAACAATGGAGTAGGTGGGTACTGATAAAGGAATCCCAGCACCTAGCTCTCGCACCAGCAGAGAAATATACTCCAACAGGGTGTGACTGGGAACAGCTGAAACAAGCAAGTTAGACAAGTCTCAGCAATGGCTGCCACTATTAGTATATTTAATGGTAGCCTAAGTGTTTCTGATGAATGATGTTCTCCCTCTCCTACACTCCCAAGGTAGAACAGGTCTTTCAGGCACATCCCAAGAGATTGACAGATCTGTTTAGAACCAAGTCTATTAATCCCCATTTCTGATTAAGAGACAGGAATGTAATAAGGTTAATTGGTTTGTGGGACTGTGTGACCCACCTGAGGCTAAGGGAAATGTATCACAAAGGCATAATCACACTGTTGACACATTCCTTTCACAGGATTCAGAATTTAAGTGCTAGAAAGGTCTCATTATACACACAATTTGGAAACTCAAGATCATTAAATACAAGACTTGAAATCAAGTGTTAAAATTTTTTGCCCTGATTAAAAATTTCTTCTTTAATAACCTAATAGGTTTCAAATAACTTTAAAAGAAAATCAACATTTACTGACTTCTTGTCAGTATTTCTTGTGCCAGGCATGGTGTAAAGTACTTTATTTGCATCACCTCAAGTAACCCTCAAAAAAACTGAGTAAGATTCTGTTACTATTCCCACTATAGAGATAAGGGAACTGACACTTAGCATACTGCTCATGGACACACATCCAGCAAGGAGCAGATCCATGATTCAGACCCATGAGTGTCTGCCCAGAGCCCTAACTCATTTAACAAAGGCCAAGCAAGCCATGTAGTAACAGGTGTTCTTACCTTTAGTTAATAATACTTTGCTGCAGCCTGCCCCAGCAGCAGATCTTAGAATTGTCCCCAGGTTCCCAGGGTCACGGAGATTGTCACAAATCAAAAATAAGGGCAGTGAATGGTGAAGCTGAGTCTCTGGATATGTCATTTTAACATGGTCAGGTTTGGCAAAAATCCCTGAGGAAACAACACAGGGTGTTCACTTGTCTGATGTGGGAAATAATTTGATTTTTCATTTACTTATTATTCTTTATGTATTTGTAATTACATAGGGAATATATGAATACATTCTGACTACAAAAAATTCCAACAACAAAATTCTACCAGTGCTGATCTGCCTATCCCATTTGTTTTCAGTCTTGTAGTGTATCTTTCCAAAACCTTTATGCATCTTCCTAAATATAGGGACATCTACCCACATGTAAGTGTTTTTTTTTTTTTCAACATATAAAAGCACTCAATGTATTTTTTTTTTTTTGCAGTGCTGGGGATCGAACCCAGGGCCCTGTGCTTGTAAGGCAAGCACTTTACCAACTGAGCTATCTCCCCAGCCCTCAATGTATTATTCTGTAATCGACTAATTTCACTCAATAACATGTCTTGAAGAAACTGCCCATGTATATTTAGAGCTACCTTATTCCTGTCTTGCATGTTATTTTGTAATAATACTATATACAACAGTTCATTTAGTTCTTCCCCTGACAGTTAAATTATTTCAAACCCTTATTACAAGCAATGCTATAATGAATATCCCTGTGTGTGTCTGAAAATTTCTCTAGGACAAACACCCACAAGTGAAAAGGACAAACAGTACAAATGCACTCTGTTAGTGACACTAAACTGCCCTCCCCACAGGTTACTCTAGTTTATTCACATCTGGAGCACACAAAATACCTGTTCCCAACTCAAACCTTTGTCATCAGAGAGTATATTATGTATTTGTTTCAACTCTTTCCACTTTGATGGGAAAAATGGCATTTCATTGTTTTAACTTGCATTTTCCCTGATTAGTAGAGAGGCTGAACAGCTTTTCAAGTTAACTGGCCCATTTTGACCTTTTTCCTTTAGTTTCTTCATTTATGTTTTCTCTTTGTTGAACTTTCTTGTTGTTATAACCATTTTCCTACTGGGTGAGGTTTTTTTTAAAATTTTTTGTTTTTAATAATTTATAGGACTAACCTAAATATTTTTTTTAAAGTTATCAGTCTGCTCTATTTATTTTAGTCTTATCTTCCATTGCTTGTTTTAAAAATTCAAAGTACATTCCTAGGAAAAAGAATCTGAATTAAAAAACCTGAATGCAGCCAAGTAAGGACTCCTTTTTCAAATATCCCAGTTCAGAAGCACTAACTTTGGGACATATTCTGCAAAGGCTACAAAATGAAGGGGTTATGAGAGTAGGGATAGACTGAGTCACTTCTAAGGTCTCATGTTCAGTGGCTGTGATTCCAGCCACTGAAGAGATTAAGGCAGGAAGATCACAAATTCAAGACCACCCTTGGTAACCTCTGCACCTTAACAAGAGACATCCTGTCTCAAAATAAAACATAAAAAGGGCCAGATGTAGCTCAGTGATAAAGTTCCTCTGGGTTCAATCCACAGTACCAAAAACAAACAAAACTTCTAAGCTATTTATATTTAAACTCATATCAAATAAAGACTCAATTTCCTTTGTAAGCATGCTCCCAAGACTGTACAGCTTTTAAAATATCACAAGCATCTTGTTATATATAATTGTTCCCATAAATGAGTTACTTCCCTGGAACATAATACAATGAAAAATTTAGAATTCTTTGCAAAGACAACACAAGTACAAAGCCTCCAAGAAGAGATTAGGCAGTAACACTTTAAATTTGGTTTAAATAAAATCTGCTGCCCTAAGACAAGTATGAACAAGAAATTCTAGGTATTCACACCTAGCAATACATTGTGTAACCACTGACCAATTATTCCTTGCGGGGCTACTAAGTCGGACCAATCCTTGATATCCTCAAATTTCACCTTAATGAGGCTTACACCTTTCAACTTATCAACAGGCAACTCCTTTATGTATTCCAGTCGGCTAAAGAAGAAAACTTTTGGCACAGCTCCAGCTTTCAGAGCGTCTGCAATCAGCCTGCGACCTTCCAGCAGTATCTTTCCTTGCTTGTCCCGAAACGGCCTGGACTTAACTATTGTCATTACATTGCTGTAAGTAGAAACAAAAAGATGGGTAAGTACCAGCATCCTTTTACTGAGACACACCTAATTGTAACTGACATAAAGAGCTTCGCAGAGACAAAAACGAATTCCAAAGGAGACACTTATTCCGCATAATGCAAAAATAAAATGAAATTTAAAATAAAAACCAGAGGGTTGTTCTGGAAGAACTCCTCCATGAGGAGGTGGTGGTTAAGATCCCACTGGGCAGCAAAAAGAAAAACAGGAGTAGACGACAAGTCTCAGGAACACATCACCTCAGCCTCCTGTCCCCAGGAAAAGCTTTATCGTAGTGAAGCCCTGTCTCTTCCCAGGTACGAGGCGTACGGGACGGGGACAAATGAAGTGGCTGTTTCTGTCCCTGCTCCTGGGGATGCGCCTTAGACGCTGCCTTGCGGGGCTGCTTCCCTGGGGAGCGCTTCCGTTCCACCACTTCCCCCGATGGAAACACCACTTTCACGGGGCTCCGCCGCAGTGCCCGGACCCAGCGCCGCCCGTTGAGATTCCAAGTCTGAACCACCGGCAGCGACGGTCTCATGGCACGACACACGCCCTTCGCCAGCATCGCCATCTTCCCCGTACCGCTGGTTACGTCATCAGCGCGCGCCGTCGGTTAATACTGACGTCACCAGCCCGCTGCGCCGTCTGTGGGTGGGGCGGCGCTGCATGACGCTGCGTGACGGCGGTGTGGCGGTGGAAGTTATGTCGGGTCGCCGAGCTTTACACTTCGTATTCAAAGTGGGAAACCGTTTTCAGACCGCGCATTTCTTTCGAGATGTCCTGGGGATGAAGGTGCTGGCTGGCGGGGACTGGCGCGCGAGACTGGAAGCACCTGGCGGAGGAGGGGGGTAATGGGTGTGTGGTGAACCTCAACCGGGGGCGTTGGGCCCAGCGTTCTCCATTGGCCCTGCGGGGTGTTCAGTGTCAGGAAGAGTTGTGAGTCCCTGGTTACTGGTTAGAAGCCTCTTTTTTGTTTTGTCTTCTCTTGGTACTGGAGATTGAGTCCAGGGCTTCCCACATGCTCTATAAGCGTTCTACCACTTGTGCTACATTTCCAGCCTTTTTTCATTTTAGTTTGAGACAGGATCTCGCTAAATCGTCCAGACTAGCTTCATAGTCTAGCTTCATAGTCATAGTCTTCTATTTACTAGCTTCATAGACCCTCCTGCTGCAGTTTCCGGAGGGATTACAGGCGAGGGCCACCAAGGTGGGCGTTAGGAGGATTGACATACTATGTCTGCGCATGTTTTTTCACTTAAGTACATTCACAAATATTTATTGAACTTATGCCCTGGGGGAACTTCCAGTGTACTGGGAAGGATAGTAAACAAGCAAAAACATATAATACTCTTAAAATTGATAACGCAATCTCTTCTAGTTTGGAGCCTTTCAGTGCGGGTAGAGTCAGCATATTCAAGGTTTTGCTTTGATCAGGGCTGGTTTGTATGGTCTCTTTTAGGGACTCAATCTCTGGATAAATCACCGACTCGCTTTTTAACAATCCAGATCTAAGCATAAGATCAGAATCCATTCACTTGCCCCCAGATGACATGTCTCCAGCTCTGAGAAGCTGTGATTCTGCAGGGGTCACTTAACAACGTGGAAGGAAGTTTTTAGGGAGCTTACAATTTATTTTGATTCCCTTACCAGGTTCTACGGCATGAAGAATTTGAAGAAGGCTGCAAAGCTGCCTGTAATGGGTATGATACCTTGTATCTTAAAATCTCCTCTAGGCTCTGAATACCCCCAGGAGAACAGAAGGCAGTTTCTCAAAGTGAGTATGAAGCAGTGGAATAAATGAAGGAGTCAGTAAATCAGGGAGGTAACTTGAAGAACACTGGGGAAACCATCCTGTTTCTCTGCACTCTCACATAGCACTTCTGATAAATCAGACAGTTCTCCAACTCTCCCAATACCAGGTGGGTGTCCTGCTGTTCAATTCAATTCTTAATATAGCTACCTAAAGTTAGTGTCAGAAATCACAAATTAAAGGCTCACTACCACAAGACTACCCCTATTTTGGATGCCAGTCACAAGTCTGGGCCTCTGATATTTCCGATTTACCATTTATAAATTGGGGGTTCCCATGACTGCCTCCTCAGATTCACTTGTTTGCTAGAATGGGTCACAGAACTCAGGGAACCACTACTTCTATGTACTGGTTTATTGTAAAGGTTGTTACTTGGGAACAGTCAAGTAGAAAAGGTACATAGAGCAGGGTGTGGGAAAGAGGAGGTGTGGAGCTTCCATATTTTTTCTGGATATATACCCTCACAGTACTTCCGTGTGTTCCGTGGCCCAGAAGCTCATCAAGTTTTGTTGTTCAATAGTTTTACACAGATTAATGGAGCTTCATTTCCAGACCCTCCGCTTCCCAAAGGGAGTGAGGCTAAAACTTCAAACCCTCTAATCACGTGGTCTTTATGGAGTCAGCCCTATTCTAGGGCTATCTAGGGGCCCCACTCTAAGACAGTTCATTACCCTAAATTCAGTTGTTATGGAAAGGGCTTACTATGAGTTACAAAAGACACCCCAAGATCTCAGGAAATTCCAAGGATTTTAGGACGTCTGTGACAGGAATTGAATAAAGACCAGTATATTTCATATTATACCATAAACCCAAATATATGCACCAGATGAAAAATTGGTTATTGAGTATCTCTTAAGTTTAGTAGCCACATCAAGTTGGAAAATCCAACACCTGTTGGGATTTGTGTGCTTGTTGATTGGTATGTAAATAAACAAACCAAGGTCAGATTGGAGAATTTTCTTTAGGATTCTTTTCCCTGCTTTAAAGGAAAGTAAACATATATGCCTTTAATCCCAGCTATTAACGAGGCTATGGCAGGAGGATTATGCGTTTGAGACCAGCCTGGGCAACTTAGCAAGACCCTGTCTCAAAATAAAAACATTTAAAGGGCCAGGGATGTAGCTCAGCTCTGTGGTAGAGCGCTTACCTAGTATACACGAGACCATGGATTCAATTCCCAATGCCAGAAAAAGAAAAGGTAAATGAATCTTTCCTTCCTGTAAGTGCCAAATAGGTGATCTTTGAATCTTGTAGGGGGGCCCATGAGCACTGCCCACAACACTCTCAGCACCTTCTGAGGTCATCCTAACAATATGAGAACTTATAGTTTCAGAAGGGACTGCCCATCATTCTGTGCCCAGTAATTCTTTGGGGGAGGACTGTAGCAGATTTTACATATTGTAAAATCTGGGTTCATTTACTTTCGTTTTTCCAGGCCTTATGATGGGAAATGGAGTAAAACAATGGTGGGATTTGGGCCTGAGGATGATCATTTTGTTGCTGAGCTGACTTACAATTATGGCATTGGAGACTACAAGCTGGGCAATGACTTCATGGTAAATATCATTCTATTCCAGTAGATTTTTGGTTGGGGTAGATGACTTGTTTAATCTGAAGTAATTTGTTGAGACTGAGTCCATGTGGAGGTGACATTGGAGCAAAGGGTCAGAGGACATAAAGGAGTTAACCATGTAGATATCCAGGAAAGAACATTACAGGCAGAGAGAAAAGTCCGTGTAGAGGCCCTCAAGCAGTACCTGGCATATTGAAGAAAATGCAAGGAAGCTGGTGTGACTGGAATGGAGATTATAGGAGAAAGGTGGTAGGCATTGGGATCAGATTGTGTTGAACCTTTAGTTCATTATAATCCATCTGAATGAAATGAAGAGCTATTAAGAGTTTTGCGCAGAGGAAAGAGCAAGGTCCAGCAGCTGTCTTGAGAACAGGCTGTTCGGTACATTTTGAAAAGTTTACTCTGGCTGCAGAGTGGGCGATGAATTGCAAGATTGGAGCAGAGACTATTATAATAGTCCAAGTTAGAAAAGAGGCTGGCCTTTTCAAGAGGCCATATCTACATTATTTTGTACTTAGAGTAAATTTAGAGTGCATTAATAGTTGGTTTAATTTTTTATTGTTTTAAAAGCAAAAAATGACCCTGGGCTGGAGAACCTGTCCTTATCAGATGCCCAGGCTTTACTTGCAGAGGTAGAACCTCAGAAGCTGCAGCCCCAGAAGTCCATTATTTTCATATAAAACTCCCTTCCTGGGGCCATGGGAGTGAACAGTATGCTCCCTTGGTTTGGTGGGTGCCCCAAAGTTTCAGCAGAGACATGCTGGGCTCTCACTGTAGCTTCACAATCTTAGCTTAGCCTCATGCAAATGTTATATTGTTTTGTTTGCATTTTCCCCCCTCAAATTGGGGTTTTGTACCTATTTTACACAAAAATGAAGACTGTGTTATCATTGTTACCAACATTTGCAAATAAGCCAAACACCAGGAAGCCCTAAATTTAAACAAATCATAAATAGAAGAAATTAAAATAAAAGCAAAAATCAGCTCAGAGTCTAAGGTAGGAATATTGCCAAGATCAAGCCCAGCTTAGGGTACATAACAAGACCATTTCTCCAAAAAAAAAAAAAAAAGAAAGAAAGAAATCTCAAAATAGGTAACTGGCAGGCCAAGGTAAAAATCAAGATTTCTCTGGCTAGATATCGGGAAAAAAATTTTTTTTTTCCTTACTGAGGATTGAACCCAGAGCCTTGTACATACTTCACAAGTACTGTACCACTCATCTATGCCCCCAGCCCTTGAACATTTGAAGACATTATCTTTGGCATTAAATAGGCCATACTTCACTGACATTTGAACTTCTGTTCTATGATTCATAAAGATCTGAATCTTTGTGGGAGAAAATATCCAAAATGTACTTTGAAATTACTAGAAGAAAAATTCTGAATGCCAATTAAATCTTAGGTAACTTGACTTAGAGTCAGTGGATGTTGGTGCCTTGTTTTGTAGAAGATCTGTTGTGATTATGTGTGTGGGTGTTTTCATTGTTTGTTATAGGGAATCACACTTGCTTCTAGCCAGGCTGTCAGCAATGCCAGGAAGCTGGAGTGGCCACTCAGTGAAGTTGCAGAAGGAGTTTTTGAAATTGAGGCCCCAGGAGGATATAAGTTCTATTTGCAGAATCAGAGTCTACTTCAATCAGGTAATTACATCAGAATGAGTAAAAACCTGTTGTGTTAGCTTTTCGTTGTTGTGACCAAAATACCCGCATAAACAACATATAGGAAGAAAAGTTTATTGACTTGGTTTGAGAGGCTTCAGTCTATGGTTGGTGGGGCTTAGTTTTTTTGAGCCTCAGATGAGGCCAAATATGGTGAAAGGGTATGGCTAAGGGAAGCTTCTCTGTCATCGCAGCTGGGAAGCAGAGAGAGGAAGGGGCCAGGGACAAGAAATGCCCTTCCAGGTCATACCCCTAATGACCTACTTTCTCCAACTAGGTCCAACATCCTACAGTTTTCACCACCGCCTCATAAAACCTTCAGATTATTAGCCCATCAGTGTACCAATCCACTGAACCCTCGTGATGCAGTCATTTCCCAAAAGTCCCATCTCTGAATATTGCTGCATTGGGGACTAAGCCTTCAACACATGAGCATTTGGGGACATTCCAGATCTAAACCAGAGCACCTGTCTAAAGCTACCTTTGATGGAAGAAGAGAGGGAGTTAGATATATTTTCTCCTGTAGAGTCTGAATTTACATGACATGTCCCTCACAAGCCAGTGCTCTTACCTGTTTTTGAGTAATTATATTCTCATTTTAGAACTAGACCGGTTCTGTTCTATTGGTAATGTACCTACTTATGATTCTATCAGTTGCAAATTATAGAATACCCCACTCAGACTAATTTGGATGATAGGAAAAATTTTTAACTCACAGAGCAGTTATTCATGGAAAAATTACATGTCACTACTCAGCAATGATATCAGGAACCCAAATTATCTCTAAACTGTTCTGTTTTCTTTGGTGTATTTCTCCTAAAACTAAATTCTCTTGATTAAGGATGGCTGCCAGTAGCAGTTGGGTCTATATGTTCCCACACATTCACTTTGGGTAGGAATCAGGAAACCAGCTTCTTACTGCTCTTTTTAAAGAATAGTGCAAAACTTTCTTGAAATTTTTTAGCTAACTTCCTGGTCAGCCTGCTGCTGAACCAGTCATTGCAAGAGAAATAGAATTATCCCTATCCCTAGATTACTTAGCCATACCACTTGAGCTGACGTTAGTTTCCATAACTCCAGGCTGGTATTTAGTAAGAGACAAAACAGAAGCGAGGAGCTCACCACACTGCTTGTCCCATAGAGCAGGAAAGAAACTTCACAGGGTGTGTTTTTTCATGGTAGATGCAGCTTCATCATGTGTATTTAATTCCTGTAAATTCAACTGCTTCTCTGCCAAAACAATAGAAAAAAAAAAAAAGTGCAGGGTGGGGTAGTGGCAGTGGCGGGTGGGCTACAGGAGGACGCTGGTAAGGATCAAAGACAATTCTGCCTGTCATTTCACTCAGTGAGCACACGTCTCTAAGTGACTTGAAGAGAGTCATATAAATTCTTTCTTCCAAGCCAGCTGTGGTGGGGCACTCCTATAATGCCAGCAATCCTGGAAGCTGAGGCAGGAGGATTGCAAGTCCGAGGCCAGCCTCAACAACTTCGCAAAGGCTTGAGCAACTTAGCAAAACCCTGTCTAAAAATAAAAATTAAAAGGACTGGGGTTGTAGCTCATGGCAAAGCACCCTTGGGTTCAGTCCCCCTGTACAAAAACCAAAAAGCATAAAAACCCCTTCAGTCACCAATGAAGTGCAGAAATGCCAGCTTGCTATAAGTCCTACACAGCCAGTCTACCCTCCTACATAAAATGGACTGGTCTTTTTGCTGAGCACCAGATGAAAAACAAGTAGCACTGAAAACTAAATCAGACTCAGCATTTGGGACATGGTGCAGACCAGTGGAGGAAAGCATTTTTGTTGTTTTTTTTCTTTTGTTTTTTGTTATGGTACTGGGGATTGAACCAAGGGGTACTTTATCACTGAACTGCATCCCCAGTCTTTCATATTTTTATTTGAGACAGAATCTCACTATGTTGCTGAGGACCTTGCTAAGTTGCTTGAGGCTGGCCTTGAACTTGTGGTCCTCCTACCTCAACCTCCCCATTTGCTAGGACTATAGTCATGCACTACTGTTCCTAGCTGTGGTTATTTTTTTGATAGGCAATTGTTGCTTTATATACTGACTTTATTATTTATTTATTTATTTATTTATTGTCAATACTAGGGATTGAACCCAGGGCCACTTGTATCACTGAGCCACATCTTTATCACTTATTCATTGTTATTCATTTTTATTTTGAGACAGGATCTCCCTAAGTTGCTGAGGCTGGTCACAATTCTAATGTGTTTGTCCTCCTTGGGAGATAATGGTAATATCCTTAAGGCATTAATTTCCTGTTGGTAATGGAGTTAAATCTGTCAGTCTAGCTGGTATCCATTTTTTGTTTGAATTATTCACTCCTATGTAGTTTCAAACATTTTTTCCCATTCCTGTTCCTGCATTCAAGCTGTAAATCAACTGACACTTGTTGGTTTTTTGTTGTTGTTTTGTTTTGGTACCACAATTGAACCCAGGGGTGCTTAACCACTGAGCCACATGCCCATCCCTTTTTTTATTTTTTAGTTTGAGATAGGGTCTTGCTAAGTTGCTGAAGTTGGTCTTGAGCTTGTGATCCTCCTGCCTCAGCTGCCTGAGTTGCTGGGATTACACCTGACTAGTTGATTTTTAAAATAATGGAGAAACTATAATCAAGTCTGCCAGGAGGAAGCACTTGTGAGAAACACCTTGCCATATATATAAAATATATGTTTATATGTATGAAATATCTATAAATCATATTAATTAAATATATATCTCTCTTCATAATCCATTGCAGGAATTCCATTGCATTATTACATTGTAGGAAGATAAACAATTCTCTGTTGTTGAATATTTATGTTATTGCTAATGTTTCATTGTTCTGGGCAACACTGACAAAGGTCTTTGTGATGAAAGACCTTCATACATCCACAATTACTTTTTGAATTGCTGAAACTGGACTTGCCCTTTGCAATGTACATTTTTAAAGATTTTGATACATTCTGTCAAGAATTTTTTTTTTTTTTTTTTTTTTAAACAGTGCTAGTGACAGAACCCAGTCCTGTCCTCATACATGCCAGGCAATTATCAAATCATTATCATTGCCCAGAAATGTACTAATTTATACTCTGAGTATTCTATCATTGTGACTCCTGTCTTCCCCCCACCCAACACCAACATAAACACAAAGTTAACACTGCTAACTTTTAAAATTATTTGTGAGTGACTGGGGATGTGGGTTTAATTCCTAGCAATGTGAAAAAAAAATTATTTGCCAAAAGAATAAAAATTAAAATAATAATAATGAAAAATCAAATCATTTGCCAGTTAGATGAAATAGTTTATATGAATTCAGATTTCTTTGATGATTTGTGAGGCTGAATAAATTTTTCACATGTTCAGTGACCATTGCAGTTCCTCCTTTTGTGGCTAACAGCTTTGTACCTTTTGCCAGTTTGTCTAGGCTGTTCATCTTTTTCCTATTGGTGCTTAAATATGACTTTCACATTAATAAATTTTTGTCTTGTGTAGCAAAATTTTTTCCCTGATTCTTTACTTTTTGATCTTAATTTTTTTGGTGGACAAGGGGCACTCAGGATTCAACCCAAGGCCTTATATGTGCTAGGCCTATACTTTACCAGTGACCACCCGCAGCCCTAGAATTCTTTTTTTGGTTTTTGTTGTCTAGGAATTTTCTGTTTGTGTAATTAACCTGGCAGGCTTTTTTTCTTCTTGGTTCTTTTAGTTTGGGTGTTATGTTTAAATAAAAATATTCCAATCTAAAATTGTATAAATTATCACCTGTATTTAATATTTTATTGGTTTTATTCTTTAAACTTAGTCCTTTAGCCCATCAGAAATGCATTTAATTCATATATATATACCTTTTTCCCACCAAGTGATTAACCAGTTAAATTAGTGTCATTTATTAAATGAGGTGCCCTTGCATATTGACTTAAAATTCTTTTTTTAATCATAAACTAAATTCTCTTGGGGGATATCAAACCAAGAGCCTCACATATGCAAGGCATGCACTCTACTACTGAGCAATCTTTCCACCCCCATTAATTAAATTCTTACATTTGATTGAGCCTATTTTGGTGTGTATGTATTTTTGTATGATTGGGAATTGAAACCAGGGTTGCTCCACTCCTGAGCTACACGCCAAGCCTTTTTTTTTTTTTGGTACTGGGGGACTGAACTCAGGAGCATTCGGTCACTGAGCCCACATTCTCAGACCTATTTTGTATTTTATTTAGAGACAAGATCTCACTGAGTTGCTTAGTGCCTCACCGTTGCTGAAACCAGCTTTGAACTCTTGATGCTCCTGTCTCAACCTCCCAAGCCACTGGAATTACAGGCATGCACCACTGCACCCAGCACTTATTTTTCATTTTGAGACAGAGTTGTTAAATTGCTGAGACAGAGTCTCTAAATTGTTGAGGCTGACCTTGAACTTGCACTACTCTCGCTTTAGCCTCCTTCTCGGATTATAGGGATGCACCACCACACCCAGCTTGGTCTTTTTTATTTTGTTGTACCAAAATGACCTATCTATTCCTGCTGGTTTATTACTTTACAGATCCTGTATTGAAAGTAACTCTTGCAGTGTCTGATCTTCAGAAGTCCTTGAACTACTGGTCTAATCTACTGGGAATGAAAATTTATGAACAAGATAAAGAGAAGCAAAGGGCTTTGCTGGGCTATGCTGATAACCAGGTAAGTGATCTTGGAGAGAAATAACTAACTTGTTCCTTTGAGTTTGGCCTATAAATGAGGGAAATATGAAGGTTGTTCACAGTGATTCAATATACAGATAGAAAGAAGAAAATATAAATTAGTGATAATCTCACCACTCATACTAGTTTTGTTTCTGTTTGGGAATATAGCCTTTTAGAAGTGGAATGGGCTGAGATATGGTATGGTGGTAGAGCAATCGTCTAATATGTAAGGCCCTGGGTTCTATCCTCAGCACTGCCAACACACAGAAAAAGAAGAAATGGAATTTCTTAGACATAGACAAGACTTAATACATGCTCTATTTTTATATATGTATATGTTATTACTTTTTTTAATAACTTAGCATTTGAGCCTGATTTTGTCTTTATACTTTGACCCAGCCATTGTACTTCTTGGATGTTTTATTTTCTGCTGGCACTCAGGATTGAACCCAGGGTCTTATAGGTGCTAGGCAACTGCTTTACTGCTAAGTGACATTTCCAGTCCTTTTTTTGAGTTGTGTTGGTATCTTGGTTTGTTTTGAGACAGCGTCTCTATTAGTTGCCCAGGCTGGACCTTGAACTTGTGTTCCTCCTGCCTCAGGCTCCTAAGTTGCTGGGGTTATATCTTTTTATAGATATACTCATCATACATATGCACAAAGAAGCATGTACATGGTTATCTATTATAGCATTGTTTGCAGTAGTAAAAGATAAGAACCTTCATGTCCTTTGGATTAGAGGAATTTTTTAAAAGGTATGGTTAATCCATAGAATGGGATACTGGGGATGTAGCTTAGTGGTAGAGGACTTGCCTAGTATGTGCAAGGCCTGGTTTCCATCCCTATTACCAAAAAACAAAAACAAAAAAACTGAATGGATTACTATGCAGCTATTGAAAAGACTGGGGCAAGTCTTTATATACTGGTGTAGTAATATTAAGTGGAGAAAACAAATGATAGAATAACTTGTAAATTGGGCTACCATTTATATAAAACAAAACACACACACACACACACACAATGTGCTTAGAATAAAACTCTGGAAAATGGGGACTGTTTGCTTCTTGGGTAAGAGAAGGAGGAAGACTTTGATTTTACTTTCTTCTTCTAGTACTGTTTGAATTTTTTTTTTAAGTGCTGGGGATCCAGGATCAACCAGGGTCTGAGCATGTTAGTCAAGCCCTTTACCACTGAGCTACATCCCTAGCTCCACTATGTGAATTTTATTACCACATGCATATGTAACGTGTCCAAAAGCATAAACTCTTCTTTCTTTTCAGTGTAAGTTGGAGCTGCAGGGCATCAAGGGTACAGTTGACCATGCAGCAGCTTTTGGAAGAATTGCCTTTTCTTGTCCCCACAAAGAGGTAATGTTAGATAACTTGACTTTTGTTTAAGTTCTGTGACTAGTTCCACTCACTTGAGAACCTTGACCTTCCTTTCTTTAGGTTCATTCTGATTGTGGCTTTGGTATCAAGTTCAACAGTTATTTCAAGAACCATTAAGATAATAAAATTAAACAAGTGGCACCTTGGTTCTTTCTGATCAGATGCTCCTCTAGAGCTAATGAGAACCAGGCTGTAAAAGTAGTATGTGACCCTTGCTCACTTTGCCTTCTTTTTCTCAAGTTGCCAGACTTAGAAGACTTGATGAAAAGGGAGAAACAGACGATCCTGACTCCCCTGGTGAGTCTGGATACCCCAGGGAAGGCCACAGTACAAGTGGTCATTCTGGCTGACCCTGTAAGTATTACTAAGCAAGGGGACAGGCTCTACCAGGGGTTTCTTCAGAGATGTCTTTTGCCAAATTGCTTTTATATTTATTGGTATAGGATGGACATGAAATTTGCTTTGTTGGGGATGAAGCATTTCGAGAACTTTCGAAAATGGATCCAGAGGGAAGCAAATTATTGGATGATGTGAGTCTTTTGTTTAGTTTTGGTTTTTAATATTTTTTTGGTTGTCAGTGGGTCTTTATTTACTTTTATTTATTTTTATGTGGTGCTGAGAATTGAACCCTGTGCCTCACACTTGATAGGCAAACGCTATACCACTGTGCTTTGACCCCAGCCCTTGAGTCTTATATCTACATTATGTTGCCATAGGCGTAAAGGGGTTGACATAAAGTGTATATGGGGAAGGGCCAAAGTAGTAGGGTCCATGTTCTTACTGTTAGAACCACATCCTTTTGCTGTTGAGGTGACTTTTTTAACCAGGGACCTGTGTCTTCATTGCCACCTGTATAACCCCTTATGTGTACTTAGACTGTCTTAGAGACTGTATACTATATTATTCTGCTTGGTGAATGGAAATGCCAGATACTATCCCCTCTCATTTTCTTAGCTTTCTGTTCATCTCTTCCATTTGACAGCTCAGTCTCTTTCTTCCTAGTGAATTGTTCTCATCAGCATACAAGCAAGCTCCAGTAGCTCCCATCTTTTAAAGCTTTGTGTTAATTCCATATCCCTTCTCTAGATTTCTTTACAGATTTCTCTTTCTTTTTTTTTTTTTTTTTTTTCTTTTTCTTTTCTTCTTGGTATTGGGGGTTTAACCCAGGGGTGCTTTACCACTGGGCTACATCCTTAGCCCTTTTTGTTTTCGAGACAGTGCCTCATCAAATTGCTAAGGCTAGCCTTGAACTTGCCATCTCCCTTCTCAGCCTCCTAAGCTGCTGGGATTGTAGATGTGTGCCACTGGGCTATAGATTTCTTCTTTAAAAAATCTGTCTGCACACAGTTTCTACTTCTTACCTCCCTTTTATACTTCACTCTATTCTGCAATGACTCTTTGTCACTCAAATAGTTGCTCATGTTGACATCACTGGGACCTCCATCTTGCCAAATCCAGAAACTTCTTTTCTATTTTCATCAAACTTGATTTTTCAACCCTGTATGATGGTGCATGCTTGTAGTCCCAGCTATTTAAGAGGTTGAGGCAGGAAGATTGAAAGTTAAAGGTCAGTCTGGGAAACTTAAGGAAGATCTTATCTCAAAATAAAAATAAAAAGGACTGGGGAAGTAGCTCAGGCATAGGGTGTGCTTGCTTAACATGTGTAAAGCCCTGGGTTCACTTCCTGGTACCACCCCACCCCTAAAAAAATTTAAAGATTTAAATTTAAAGACTTAAATTTTTTTTATTTTAAAAAAACTTATTAAAAATTTATATAAATTTTTAAAAATCAAGATTTTTTTCCAAGCAATCTTCAAAGGAGTTACTCATTGTTGTATTCCAACTTCTTACTTATATCTGGTATGTAGTAGACATTTTCTGAATATGCTGTGTGTGTATGAGAGAGAGAGAGAGAGACAGACAGACAGACAGACAGATAGACAGAGTCTTATAGTTGTTGCCCAGACTGGTCTCAAACTCCTGGGTTTCAAGTGATCCTCCTGTCTCAGCCTCCTAAGTAGCTGGGACTATAGGCACATGCCACTGCACTTAGTTTATCTCTAAATAGATTATTGAATGATTAAAGGAATTAGTCTAGTGCCAGTTCTGTCATTATAATCTATGTAACTGATCTTCAGCAATTTACTTCAGTTCCTTGAGCTTCCTTATCTAAAGATTTGAGAAAATAAGAATATCTTCTTCATGGGATTGTTCTGTGGTTTATAGAGCTTAGCAAACCTCACAAAGCAGGAAATGTATAGAAAATACATTTTTATAAATTTTATGCAGGAAAATAGAATCTCAGGAAACCTTTCAGTTGACTTTTTACTGGACTCTTCCCTTGTTCTTTCATGCCTTCCCTTAAACTCTCTTCTTTGATATTAGAGATTGAGAATCCTGCCTTCTTCACATCTCTGTTGACAGCTTTTCCCAGAGGCAAGTGCTGTTCTGATTTCTGGCACTATAGATTAGTTTTGTTTGTTCTGGGATACATACAAATAGAATCACTCAGTAGATATTCTTTTGTACCTGGCTTCTTTCTCTCAACATTTTTGAGATTCCTTTGTGTAATTACATATATCAAGTTTTATTTATTTCTTTCCTTTTTTCTTTTTGAGTGGTATTCATCTTTTTAACAGTTGTTTATCCATTCCTACAATGTTAGACAATTGAGCTGTTTCCAGATTTTTATCTCTTATAAAGAAGACTGCTATCAGGCTGGGGAGATAGCTCAGTTGGTAAAGTGCTTGCCTCACAAGCACAGGGCCCTGGGTTCGATCCCCAGCACTGCAAAAAAAAAAATAACAAAATAAAAAGAAGACTGCTATCAACACTCTTGTTTAAATCTTCTTGTAGATACATGTTTTGTGTCTCTTGGGTAAATTCCTAGTAGAATTGCTTTTACTTTATCCAAAAGTATCAAATAGCTATCCATAGTAATTATCCTATAGTAGTCCCCCCTTAACTGCAGTTTCTCTTTTCACATGATTTCAGTTACCTGTAGTCACCTGTGTTCAAAAATATTAAATGGAAAATTCCAGAAATAAATAATGGCTACATTTGAAATTGCACACTGCTCTGAGTAGCATAATGAAATCTCCTGTTTTACTGTTCTATCCCACTTGGAACTTGAATCATCCCTTTATGCAGTGTATCCGCACTGTATACACTCCCCTCACATTAGTCAATCAGTAACCATCTTGGTTTTCAGATTAAATGCCTTGATATAGCAGTGCTTGAGCTCAAGCAACCCTTATTTTATTTAATAACGGCCCCAAAGCACAAGAGTAGTGATGTTGGCAATTTTATTATGCCAAAGGGAAGCTGCGAAGTGCTTCTTCTAGAAGAAAAGGTAAAAATTCTTGATTAATAAGGAAAGAAAACAAATCAAAATGAAGAACCATGCTGAGATTCTAAGATCAACAGTATGAACAAATCTTTTACCTATAAAATTTAAAGAAGTAAAAAGAAATTTGTGTCAGTTTTGCTATTGCACCTCAAAATGCAAAAGTTATTGCCATAGCACATAAAAGTACCTAGTTAAGATGGGAACACGTTAAATTATAGGGTTTGGTACTCTCCACAGTTTCTGGCATCCCCCTAGGGGTGTGAGAAGGTATCACTTGAGGGTAAGGGGGAAGTACCTAGGTGTATGAGAGTTCCAGTTGCTCCACATCTTCACCAACATTTTGGGTTTGTGTTTTCTGGGTTTTAGCCATCCTAACACTTGAAAGATCACTTCTTATTTTGTTTTTAATTTATATTTCCCTGATGACTAATAATGGTGAGCACCTTTTCATAAGCTTATGGACCATTTGCTTTCTTCTTTTGTAAATTATATGTTCAAGTCTTTTGTCCATTTTTTTCACAATAGGTTATATTTTTTAGTATTTCTTAATTGAAAATTCCAAATATACTCAAGAGTACAACAAATCCCCTGTGTGACTCTCACCCATCACCTCTGTACCATAGTTTTTCATCATTCTTTCTTTCCATCCCCAGACCTTCTTTTCTTTTTTTTTTTTTTGCTGGGAATTTCTAAGACAAATCTCAGATAACATACCATTTTTAAAATTCCTAAAATACTTCAGTATTTTATACTTTTTACAACAATCTAAAGAAGTAGGAATTAAACAATTTTCTTACATACCATGTTGACATTGTCACATTTTTAAAAAATAAACAGTATGGGCTGGGGTGATAGCTCAGTGATTTAGTGCTAGCATCCTCAAGGCCCTGGGTTCAGTCCCTGGCACTGGGGTGGGGGCTGTGTATCAGCAGTGTCACCTAAAATCCAGTTCTTGTTCCCTCTCACTCTCTTTTTGCAGTGCTGGGATAAAATCCAGTTATTAAAATTTCCATTTTTTTTTATACTGTTGGTTTGCCCTACATTTTTGTGACTAGCTTTAATTTAATTAGAATACAGAACAATTTATACGATCCAGTGAATTTCATGACAAATGAGTTGAAAGGTAGACTTTTGATCTCTTTTACATTTTAACCATTCTAGGCTTTTCACTAATCTCTAAGAATATATTTTTCACTTTGTTTCTTTAATCATATTGTTTTATTCTCCTGAAATGTCCTTTCTCTTCTTTGAGTATTTGCTCATCTTTTAAGGCCCATTCAAATCTATTTTTTTATTAGTTTTTCTTTTTATTGATTTGTTGGAGTTCTTTGTATATTGTGGATATAAGTAATCTGGTAGATATCTGCAAATGCAAGTATTTTTTTCTAGTCTATTGATTGCCTATTTTGTTTTCTTTTGTTTTTGGTACTAAGGATTTAGCCCAGGAGTACTTTACCACTGAGCTACATCCCTAGGTCTTTTTATTTTTTATTTTGAGACAAGGGTATTCTAAGTTGCTGAGGCTGGCCTCAATCTTGAAATCCTCCTGCCTCAGTCTCACAAGTTGCTGAGATTACAGGCATGCACCACCACTATGGTTTGGCTGTTTATTTTATTTTGTTGGTAGTGCTAGGTTTTGAATACAGGCCATGCACATACTAGGCAAATGCTCTATCACTGAGCTGTATCCCCAGCCCAGTAATCTTGAAGAGCCAGGAAGCCCATTTATCCACTTTTTATATTTAGTGTTTTTGGTTTCCAGACCAGTGTTGTGTCCAGTGAGCCTCTTCACGGTAGGATCGCAGAGACATTACAAACTCAGCATGTCTGTAACTCAAAAAAAAAAAAAAAAGGAAATCCATTCTTCTTTTAATAATATTCAGTGGAGATTGTTATTAAGTATCTCTTATTTTGACACATTATTTAAAAAAATTTTTTTAGATATTGATGGACCTTTGTTTTATTATTTGTATATGGTGCTGAGAATCCAACCCAGTGCCTCATGCATGCTAGGCAAGCACTCTCCCACTGAGCCACAACGCCAGCTCCTTGACACAATTCTTAAGTGTTTTGTGTACATTCTGTAATTCTTAGCACAACCTGTAAGGTAAGTAGCATTCCTCTTTGCATATGAGAAAACTGAGACTCAAAAAGATTAAGCCATTTGGCTATGAATATCATTCATTCAGCTAAGTGACAGGCAAGGGCTTGGGTGGAGGTCTTTTGGGCTTCACAGTTGGTTCTTTTCCTTCCTCTGTAGCCTTCTTGTGGATGGTATGTACCATATATCTTTTATCCCGATGTTCAAGCCACAGTCCTCAGGATCAGTTTTTTTTTTTTGTTTCATTTGCATATTGTTTCTTCACACTACTAAATTCTGTTAGCTGTTGGTCATCAAGAGATGTGAGTTCTGCAAATATCTTCATTGTCCCCTGTAATACTGCAAAAGCCTCCTGCCATCTTCTGGCACCCCTTTCTTGGTGCCAGCATTAGCTTCCCACAGCAGCAATCCAGTAATTCTTACAACTGTTTAGTCTTCTGATAGCTCTCCATTACCTTCAAGATGCATTCCAAACCCTCTGACAGAATATGTGATATGTCTGGCCCTTCTCTACTCTCTAACCTATTCTACCTCTCTCCCTAAGGTCCCTTACCTATCCCTGTTTTAGTCCCTTTGAACTGTTTATATTAACCCAAATCTTTTCTCTGCCTGAAGAGTGTTTTCTCTCCCTGTTCTTCAACTTGTGTGTCAAAACTCAGAAAGTTTTCTGGGTTCTGTCCCTCCACTTTTTATGGTGCCTAAAAGACAGAAAAATTTGCAGTTCTAACTCTTGTGAATTTTTGTTGCTTTTTATCTTACCTTTGATCTTTAAGTACCTTTTATTTTCATCAAAATAATAAATCAGTACTGATTTTATATAAATGAAATGTAATGTCTTGCCCTATCTTTGAGTCTCATTGCCCAAGACTGCCACCATCAGCTTTACTGTTTCTAAACAGATATATACAGTATATATATTTGTTTTCTCATTTTCAATTGCTGACATCATATTGTGACTTCCTACTGATGGGTATTTTTTACACTTTCTCCAATTAATTGTTTCTTTTTGGTCAGGTACCACTTTGTTCATGGCTGTATTGTAGTAAATACCTCAAGGCACATACACACTCTCTGTACAAAGTAATATCTGAGCCCTTAACTGTTCTATATAGGCCCAGAACCTCAGACTATGTTGCAGCAACCACACCAGATCCACCATAGTACCTAGCTTGTGATGAAAATTCATTTTTTTTAGAAAGGTATTTCCATACTTGCTTTTTGACTGCATAAATGTTTTTCCTTACCAAACCACTAAAAGAACCCTTGTAGAGTTCTTTCATTAACACAAATTCTCTTTGAGTTAGTAGGCACAAAACTAATCCAACCAAACAAATATTGGTGGAATAGACTAGGAGGAGCCTTTAAAAAGTGAATCATTCAAGGCTCACAAGCTAAAACATCAATATACCTTTTCTTATTTGGCCTCATTCCCAATCTGAGTCTCATAACACTAAAGATTCTTATTCTACCACAGACCCCACAGCCAGGTATTCATGGTCCCTACTCTTGCATCAGTCAGCCAACAGGCTTTGCCCTTTACCCTGCAGAGTGATAACCACCAAGCAGTTGCTCAGTACTCACCAGCATCTCTGTCACATTGAACAAAATACACTGGATGAACATTCTTTAAATATCAGTTTCTTCTTTGTGCATAGTACAGTGAGATGTAAGGTGGGTTATATCTTGTTTTTCAGACTTGGAATAAATGTATATTTCTGTTTCTGTAGGCAATGGCAGCAGATAAAAGTGATGAGTGGTTTGCTGAAAGAAATAAACCAAAGGCTTCAGGTTAATGGAAGACATCATGTGAAACAAGCATTTATGATTCCTGCGTGGCACCTATAAGACCTGATATGTCTCTTTTTGATAAATGCTCTTACAACTTCATTGTGCCCTACCAAGGCAAGGAGACCTGGGTACTGAAGATTTGTATATTTCAATCTTTGAAAACTCTGGTATGTTTTAGAAATGAAATCCAATTATCGTTAATCCAGGTAGAGGGGAACTCACTAATCTACACTTTGGAATTGCACATTCTGTGTAACTGTAATAGATCAATAACAAATTATTTTCAAGACTGGAACAGCTCTATGGTGCAGCTTTTGGTTGGGGATGGAGAGAATTTTGATGAATCATGTAGATTTTACTGTAGTGACTATTCAAATAAATCCAGATCAGTTGCTTATAATCATCATAATTCCAGCATCTGATAATAATAAACTGTTCTAATGTCCTCTCTGGCAGGTCTGACATATACTTTTTTTAAAAGAAATTCTGTTCCTTGGACAAAAAGATTTGGTTAAACCCCGTTTGACTTGCTTTTACATTTTGAGTAGCCAGAGAAAACAGATGGGTAGGATTTAATGTGTTATATTTCTACACACTTGGCTCTGTGCTAGTTTCTTTTTATTTATTCTTTTTGTTTATTTATGGTACTAGGGTGGAACCTAGGGGTTCTCTACCACTGAGTTCCATCCCCAACCCTTTTAAGAAAGTTTTAATGTTGAGACAGGTTCACTAAGTTATCCAGGTTGGCCTCAAACTTACTATTCTCCTGCCTCAGCCTCACAAGTACCTGGGATTATAGGAGTGTGTTCCTGTGTCCCTTTGTGCTAGTTTCTTTATGTACAAATGGATTAAATGATTTCTGCAGCCTGAAAAAAAATTATCTGGTGTTTTCCTTTTGGTTCTATACAACCAATTTGTTGTATGTTTGTTTGTTTGGGGGGGTTTGTATTTGTTTTTGCAGTACTGAGAATCAAACCTGGGGGTACTATACCACTGAACTACCTCCCAACCCTTTTTATATTTTATTTTATTTTATTTTTTTTGGGTGCTGGGGATCGAACTCAGGGCCTTGTGCTTACAAGGCAAGCACTCTACCAACTGAGCTATCTCCCCAGCCCCTATATTTTATTTTGAGACAGGGTCTCTCTAAGTTATTAGACTGGCCTTAAACTTGAGACCCTCCTCTATGGTTACAATAGTAATTATTTATTTATATTGCTCTTTATTTTCTATAATTTTATTTCCTAATTATTTATTATGATCATCCCTCCTGAGGTAAGAAAGTAATCATAAATTTTAGTTTAAAATGACTATAAAAATAGTAGGCTTAAAATTACTACTTGGACTCTGGAGAAACAAACTTCTAAATTCCTTGATAAAGGTCAAATGTAAACACTAAATGACTTCTTTCTTTCTTGTTTTTTTTTTTCCCTTTGTTTTTTTGTACTAAAATTGAATCCCAGCTGTGCCGTACCACCGAGGTACATGCCCAGGCTCCTTGCCCCCTGTTTTATTTTGAGACAGGGTCTCCCTAAGTCGACAAGCCTGGCCTTGAACTTGAATTCCTCTTGCTTCAATCTTCCCAGTAACTGTACACTACCATGCGTGGCTGCTAAATGACTGTAGAATTAATAAAATATTAAAGATTACAACAAAGAAAAACATGACAGGCAATTAAATAAATAAAAGGGGGCTCATTTCTTAAAGGCAGGATGTTCTAGTTGGGTAAGCAGCATTGATTTCTTCCATGTATGATGCTTTTTGTCATGCATAGAGAGATATTTAAGAGATAACATGTAAGAGGAAAACATTTTAAAAATTACAAGATAAAGTCAGGTCTGATGGCACAAGCCTGTAATCCTAGGTACTTGGGTAGCTGAAGCAGAAGGATTGCAAGTTAAAGGCTAGCCTCAGCAACTTAGAGAGACCCTGTCTCAAAAAATATAAAAGCCTGGAGTTGAAGCTCAGTGACATTGCCTCTGGGTTTAACCACTAGTACCAAAAAAAACAAGGTAAGTAGGTAAAGAAACTAGTATGTGTTTGTTTAGTCACTCAGTATTTACATAAACCATTTATATTACGATAACAAATTTAGAAGTCCCCCCTTGAAACAGCCTAATACATGGCAACAGTAGTTTCTTTTCATGAAAACAGTAGTATTGGAGACAATAACATGAATTACTTAATAGTATAATAGAAAATTAGATTAACAAGTCATAGTCTAAAGAGATTATAAATGTTTGTGTAGGAAAATATGGCCTTATTACCTAGAGGAGGAATATATAACTTGTTTTGCTTTGAAATTCATGGTTGCTCCCCTAAGATAGGGAATTTAAGTTAAATGAAAAGTACTGTGGAACTGCAGAAAGTATTGTGGGTTTTCTTTTTTGCTTTTGTTTTAGAACCCAGAACCTCATACATGCTATGCAAGTGCTTCACCACTGAACTACCCTCTAGTTCAGAAAGGCGATTTTATACAAACTGGTCTTTTAAATAGATGAAGTTGAAAAGCTCATTGGTTTTTTTCAGAGTTGGGTTTTCAGAATAGTCATTTCGATTTTTAATTGAGAGGTTGTGGAGTCTAGCATACTAAGTTCAAGTATGTCTTGAGTTTAAATCCAGAGATTTAGAATGGCCATGCTACAAGAGTTCTCCTAGGTTAGATGGAGAGTTAGAGGTAATCTGCCTCTAGGTTAGATGGTAATCCAGTCATCTTGTTGGATGTAATTCGTTGGTTTTGTAATTACAAAACCATGGATGTTCAGTCTTCCTTTATGTGACTTTCTGCCCATCTCACCTGTCACACAGAGCCATTGTGGTTTAGCAGCCAATTTTCAGGAGGCCTTCAACTTGTCCTCTGAAATTTCATAGTAATAGTTAATGAGATTGGGCATGGTGCTGCATGCCTGTAATCCCAGTTACGTGGGAGGCTGAGACAAGAGGATTGCAAGTTCAAGGCCAGCCTCAGCAATTTAGCAAGGCTCAGCAGTTAACTCAAAATAAAAAATACAATGGACTGGGGATGTAGCTCAGTGGTAAAGCATCCCTAGTTTCAATCCCTGGTACCAAAAAAAAAAAAAAAAAAAAAAAATTCCCTCTTTGGTCTGAGAATTCATATCCCTACCAATATGGGAAATCAATAGGAAATTTATTCTAGTCTTAATGAACAGTAAATACCGATGCCTCAGACCAGTCTTTTTTGTTTTGTTTTGTTTTTGTTTGTTTTTTTGGTACCAGGGACTGAACCCAAGGGTGCTTAACTGCTGAGCCACATCCCCAGCCCTTTCACTCTTTATTTTGAGACAGGGTTCTGCTAAGTTGCTTAGAGCCTCTCTAAGTTGCTGAGGCTGACTTTGAACCTGCTGTTTTCCTGCCTCAGCCTCCTAAGCCTCTGGGATTACAGGCATGTGCCATCACTCCAGGCTGCATCAGACCTCTTTCTTTATAAGGTAATAGGGTCACATGGGTCAAGCATCAAAACAATATAAAAGGATAAATATCAATAAATCTTGCTCCTACCTGTCCCTGTCATTCTCATTTCTCCTGCTTCCTATAGGTAATCATTTTTTTCTGAATATTTTTTTAGTTGTAGATGGACACAATACCTTAATTTTATTTATTTATTTTTATGTGGTGCTGAGGATCGTATCTGGTGCCTCACATGTGCTAGGCAAGCACTCTGCCACTGAGCCACAACCCCAGCCCTACAGGTAACCATTTAAGCAAATACAAATATATTCTTTTTTTTTTTTATCCCTTTCCTCCACAAAATTAGCACACTGTATACACTATGTTTCATTTTAATCTTCCTTACAGTTGCTTTCTGCAATCCTAATTATGGCACCTTTTTACCTTATCAGGTTCTATAATAATTTACAAAATAGGAGGGCATACCTATAACTGCCAAACTGCCCCCAATTTTGTAATTGTACCTTTTGCAAGGTATATTATTATTTGTCTGTTGTTCACATTTAACATGAATCATGGTCCTCAAAGCATCAAAATGTGTTCATAATGTCCTTGAAAGAAGAGAGAATAGCATTCTATTCTACAGTGGGTTCTTGCCCAGTTTATAGTTAAAACAGTTGTTTACTCACTGGACTATTCTGGATATACTTTATTCTTAAGTAATGGTACATAGTCTGTAGCAACTTCCTGCAAATGTATGAACAAACTGTCTTAAAGAGAACTAGTGAGACTTTGTTTCCTTTGCCTTCTCAAGTCTTTATAGTTGTTACTTCTATTGTTTAATGGTCCCTCATGGAACTGACTTGATATCATGATCTGTGAAAATAGTTTTTTTTTGTTTTGGAGTTTTTTTTTGTCTCCCTCACTAGGGAACCCAGGGCTTTGTACTTGTGAGGCAAGTGGTCTTCCATTGAGCTACATCCCTTGCCCCCCAAAAATAGTTTTTGAGGAAAAGTACTGGGAAATGCCATGCCACAGGACACCTATTTCTCTGAAATGTCTTTAAGAACTCTACTTAGCACTTCATATCCCAGCCACTGGCACACAGTTAAGTGGTGAGTCCCCTGTGTTGACACTGGGCTTGGACTCTTTGACTCTTGCTTGGGTCAAGGGGTATACTGTATGCTTACAACAAATCCCACATATAAATACATATACATACTGTCCTGCACAGGTTCTCAAGAAGAAACCAAGGTTAGCTACTGCATAGTTCCAAGAAAACTTTGATTGCTAATGCCTTTGAAGAGTTTGAGAGGCTGGGATTTTGAAATCATCTGCTCCATTGTTTCTGAGCTGCTGTGTTGTGATACATCAATTACTTCACTGTTTCTCCAAAAGTTTGGCTTCCTCAAAACATTAACTTCCCCTAAGGGCTTGGACTTGATTTTAACTTTTTGGAAGACAAGAGTCCCTTTCTCTTCACTAGTGTTAGGTTATTGGTAAGTTGACAGCCCCTGAGGGCGGGGCCTCAGCCTCCCTAGAAGCCAAATCATTGGAAAAGGTCTCTCACCTCCAACCTTGGACATTTTTGTAACACGATTCTCCAACACTTCCATGACCTCTACTGCCAGATGTCTACATAGCTGTGGGAATAGGAAGACTGGGAATGGCATTCAAAACTACAGAGAAAGCCAGTTTGATTGAATTTCACCTAGAGGAGAGATGTCTTTCATTCATTTGAATACCCAGGACTTTCACAGTCAGTTTCTCCTTTCCTAAAGCAGTCACTCACTCTCCTGCAGTTTCAGTAATTTATTGATGTCTCAGCTAACCTAGGTACCCTTTCAGGACATTTCAACCATCAGGGTCTTTTAAGAAGCCCATTCCCTACCAGAGGAGTTATGCTATTTTCCTTTTGTCTGTTCAAGTGTTGTTAACCAGCCTCCTTTTTCTTCAGCTCTTCCACTTTGTCAGTATAGATCCTCATGGCATCCATCTTAGACATCCCCTTGTTCTTGTTCCAGGCTTCCCACTTTGCCTTGGCTTTTGCATCTGAGTCAGGAGGGGCAGGGATGTTGCAATCCCCGAGAGTGGCCTGTTTGTAGTAGCTGTACATCAGCAGTTTATCCTGATCGCTCACAGGACCCTTCAGCTGCTTGATTGCAGCACAGGCCAACTCAAATTCCACTTGGCACATAAGGGTACCTTAGGCTGGGTGCCTCTGTCCTTCTAGGTGATACCTGATGCTAAAAGCTGGAGGGCGGAAAGTTGTAAACACGTGAGGCTGATGATAGATGTTGGAAAGGGGAAAAGGAGACATCGTGGGAAAAACAGGACATTTGTGTGTTTTATGAAGTACAGACTGCAAACTAGGGGTCCACTGGATTGGATTTGCCCCACAGTGCATTTTCTGGGGAGGACTATCCATCAAAGTTTCAAAGACCTCTATGAGCCAAGTGTGGTGGCACTTGCCTGTAATCCTGAGACTGAGGCAGGAGGATTGCAAGTTCGAGGCCAGTCTGGGCAAGTTAGGGAGAATCAGTCAAAATAAAAAGGGCTAGGAATGTGGGTCAGTAGAGTGCTCCTGCGTTCCATCCCCAGTACCAGAGGGTGAGGTGGAGGGATATCTATGATCCCGGAAAATTAAGGAGTGGTGCTGCTGTCCTAAAAAGCAGTATGGTATGAAAAACATTGAGGGCAATTGTGTTTGTGTTTGTGAGGCTCAGTAATGAGACCCTGGGACCCACTGTGTGTGTTGGGGGGAGTCTGAGTGTGACCAGGGTGTGCTGGTTAGTGGGCAGCCTGGGAAGGACATTCGGTGTGAATGAACTGTGTCGGGGCTACCCAGAGTTTCTGGGTTAGGGTGAATGCGGGGCCAGGAACTAACAGATAGGATCCCCTGCACACAGGAAGCAGGGCTGGGCTAGGAGCTTGTGCAAATGGTACCGGCCTGTTGACTGGGGAGAGACCTGGGGCCGAGAGGGGGCGCTGTGAGCTTGACGGCCTCGACGACGCGAGCTCGTTGGTGAGGAGCGCGCGTGCGCGGGGAACAGCAGGCGTTCGGCGGCAGTCGGCGCAGGAGTGGAACGGGGTCGTGGGCGGGGCCTGTGGCTCCGCCCATTGTGCCGTCGCGTCGGCGCGGAACTCGCGCCTTCGGAGCGGGTGCGGCGGCCCTTGTTACCGCCGTTGTCGCCGCCATGGACCTAGGTGGGTTCTCGGCTCCCCATTCCTGGTCCGCTCGGGCCGCACCCAGCCAAGCTCCCCTAGGGCGGGATGTCCTTCCATACCCCTTCCACCGCACACTCCCGCGCGGCCCGGGACCAAAGAAAATCTCAGGTTGGGGAAGGGTTTGAGGGCCAGGAGGTGTCTTTGGAGACCTGGGTGGGGGTGGCCGAACTCTAGATGGGTCTCCGCGGCCCTCCTCTTTTTCTTTTCTGGCCTTCTTATCACGGGAAAAATCCAAGCGGCTGTGAAGTTGGATCCCCTGAAAGTTGACGGGTTAGTAGTGCACGTGCTTCGGAAAATGCCGGTGCCCTGGCCCGGGGAATCACGGACCTTCAAATAGACTGACTTACTGAACGTGTACTAAGTTCTTGAGCAAGTGTACCCACCCCATGTCTCCTCTTCCTTAAAGCGGGGATGATGACCCTGTCTTTCTAGAGTTTGGGGGTTTTCATTGCGACCACGTGTATTCAGTGTTGGGTATCTGCTTTGTGCACAGGGGCGCTATCAGTTGTGGGGAGGGGTTACATCCCCTGAACCTGCTTGCAATTCATAGCCCCTTAGGCAAGGCCTGGAAAACGTTATGGGAGCGCAAAGCAGATAAAAATCCCTGGCTCCTGTCTAACCTCCCCACTCTGATGGTTATATTCTTTAAGAGGATAAGGCCAAGAGGGTGTTCTGTGGGAGGGGGAAGGACGGGGGAGGAATGTGAGGCACCCCAAGATGTGCCAGTCATAGTTGGCTGTGGAGAAATGTGGGCCCTGTCCCCAGCCAGCTCTTCAGTGGTGGAATGGCAGAGATGGAAGAGTTTGGAGCAGTGCAGTTGTGGCAGTTTCTGTCTCAGCCCCACCACTTTGTGGTTGTGACATCCTGAGCAAATTGTGTCTGAGCCTCAATGATCCCATCTCTAAAACAAGAATAATAATCCTCAAAAGGATGTTTTGAAGATTTAAAGATCTTACACATGTACCACCTAGCACAGTGCCTGCCAGAGCAAACACTTAATAAACATAAGAAGTGGACATTCACAAGCACCATTCAACAATTAGTGATAAAGTACTTGGAGTTTTCCCAGCTATTAATTGCTCCCAGGAGTTAGTGTCTGGAAGGCAGGTGTTGGGGCCCAAACATCTGCTCAACTAAGTTGATAGCACAGTAAAATTGAATTTATAGTCATGAGGGAATGTATTTGGGGGCCCTGAAGGAGCAACCTAAGCCAGAAAGAAGAGCCCTAACTCCCAGAAAGAATTAGAAAGCCTTTCCTAATTCTGGACTTCTGACTCCCCACTAGGAGCCAGGATGGATTGACTTCACAAGTTAGTTGCATAGGTCTGATCCTTGGACTTTTGTGCTCTCATAAATGGTTGGTAGGACAGGATATTCTTTAGTTTTCTGGAATCAGTATTTTTAACGCTGACTCCTAGACCATGAAAATGTGGAAGAACCGGGTGTGGTGGTGCACACCTGTAATTCCAGTGGCTCCGGAGGCTGAGGCAGGAGAATTGTGAGTTCAAAGCCAGCCTCAGCAACGGGGAGGTGCTAAGGAACTCAGTGAGACCCTGTCTCAAAATAAAATGCAAAATAGGGCTGGGGATGTGGTTTAATGATCGAGTGCCCCTGAGTTCAATCCCCAGTACCCAGGGGGGGAAAAATGTGAAAACAGGAAAGATGTGCTACTGGGAGCATGAGGGACTGAGGAAGGAATAGCATCTCTGGGACCTGGGAAAGGGAAGAGGAGTCAGAAACACTGAATTGTGAGCAGTGTTTGCACTCTGATTTTAGTTTTTAGGCCAAAGGAAACACTTGAAAAAGACCTATATCCTTTCATGTTTTCTTCTTTTCTTTCTCAGTACTGGGGATTGAACTAGCCGTGCTTAACCATTGAGATACACCCCAGCCTCCTTTTATTTTAAGATAGGGTCTCACTAAGTTGCTGAGGCCAGTGTTGAATTTGGAATCTTCCTGCCTCAGCCTCCAGAGTCTCTGGGATTACAGGTGTGTGCCACTGTGTCCAACGTTCTTTCATGTTTTTGAGCTGGGAAAGGTAAAGAATGGAGACAAGATTCTGGTCCTGCCAACAGTGGAAAGGTTTGGGGAGATCAATGTTATGTGTTTAATCAGGCTCCCAATAGCCTGATTCTTACTATAGCTGTATTTTATTTAACCCTTACCTTCTTCGATCCTTCAGAGATGGGATCAGGAGATAATAGCACCAACCCAGTGCCCAGGATTCGACTAGTATATTTTCATTTGATCCTCAGAGTTATATCATGAAGTCTGTATTGTATCCACATATGCAGAGGGGAAGATCAAAGAAGTTAATTCTTAGACCATATCACATTTGAATGTCTGAACTAGGATTTGACCCTGTGTCTGATAAAACTGCCAAGATGCCTTCTTTAATATGTATCAATTCATGGCTCACTGAGGAATGACTTTCTTCTTTAGTGCACTATTTCTTGTATCTGCCCACCAGTTTCTATCACAAAACTAGGGCCATGAGTAGCTTGACCTCTTTGATTGGAAGAAGCTGCGGGGTAAACTGTTTCCCTGAAAGGGAGAAGAATGTTTGAAACCTGTTGGCAAGGCTGTGAGAAAAAAGGAAAGGTAGGGCTTGTCTGATTGCTTTTGTGTGAGAGGCTCTGTGGCTATGCCCTTCTTAGTCTGAATCATCACTGAGAAGTTGTCATGTCCTATAATACATGCTTTGTGGCCCCTATAGTTTGGTGCTATCTCTTATCTAGACCCTTCTCCCCAAATTTGCAGGCCTGCCTTTGTGGGAGGATCTAACCTCAGCAGTCCCGGTTTTCCTTTTCATGCTCTTCCTGAGGGATTTACTTCCTTGGTTTTAGTGAGCCACTCTGGGCAGATACCGCCTGAACTTACCTTGAGCTTCAAACCTGCATTGCCATTGCTGGAGGACATCTCATCCTTAATGTTCCATGTTAGACTCCAAGAAACCAAAACTGAACTTACCTTCCCCCTAAACCTGCTCTGATTCTCTTCCTTATTTGCTAAAGTACCCATCATTCTTATAGTTCCCAGTCTAGGCAGCTTGGAAGTCATTTTTTTATTCCTCAGCTAAGTCCTAATGGCTGCAGTGACTTACAACCATCCCTTTTTCCACCTCTCCCACCGAGGTCATCGAAAGTCCTTATCCCTTCTAACCTTGATAATGACAGCCAGCCTACTAAGTGCTGTCTCTCTAAGCTCTGCTTAATATTTTGAAAACTTTACATTTTATTTTATTCCTTCTGTGCAGGACCCTTGAATATCTGTGAAGAAATGACTATTCTGCATGGGGGCTTCTTGCTGGCTGAGCAGCTCTTTCGCCCCAAAGCATTGGCAGAAATGACAAAGTCTGACTGGGAACATGTTGGGAAACCCATTGTGGAGGCCCTGAGGGAAATCTCCTCTGCAACAGCATATTCTCAGCCCTTTGCCTGGAAAAAGAAAGCTTTGATCATCATCTGGGCCAAGGTCCTTCAGCCCTATCCTGTTAGCCCTTCAGACACTGAAATTCGGTGGCAGGAAGATATATTCTTCTCGGTGGGCAACATGATCCCAACCATCAATCACACAGTCCTTTTTGAGCTACTCAAGTCTCTGGAAGCTTCTGGACTCTTTATCCAACTCCTGATGGCCCTGCCCACCACCATCTGTCGCACAGAACTAGAGCGCTTTTTGGAACACATGACTATTGACACTTCTTCCAGGGATGTGGCCTTCTTCCTTGATGTCTGGTGGGAAATGATAAAACATAAGGACAATAAGCAGGACCCTCTCCTCTCCCAGTTTAGGACAATGGCTCATAAGTACTTGCCATCTTCAGATGAGTTCTCCCATCCTCCAAAGAGGTTTAAGTCAGACCCAGATGTGTGTCCAACCATGCCTCTGTTGGCCATGTTACTAAATGGACTGAAGCAAATCCAAAAGAGAATCCTGTGCCTCGGGATGAAGTGCCATGCATTAGCTAACTTAGCTGACATGCTGACCGTGTTTGCACTGATGGAAGATGACCCCCAAGAAGTGTCTGCAGTCATGTATCTGGACAAACTGGCCACTGTGATCTCCGTGTGGAATTCGGACACCCAGAACCCATACCACCAACAGGCTCTGGCAGAGAAAGTAAGGGAGGCAGAGCGGGATGTTAGCCTGACCTCACTGGCCAAACTCCCCAACGAAACCATTTTCATAGGGTTTGAGTTCCTGCACAGTCTGCTGCAGGAGTGGGGAGAGGAGCTGCAGGTCATGCTCAACGGCAGTCAGGGGACAAATTACAGTAGTTACCGGCTGTGTGACAGTTTGACTTCCTTCAGCCAGAATCTGAAGCTCTACCTGGATACTACCAGCTTGTCCAAGGAGGAGAGGCAGGTGGTCTCTGAGCTGGCAGAGTGTGTCAAGGACTTCCTGAGGAAAACCAGCAGGGTACTGAACAAAAAAGGGTCTGAGGACATCACTGCCTCTATTGCCATGGCCATTATTGAGCAGAAGATGGACCGGCACATGGAAATGTGCTATATTTTTGCTTCTGAGAAGAAGTGGGCCTTCTCAGACGAGTGGGTAACCTGCCTGGTGAACAACAGGGCTCTCTTCCGAGAACCAGACTTAGTTTTAAGGCTATTGGAAACAGTGATGGAAGTCAGCATGACCGACAGAGCCATCCCCCAGTCTCAGATCAAACAGGTGATCATCTTGATACTGGAATGCTATGCAGATCTCTCCCTTCCAGACAAAAATAAAGTCCTCTCAGGTGTCCTTCATTGCTGGGGGCGAAAGGGCCTCTCTGAAAGGTTGTCGGCTTATTTGGAAGGTTTTCAGGAAGACCTAAATACAACATTTAACCAGCTTACACAGAGTGCCTCTGAACAGGGCTTGGCTAAAGCTGTTGCCTCTGTGTCCCGCTTGGTAATACTGTACCCAGAAATCACAGTGAAAAAGATGTGCAGCATGGCTGTGATCAACCTTGGCACCCATAGGTTCCTGGCACAGATTCTCACTGCCTTCCCTGCCCTTAGGTTCACAGAAGAACAAGGTCCTAATTCTTCTGCTGCTACTTTTTTGGTATCATGCCTCAGAGAAACTGTCTGGACAAAGTTCTCTACACCCAAGGAAGAAAAGCAATTTTTGGAGCTCCTGAGCTGTCTGATGAGTCCTGTGAAGCCCCAAGGGATTCCAGTCGCTGCTCTTCTTGAGCCAGATGAGGTGCTGAAAGAATTTGTCCTACCTTTCCTGATGCTGGATATTGAAGAGGTGGACCTCAGTCTGAAGATCTTCATCCAGACCCTAGAAGCAAACGTGGGCTTAGAGGAATACTGGCTCCAGAGCTGTTCCCCATTCCCCCTCATCTTCAGCTTGTGCCGGCTCCTGGATAGCTTCAGCAAATTCTGGCAGTTCCCTCCGGAGAAGCGGTGCCTCTCTCTGGATGGGAAGGATCTGGTGATCCACATCCTTGAGATCCTCTGTGAAATTGTATTAGCCAATGCTGAGACCTTCTCCCCAGATACCTGGATCAAATCCCTGTCCTGGCTTCACCGGAAAATGGAACAACTAGACTGGACTGTTGGCCTGAGACTGAAGAACTTCTTTGAGGGCCACTTCAAGTGTGAGGTGCCAGCCACACTTTTTGAGATCTGTAAGCTTTCTGAGGCTGAGTGGACTTCCCAGGCCCACCCAGGGTATGGGCCTGGCACAGGGCTTCTTGCCTGGATGGAATGCTGCTACATTTCCAGCAGTATCTCTGAGCAGATGCTCTCTCTCCTGGTGGTGGATGTGGGCAATCCTGAGGAGGTCAGATTGTTCAGCAAGGGCTTTCTGGTGGCCCTGGTGCAAGTCATGCCTTGGTGCAGCCCCAAGGATTGGCAGTACCTTCACCAGCTGACTAGGAGATTATTGGAGAAACAGCTTTTACATGTCCCTTACAGTCTGGAATACATTCAGTTTGTTCCCCTGCTCAACCTGAAGCCCTTTGCCCAAGAGCTCCAACTCTCTGTACTCTTCCTGAGAGCTTTCCAGTTTCTCTGCAGCCAGAGCTGTCGTAACTGGCTTCCTATAGAAGGCTGGAGCCACGTGGTCAAACTCCTCTGTAGCAGTCTGACCAATCTCCTGGACTCAGTTAGGTTAATACAGTCAGTTGGCCCTTGGGCTCAAGGACAAGACCAGGACCTGACCCAGGAAAGCCTGTTTGTTTATACCCAGGTATTCTGTCATGTTTTGCACATCATGGCCATGCTGCACCAAGAGGTCTGTGAACCACTGTATGTGTTAGCCTTGGAAATCCTCACCTGCTATGAAACCCTGAGCAAGACCAACCCCTCTGTTAGCTCCTTGCTCCAGAAGGTAAATGAGCAGCGCTTCTTATCATCCATTGCTGAGAACATTAGCCCCAAGGAGCGGCGCCAGACCCTGCTGCAGAAGATCAGCAACTTCTGACATGTAGGTCAGAAAAAAGCTAGGCCTCAACATGGTGGTTCTAGAGGGGCTAGAACTGAGAAGCACAAACTTTAGTTATGTGAAATTGTACACAAGGTAAAAGGAATATGGCAATAACAATGTAAAGAAAATAGTTTCTTAGGTATTTATAACATACAAACTAATAAAATTCTCTTGAGTTTCATCTTGTCTCTTGAGTCTTTCTTAGTAATATCCTGGTATTATTAAATATGCTCTGATTTAGATAGTCTTTAAGGTCAAGTGAACTGGGATAAACATATTCATAACTGAATGTCTCCACCCTAGATTTGGCAAATCCCAAAGGTAAAACTACCCAGGTGGAAAACATTACAGGGTATGCATGGGTTTTTTTTTTTTTTACATTGAAAGTCTCCCTCTTCAAGAGTCATTTCAACATTTAGTATTTTTCATGAGCTATCCTGGAAAGGATGGCAACTTGGAAAAGAGTTGTCTAGCTCTGCCTTTGCCTCTGATTGGCCCTGTGATGTGTATGCTCAAGAGGCCTGTACTTTTAAAAAATGAAAGGACTGAACAAGAAAAACTAAGTGTTGAGAAACCATTCACCATAAGATCATGGGTATGTTCTGTCAGGAGATCTGTCAAGAGTCCTAACTCCATTCAGCATGCTCAGAAGGGACTATATTAAGGCCAGGTCTGGTGACAGCAGAGATGTGCTTAGAGGATGGATATAATTACTTTCGGCCTATAGTGGCATTGTCCTGATTTTGATAAATAGAATGTAAGGTTTCTAATTTATTATTATAGAATGATAACAGCTGATTGGGGAGATGAGAGAAAAGTAGATGTACCTCACCTGTATACCCTCATTCAGAAGGGGGCACTACTCAGGTTCCTTCCCCTGCCTAAAGTAAACTTTGCTTTGTGACCAAAGATCAGGCTTCTGCTCCTAACTCACTGAGATTCGCCTATATCGAGAAGAAACCTAAAGTTACATGTCACAATTGGGCTTGACTCTGGCACCTTCAGTGTATTTCTTAGGACCAAGAACCAACATGTTAAAATATGAGCAAAGCCCTCCTTAAGGCTAAAAGCATTAGCACACACTCCCGGTTACATGAGCATGAACAGCAGAAACAATAGCACACAGCAATCAAGTGAGGTCATAGGATGGTTCTTACAGGAAATCAGTATTGATATTTCACAAAGGACAATGAGGTGGGAAATTAGTGCAATTTAATCACCATATGGATGACATACATCGACAGTAAACAACAGTAAAAAACAAAAACCCATAGCATTTTACATTTTAAATGGCACCTATTGAAGACGAACAGTAGAAACTGAGACACATATTCAGTCCTTTAAAAGTTCGTGGGCAATGAATTAAAAGGCACTTTTAAAATTCTAGTTTTTTACTACCACTTGAAAAAAGTCATGGTAGCACAGTCAAACCCATCTTAGTTGATAAGGAATGATTAGTGTTGGCACCAATGGATCCTATTTGCAAATGGGGGGTGAAGGCATCAGTCCACAGGTCATGCTTTGGCCAGGCTGGCTGCCCTCTTGCTCTCTAGTCTCTGGAACTCAATGGCAATATGCTCAAAATAGGAAGAGGTTCTGGCTTCTTGGGAGGCTCTAAGTACTCTGTGGTCTAAGATGAGACATCCCCTGGTTTGGAGTATAGAAGTTCATTTTCACTTCATATGAAAAGGACTGTCAGACAGGGTTACCCAGTAAACAACTACTGGGGCGATCATTTCACTTTGCCCCTCTAGTTTTTATGACAGCATCCTATACATATGGATACAAGGAAAGTTGGGCATGAGGGGTCATGCTAAAAAAGGAATAGTACTTGTGACTTCTTGCAACAAGCTCACAAGTGTGACACTCCTCTTTCTACCAAGTCAGCCTGTAAACATCATGCTGACCTCTACTGGCCTCCAGACCTACTCAAGTGCTTCACATTCTCAGCCCTGCCTCCTACCCACTGCCAAGTGAGACTTCTGGTTGGGAGTCAGTAGACAAAAGAATTGAATGTTGACAAAGATGAGAGGATGAGGCAAAGAACGGTAAAGGGCTATGTAGTAAACAATAAAAAAACTACACACCCACAATGATTTTCCCAGGCCAACACTGCAAGAACACATTATTTCAAAACCAAGTCAACCCTTGCTTCTGCTGGCCTAGTATTGTGGATATTGCCCTGAGTAGTTGGAAAGGTGGGTCCCCAGGCACTTATTACTCTGGTCCATCAATCTTCACATTCCATGCTTTGACTTCCCAGAGCTCTTGAGATAAGAACTAAGGAAGAATCCTCAGGCTTGTAATTAAAACCACCTTGCTGCCAGTGAAGGTCTGACATGATCCAATAGTTATTACCAAGAAAAAAGTGCTTTTGCAAAAGGACAGGTTAGAAGGAGGAGGTAATAGGAATATTTTTTAGAAAATCAAATCCATCTGCTTACCAATACACAAATGCCAGAGGCCACCCAGGGCAGTTTGGTCCATGGAATACTGCATCAAGGAGGCAGCTAGTGTGATGAGGTGCCCTCACTGTCTGACTCCTGGAGCAATTAACTATCCTTTTTGGCTTGGGCAGCATCAAAGAGCCGCACTGCCTTCCTGCACAGCAGAGAGAACCAGTAGAGCTGGGGAGCGATGAGGAAGGCATTGGCCACATTGCAGTAGAAAGGGATACTGAATGGCACCTGGAGCAGGCTTAGTCCCTGCTGTTGCCCATAGGACCAGTACATGAATGGAAAAAGAAGGATCCGACAGGAAAAGAAGGTGCCCAACGTGAGGATTCCATTCACCTTGTACAGAAGAGTGTGCTGCTGCTTTAGCTGCAAAAGAAAGATAAGGAGAATGCAGGGTTACCAAGAGGTGGGGTATCAGGGAACAACTAACCCGAGTCTCACAATGGTAAAGGTCAAGCAGGTAAATGTACCAATCAAGACCCAGACTGTCAAATTCCTTGACATCCACACATGCATCTAGATTTCTAACAAACAAAAGATTATTGAGACTGCTGTATTTAAATTTGGCCTAAGTCACCCAGCTAATGGGGTAATGGGAATAGTGGATTAGAACAATCTGACCAGGGAAAAAATACAGTGAACTGTTTCAAACTTGGGTCAAATCTACAATTTCATCTCTACAGACTTGGATGACCAAGTGACCTTTAAGTCTGTTGAAGGACATCCTATTTCACTATTCCTAGCCTTAAGGGAGTTCTCCAAACTCAACAATCCCCAAAGGAAAAGCAAAGTCTGTTCCCTCCTGTGCTGTTTTTGCCATTTCACTCATACATGCCTGAATCAGAATTCTGCCCAGTGACACAAAGGGAGTGCTCAGTTCTGCTGTGAAGATGCAGCCAACAAAGAAGTCCCCAAGGTCTCCCCGGAGCCTCTGCAGATGAATAGAGGAAAAAAGGAAATAAGTAATGGAGGTTAAGAAACCAGTGGAAGGAAAATTCTAACTAGAGCTATTGAAAAGGGTAACTGTGAGAGACCATGAAGGGAAAAGAAATGCTAAATAGGCAAGTGTAGATCCAGTTAATATTCTGCTGCTTCCGCAGCAATAGCATTTTGATGGCCCAATCCTAGGATCCAGAGGCAAATTCAGATAGGCTGAGTACCTCACGCATCAAGCTTTCTTTGAATTTCAATGACAGCGGAAAGGAACTCTGTAGCCTAATTTGCGTATCTAACTTAGTCATGCCAATGGCACTGAGCCTGTTCAGCTCAACAAAGTATGTGCTAGATGGTGGGATCTCAAAGCAATAAAGAGAGACTCCTTAAAGATGTAATACACTCATCGGGCATGCTGGCACACCCCTGTAATCCCAGTGATTTGGGAGGCTAAGGCAGAAGGATCAGAAGTTCAAGGCCAGCTTAGCAACTTAGTGAGACCCTGTCTCAAAATAAATAAAAAGGCCTGGGATGTGGCTCAGTGGTTACGCACCTCTGAGTTCAATCCCAGGTACAAAAGAAAAAAAAATTTTAATGCAATTTACCTTTCTTTTCCAGAAAGCAGTCTAGCAGAATACCTGCTGTCACTCGGTACAACTGAGTGACATAAGTAAACTCAGAGCCCTTGTTTCTTCATTTATGATACACAGCTAATAGTTTCTAATACTTAGCAAGCCATAAGTTCTTAAATCAAGGGTGTGCCACCTGGTAGGCACTTTTGAATTAAGTGCATTCTCTCTGCATTCCCATTTCTGTTCCTTATTAATAGGAAGATGGATCTGGACAGCCATTATGAGGCCATCTGCTTTGACAGTTTTTTTGTGACATAAGAACACTGCACACAGTATGCTCTGGCACTGTTGGTGTTTCAAACTTGTTGAATATTGTATCATATTTACATTTTATTTAACTAAAAACAGAACCTTTGACAAATGCCAAGGAATCACAGAAGGCTGGAAGATTACTAAAAATACTGTTGGTAAGAAAGATCACAAACATATCAGATTTAAGAGGGCAATCCTCTCTTTTCAAAATACTCAGTAATGGTAAAGATACTCAATTCAACAGGAGAAAATAAGTGACCAAGGCTGCTGTCCTATAAGGCCATACCTGTGCGACTGGCACAAGAACAAACAAAATGACTGCATGGTGTGTGATCATGAGGCGGTTTTGATTCAGGAATTTTCGAAAAGTGGTAGTGTGTCCAAGGTTCTGGTCTCTGGTTCGGTACCATTCACAGAGGTACATGGCGTAGGAGTCATAGATCATGTATGGAATCAGAAACCAGACATATTCTCGGGCAAGCCAGTGCCTGAAAGAAAGCATATGAATGGTCTGTGAAATAATTATGGATGTCAATTATGAAGGCTCAGAGCCAATCTCTTCCCAAACATGTTCCCTTCAGCTTTGTACTTAATCAGGTTATTACTCTAAACACTTTACAATGAAGATGCTGAAAATGATAAATGAGAGTGGACAACTTTCTCTAAATTACAGAGCAAATTCATGAGTGTCAAAAGCAAAAAGGAAGAATTCATTCAGCCTGGTGTGTTCAAGTAGCTGTTGTCATCTTTGCCTGATTTAGTCATTCAACTATAATGGATTTCTGGCATTTTGTGATATAAGCTGACTTTTTTTTTTTTTTTTAGTTGTCGATAGACATACATTTATTTATTTATTTATATACAGTGCTGAGAATTGAACCCAGTGCCTCACACATGCTAGGCAAGCGCTCTACCACCGAGCCACAATGCCAGCCCATTAGCTGACTTTGGTATAAATTCACAAATGATTCAACAGCCCCAATGAGAAGTTTGTTTAGAAGGTATTCGAAATACAAATCCAATCTTTCCAAGTTTAACTCCTCAGTTGCTCAACTCTTGGGATTTTACCAAGTTAAAATCCCTAAGCCTATGAGGTTTTTTGTCATCTGCATGCAACCCCAGTCTAGGGAGTTTCTGGGAAGAAACCCTGACCATTTTATTTACAATTTTATAGCTAATCCCAGTTCCACAGGCTAAGAAAGCATGCCTGGAAATGAGCCTGGAGCTCAAGGACCACATTACAGCAGTTACAGAAAAGGAGAGGGCCTGGGATAAGTCAGTGTTCCCATTTATTTGTCCAACAGGATTGAGTCAATATTTGTGAAATCAAAATGGTAGTTTTATTACTTCTACAGTAGATTAAAGGAAAAAAAACCCAGCAGTTAATACAATGTTGTTCCCCAAAGATAAACAAATACTCCAGAGAAATTTAGCGTTTTAAAGAATCTAAATTGAAATCATATACTATGCTGGGAAGGATTAGATTCACAGAGCAAAGTTTTATTGAACACCCATGTGTTAGGTAGAAGAAAACTAATTTCAAACTACCTGACCATCAGAATCACCTGGAGTGCTTATTAAGGGATCCACTCCCCAGAGATTCTAAATTATATGCCTAGGGCTTCAAATCTGTACTTTTAATCTTGTCTCAGGTGATTTCCTAAAGAGTCAGTCCACTGAACTACAACCCTGGAAATATACAGAGGGTGTCACATGCACGTCAAATGTTCCTGAATGAATCTACACCACAAATAAACTATGAGGCAAACAAGTAGTAATGAAAAATAAAATTCATTTACAGGTGAATTAATTAGCCAGGTTTCATTTGGGCAAAAGCAAAACACTCATTCTGCCTATTTATGGTCTCAGTTGCTTTCTTTCCCTTTTTTTTTTTGGTGCTGGGGATCAAACCCAGGGCCTTGTGCTTCCAAGGCAAGCACTCTACCGACTGAGCTATCTCCCCAACCCCCTCAGCTGCTTTCTTGAAGCAATTAGAAGTAAAAATAACAAGAACTACAAAAGGTTGACTGAAATTTAACTGGCCTCTCCCCTTGAATGGAACCTGGAGTTTTAATGTCTTGCACCCAGTATCAATTCAAAAAGATCTGAAATTGTGATCCTTAAGTAGACTTCTCTGAAGATTTATTAACAAGATATCTAAACTACAATCTTAAATACCACCGGCCTGCAACTTGTCTTTGAAAAATGAAGACAATAATCCTTGTCTTACTTTCCTGACAGTCATTGTGAGGATTAAAAAATGAAAACTAGGGAAGTCTTTTTTATTTTTTGCAGTACTGAGGATCAAACCCAGGTCCTCAGCGGGGTGTGGTGGTACACACCTGTAATCCCAGTGGCTTGGGAGACTGAGGCAGGAGGATTGCAAGTTCAAGGTCAGCCTGAGCAATGAAGTGAAGACCTAAGCTGGGGATGTGGCTCAGGGCTAAGCGGCCTTGGGTTCACTCTCTAGTACCAAAATAAACAAACAAAAAACCCCTCAAAGACCAGGACCTCACACACGCTTGGCTAACACTCTACTACTGAGCTACATTGCCAGCCCTGAAAGTCTTTTTAAGTGTAAAAGGTACTATTTAAATATAAGTGGTTCAATAAGGAAAACTGCCTAAAGCTATGACAACCCATTTAGGGATCTGGAACCCTATAAGAAATATGATGAAATTCTTGACCCCATACCATACCCTGCACACAATTTTGAGAGATGTATAGACTTTCCCTCCTATCAACAGACATTGTGTATGAAGTATAAAATGGGAAGGCATGTAACAGAAAAATATTTGGGTGTATGTTGGGGTTTCCAGGACCCCCAGCCTTGGGCATGGTCAAGATGGCGCCTGACGCTGAGCCAAAAGCGGCCAGCTATACAGTAAACAACCAGGGAATTCCAATGATTGGCTAGTTAACGATGTGACTAGAGCATGCCCCCCTCGTGTACCCATCCTATGCTTGCAACTGTCCCCGTTTACCTCGTGTACTCTCCCCTGATTGGTTGAAGTGTATATAAGCCTGGTGGGTGGGAGAGTAGGGAGGCAGAAGAAGGCAGAAGCGGAAGAAGCGGAAGAAGCGGCGGAGGCGGAGGCTGAAGCTGAGCTGGAAGCTGGGAGTGCGCGGAAGCTGGAAGAAGCTGAGAGAAGAGAAGCTGGGAGTGTGCGGAAGCTAGGAGTAAGAGAAGTGTAGGAGAGGGACTGTGCACAATAAACTTCCAAAGCTTCAGACGTTTGTCGTGTCTCTCTCTGTGGGCAGAGGGAGCGCGATAGGTGTATGGTCTAAGAATCCTCAAAGGTCTTTTTAAAAGATGATCTAAACCAAATATGATAATGCACACCTGTTAATCCTAGCAACTCAGGAGGTTGAGGCAGGAGGATCCCAAATTCGAGGTCAGTTATATCAACTTAGTGAGACCCTGTCTCAAAATAAGATAAAAAGAGCTGGAGGTGTGGTTCAATGGTATAGGGCTTCTAGGTTTAATGCCCAGTACCACAAAAGGGGGAAAAAATCTAGGTGCCCTTAACACATGCTGTGCACCCACAAAGAGGTAGAGGGAACAGAAATGTGTCACTACTTTGCAAACAATCTGAGGCATAAAGATATATAAAAGATAGAATCTAAAATCAAAACTCATGTTTGCTACTGAATACACTTAAGCCTCTAAAATACACAAGTTCTGAAGGCAGAAAACAACTATGGTGTTAGAGAACTATAAGTTAATCATGTAGTGTTTCCTTGCTGCTCCTCCTCATGTTAACTCAAAATAGGTAACTCAAACTAGAGGTTACATTTGTGTTAGTTTAATCTTTGCATAGGAGGCAGGTTTCAAGTTGATTTGATAAACTCCGGGCAGGAAGGAGCTTGCTGCATGATTAGAAAATGCTAATTTAAAATAAAAATTGAACCAAGCCCAACAAATGCTGTTAGCCTCTGGTATATGCCGTGAAGGTCACTTGGCCCATCTTCTCTTAGCATCTGTAATTCAATACCAATAACTGGTTTTGGTCAAAATACTGGCATAAGAAGAAAAGCATGAAAATCAACACAGCAGGATCAAACCCAAATAAGATTGCAGGTCATGGTAACAGAGATGCCTTACTCAGGCTCCCCTTGCATTCCTGTCTCAACAGGTGAGAAGCAGGACAATGGCACAGTCAATATGAGAGAAATCGGGAAAGGCTGTCAAACTTTCCTTTCACATTTGACTATCACTCTTCAATTTAACTGGCTGTGTGTGTGCGCAGGTGCATGTGTGGGCTCTGGGATCTAACCCAGGGCCTCACAAATGCCAGGCAAGCACCTTACCACCAAGCCACACCCCAACCCCAGCCCTTTCTACTTAACTGGGAAAAAGTGACGGTGATTCTAAAACACAGGTGAAAAAAAATGGCTTTAAAAAAAAGTGCCATCATTGCCCAGGTGTAAATAAAACTAAACAAAATTGACCATTCTGGCCTTAATTTATGATTTCTCTCACTAAAGCTGCACATAGACACTCATTCCTGAACTGCCTCTAGATTGAGCTCTAATACACACATACAAGTCAGTTTTCTGAAGACACCAGAAACCTCTTCATCACCTTTAGCAAATCCAAAGGAAAGTCAAGAGCAGCATCTGCAGGGAAAGGGGGAGAGGTGGATTTTTTTTTTTTTCCTGTCAAAGGGAGTGACCTGTTAACTGCACTGCACATACCTCTGCTAATGAATACTCCAGAGTAAGAACCCACAGAGATCATTTAAAAGAACCAAAACTCATACTCCTACTTTTAAATAATTTTCACACTTATAAAAAACTTGAATCACACTGTCCTCCAATGCCACCTCCAATCAGACGCAGACTCTGCTGCTCTCTAGCACTTCTTCGTTTAACCTTCAGTTTCCTTTCTCCTAAACTGGGGATGCTGAAAGAGCAAGGAGAGGGGAAAGGCACTAATTATGGTGTCCGAGATTTCCCACCAGTCATCTACCTAACAGCATGTTTTGATAAATAACTGGTGCCTGTGAGCCACTAAAATGTGAAAACTTCGAAAAAGTTCCCCAACCCTGTTATGTGTACTTCTTTCACACAAGAGTAGATGTTACCTGTCTGTGATCACGTTGCTGCAAGAGCGGATGATGACAATCCCTGACCCCGTGGCCAGCACAGCCTGCACTGAAGAAACCAACCTAAAGCGGGACAGAGAAGAAAAATGAAAGAAAGCGCGCTTCATCCAGTACTGTGGACAGCACAAAGTCAAACTCTTCAACCTGTCTTTCCCTTGGGAGGAGGAAAATGGGAAGCCGGCCACTACGCCCCGCGACCCCCAAAGCAGCTGGCAGCTGTGAGCAGCAGGCTCCGAGAGATGCACGCAGCCTCCTTCCCCATCCTGACTCGAGTGGGCAGCCCTCCGCCCTTGCCCCTCTCTCTTCACGCAAAAGGTCTTTGGAAAACTCTGGCAAGCACGATACAGAGGGTCAGGAGCTGGGAAGTGAGCAAGGGAGCCCCCTCGCTTCCTGTCGCCCCCCTTTTCCGCCCTCAGCCTAGCGCAGGGGCGGTCGCCGCCGGGCCGGGGCGCAGTACAGCCGCGAGCGGTCGGGTGGGGAGGGCAGCGCCCAAGCCCTGGGATGGCAGCCCGGCCGCGCCGCGTACCTGGTGCTGATCATCACGCAGTCGGTGTCGGTCCATTCCGGCCGCGAGCGGCGCAGCGCCCAGGTGCAGAGCGCGAAAAGCCCAGGGAAGAAGAGCGAGCCCCAGGCCAGCGTCAGCAGCATGGGTACTTCGGGTTCGGACGCCTCGCGCGGCGCCGCTTGGCGTGGCTCAGGTTGGCTCCGCGCGGCTCGACGACTGGCGCGGCCCGCCCGTCCCTAACTCTAACCTCCACCCTCCGCCCCCGCCTCGGCCCGCCGCGACTCCGGCAGCCGCCGGGCGCTGGCCCCAAGCCCGCAGCGCGGCTCTCCGCGTGACCAGCGCGGCGGCCGCGATAGGCGCGGGCCGGCCGGGGCGGGGCGGGATCTCGCCGCCGCCGCCCCTGGGCCGGGAGAGTTCCCCGGGTTCCCCCGGCCCGCCGGCCGGCAGTGGGCGGCGGCGGCGAGCAGCTGTCCCCACCCGAGCCGCCGCGCGCGTGGCCCAGCGGGTTCCGAGTACGCGGACCTGCGCCCTTGTCCAGCAGCGTGAGTGTCCGCCAGGCGGAACAGTGGCGGGAAGCGCCGAGGCTCTCGGGGCTTCTGTTCCGTCACTGCGGACGCCTCCCCCTCCCCCGCGGATCTCCTCTCTTCCCCAGACCCGGGCTAATGGGGTGGGTGGGTGAGGGCCGAAAAAGCCAGGCAGGAACGTGCGTCCGGGCCAGACCCTCGGGGAACCATCAAGGCGGGGCCAGCTTTGGCGTGGCGCACTGCTCGATGCCAAGGGTTAGGCAACTCTCTTTGGGGCAAGGAAGGAGTGGGCGGTTGGGCTCGTGGTCGTTTGCCCACCGGACCTCATCTATCAGGCACTCTTGCTTTGGAATGGGAATCTTATAAGCAGTGAGCCTTCTGCACGGCAAAGATGTCTTTTCCATATCCCCCAACTACTGCAGTTTTTCTAGAGGGGGGAACCTCTCAGCATTTAATCCTGCCCCAGAATTCCGCAGTTCCTTTCCCCTTACTGCCTCTTGGCTTTGGGTTCAGAAACTGTCCAGTCTTGGTAACTGTTTTGTTGTTGACAACGTGTCCTTATTTAAAAGTTCTCGGGCCAGATGCCCTAAACTTGAATGGATTAGAATCAGTCTTATTTTCACTTAGCACCAATCACATGGGTCGGTACATTAGTTTCAGTACTCCTGGCTTCTGTCCTCTAGGGAGAGAAATTTTACTTTGCTTTGGTCTGTATCTTCCTCACTTAATAAAAGTGGGGGGTGGGGAATATAATTAATTCATCCCTACTGCAATTGAAAGGTACTAGGGGTCTTTTCAAATCGTCAGCCAGCAAAACGCTGATCAAAGTCCCATTAAGGGGCTTTGGAACGGCTGAGCTCAGTCTTTCTGGGCCCCTGTTTCCTCAGTTGTGGAATGAAAAGGCTGGATTACAAGCTCTTCAAGGCTCTTCCAGCTGTAAATTCTTACGATTCTGTGACCTCTATAAAGTGGCAGAAGGTTTCTGCTAGATGCCAATAAATTACTTTCAACATGGCAGTTACTGGTACAGAAATATAGAGCATGAACACAGATTTTGTTTAGATTTGTAGTCATTTATCTGAGGATGTTTCATAGGTTTAAAAGACAATTTCCCTTTATTAGTAGTATTATTGTTATTAATTAGGCTGTGATATTTTGGGGCAAAGACAACTTTTAACTTTTCCAACATGTTGTTAAGATGAGGAATTTAGCCGGGCGTGGTGGGGCACGCCTGTAATCCTAGCGGCTCGGGAGGCTGAGGCAGGAGGATCGCGAGTTCAAAGCCAGCCTCAGCAGAAGCCGCGCTAAGCAACTCAGTGAGACCCTGTCTCTAAATAAAATATAAAATAGGGCTGGGGATGTGGCTCTGTGGTCGAATGCCCCTAAGTTCAATCCCCAGTACCCCCTCCCCTAAAAGATAAGGAATGTAACTGACAATAAAGGTAGGAGAAAATTCAAGGAAAGTCTGAAATTTAATCCATTTAGGGCACCATCTCTGAAGTTTTTTTTTTTTTTTTTTTTTTTTTTTTTTTTGTGGTGCTGGGGATTTGAACCCAAGGCCTTGTGCTTGCGAGTCAAGCACTCTACCAACTGACCTATATCCCCAGCCCTTAGGGCACCATCTCTAAGTCCCACATTCACATATAGTATACTTGGTGAAATGAGAAAGACACTTCAATTTGGTACCAAGATGTTTGACAAGTGAGTCTTTCTGTATTTTCAAATTTACATGTGGACAAAGAATAGCTATCTGTGAACTTTCCATTCTCTCTAGAAAAGCAAATTTTCCGCATTCTACTTCCAGTTCCTTACCCATATATTCTCATCACCTCCAGCCCCAGCTTTTCAGAGAGTGACAAGTGTTTACAAGTCCTCCCTGCATTCTCTCAGAGGGATCAGCAATAAGCACCAAGTATGCTAACACTTTCAAGTGGTAGGAACCAATATATCCTCTACACAAGAAGCTGTTTGTACACTTCTTAAGGTGCCTTTATGAAATGAAAAACAGATGCTTCACCTATAGAAATAGCAAGTAAAATCAGTTTCCAACACTATGCCCAATGAAGTCACCAGAATGTTTAGGTTTAATCACCATAAAGCCAACAAGTGCAAACATGAACCTTGGATTTTCAAATAATCAAACCCCTGTGGGCAAGTGATAAAGCCAAATCAAATGCATCAAACCTAAGGTTTAAAAAAAAATAGACAAAACAAACAAACAAAACACCTTAAAAGTTAAAAGGTTTTTCTTTTTTATTGGTGCTGCAGATCCAACCCAGGATCTTGCATATGCTTTGCACATCCTCTACCACGGAGCTACACCCCCATCCCTCTTCAAAAGTCTTGAATCAGCTGGGTGTGGTGGTGCACACCTGTAATCCCAGTGATGCCAGAGGTTGAGGCAGGAGGATCACAAGTTCAAGGCCAGCCTCGGCAACTTAGCAAGGATCTCAGCAACAGTGAGACTGTCTCAAGATAAAAAATAAAAAGGGCCAGGGATGTAGCTCAGTAGAAAAGTGCCCTTGTGCTTAATCCCCAGTACAAAAAAAAAAAAAAAAAAAAAAAAAAAAAGTCTTGAATCAAATATTTCCTTCTCCAAGATTTCTGTGTCTCTTCTAAGCAAATTTATAAATTCATATTCTTATCTGTCTGCATTTGAGTAGTAAGCATGTTGCTTATTATTCCTATGCCATGTTTTCCTGCCAGACTTAGCTTTTTGAAACAAAGAGTATGTCTTTGCATTTTGTATCCTAAAGTTAGGTCTGGCACATTTCAAGGGTTCAGTAAATGATACTTTTTAAACCTAATGTTTATTGAGAATTTGCTATATGATAGCCACTATATCAAACATTTTGCATGCATTAGTTCATTAAATCTTCATAACAATCTGTTATCCTCTCTTTGTGTGTGTGTGTGGGGGGGGGGGTGTATGTAGGGAGGACAATATAAGACCCAGACCAGAGCAATTATAAACTTACCTAAAGTCACATTGCTGGTGGCAGAGTTGAAATTTGAACTCAGTACTTTCTGCCTTCAAGATCGATATGTTTAATGACTATACTGCTTTCAAACTTGATAAGCAAAGAGAGTGTAATTTTTTTTACAATATAGTTTTGGATTAATTACCACTATTCCTAATTGTTGCTCACAAATATAAATGGGGGTGGAGTTTATGGGCTCAGATGCTGCTATTATTAATACCATTTTATGTTTATATGATACTTTTATAATTTTTCAAGGCACTTTCATTTATATTATCTCCCTTGGTTCTCAAAGTAACTCAGTGAGGCTGAACATATTACCAGTTTCCTTTTGCAGATGAAGAAACCAAGGTGCAGAATGGTGAACTGACTTGCTACCCTATGAAGTTATAAGGCTCCAGATAGAAGTTGGGGTTCCTGATTCCTGTTCTAGGGAGATTTAAACTATTTCATGCCATAAAATATTGAGATTTAAGGAGTTTGTAATTTTGCTCCTTGAGTGGGTTTTAAGAATAAAGTCTGGGTAACTAGATGCCAAGTTAAGACTCATTTACTAACTTTGGAGTCTCACTGTTTGAATAGGGAACACAGAAAGCTCCCAGTTTGGGAGGGCTCTGGGAGGATTCTTCTACCACTGAGGTACACAATTGTAATTTTTGGTCTCTTTTCTCCTATTACTCTAGGCCATATTCTAGATGCCATTATCTAGAATAATGGTAATGGTATACAGGGACTTGCCCCATGTCTGCTACCAGCTTTCTCCGGTCTTAAATTGAAAACATCACATTTACTTGTGAAATATTTGAGCATTCACAAGTGAATGTCATAAGATATGTGATACGTGGGCTATCATCCTGATCAAAGACATTTTTTCCCTATCCAGAAAAATGATTCTACAAGAATAACAATTAAGATTCACACAGGAAACACCTTTATCTTGAATCCCAGAATTGAAAAAGAAACTGAGCTGGGCATGGTGGTACATGCCTATAATCTCAGCTACTCACAAGGTTTTAGCAGGAGAATCGCAAGTTCAAACTCAGCTTTGGCAAATTAGCAAGATCCTGTCTCAAAATTAAAAAGAAAAAAATTTAAAAAGGGCTGGGGATATATCTCAGTGGCAGAGTCCCCCTGAGTACCCAGTACTGCCAAAAGAGAGAGGAAAAAAAAGAGTGTGGAGGTCTCCATCATTCATCTACCTTAAATAGAGAAAACAAAACCCTATTCTAAAACAAAAGTTATTTTGTTTAGGGCTACACTTCAGAATGTGCAAATGAAGGAGGATAAAAAAAAAGAAGTAATAGGAAGAGACACGGAGAGAGAAAAATACAGCACAGGAAGAAGATGCATCAACAGAGACCAAGACAACTTGGAAGGCTGAGATTGGAGGATCCTAAGTTGGAGTCCACCCTCAGCAAGTTAGCCCTGACTCAAAAAATAAAAAGGGCCGGGGTTGTAGCTCAGTGGTAGGGCCCTTGCCTAGCATGCATGAGGCCCTGGTTCAATATCCCAGTACTGAATGAGGAAGGAAAAAAAAAAAAAAAAAAGATCCATATAGTTACAGGGAATAAAGGGCAAAATACACCTTAAGTCACAGGAAAACGAACAGAGATTCAGATCCAGAGAATAGTATTCACAATAATAGCTGAAGAGGAGGAAATGGATGGAAGACAAAGACAAAATGAGGCATACAAAGAGAAAGAAAGCAACAGGCTTTTAAAAATGTATTTTTAATTGTAGATGGACACAATGCCTTTATTTTATTCATTTATTTTTATGTGGTGCTGAGGATCAAACCCAGTGCCTCACTTGTGCTAGGCAACACACTACCACTGAGCTACAACCCTAGCCCCACAACAGACTTTTAAGGAACATTGTTCCTTTAGGCTAGCATCAACAAAGGCCATACGGCATTTAAAGACACATGGCACAAATAGGGAGGTGACTTGCTCTTAGGACTGAGAGTGTGACCAGGAAAAAGTTACACCCTCTCCTCTTAATTTCTCCTTTACTTTGCACTCAATAAACAACTTGATCATTATAGCCTCACACTGATATGTGTATGTGTGTTTCCCCAGATGGAAGGGACTGGAAGGCAGACAGCAGTGAGGTTGGGATCTGAGAACCTGAGTTCCAGTCCTGGCTCTGCTATCCATAAGTTGCATGACATGGAGCAAACAACTAAACTTTCTGTGTAAAATGGGAGTTCCTCCACCTGCCTCACAGTGGGGCTGGGAGAGTTAGGTGAGATAGTGTTCTTAAAAATACATGTTAAACTATGTGCTGGGCATAGGCAAGGGATTTATTGTTCTTTATCCTGGGTCCCAACAGCACAATTCCCTGCTATTAAACTTCTCCCTAAGCATTGATTGGATTGAAGATACTTTAGCTGGCCTTAGCCAGCCTCCAGACTGCAGCTTCCTCAGTTTTATCCTGGATTATTTGCAAAGCAAACTGTGGGCCTGAGAAGCACAGTCACACCCCAAGCACATGGTTTCTGCAAACAGTGACCACAGCTGCACACCACAGGGAAGCCTTTGCTCTTGTACACAATGATAATGATCCCTGTCAATAAAACCCATAATTTACACAAAGAACCAATTATATAGTGCTTGCCTTTGTGTATGGCCTTTTATTTTTCAAAGTATTTTCATGTATGTATTTCTGTTGTGATAAATACAAAAATTGGCTGTTTATAGAGTCATATCTACCTGAAAGTAGGCATTTCTAAACTCAGGTTTAAACAAGAGTCAAGGACCATTAAGGAAATTATCTTTGAAATAAGTTAGAGGAACCAATACATTCCTGTGAACAAAACAAAAAGCAGCTGCTTTCCTAAGTTTTCAGACCAACAATATTTGGTATCTTTCATATCTCATTGGTAATTCCACAGGAGGTTTATCTTGCTTTCTCTAGGCAGGTGACTTTTTTAAGTTTTTTAATCATAAAAGGAGTATATTAAAAAGTAAAACATGCCCACAATGGAAAATAATAATCAATAAATATTGCCATCATTGAGAGTTATTACTGTACCTTTTGGTAGAATTCTTCCTAGTCCTCCTTATGTGCATTTGTAATATGTTTGAGATGATACTTTAATTTTGAGTATCAATATTTTACTCATAAGCCTTTTCAATATTATTTAAATTTGATAAAATACTTCTCTTCCTCCTCTTCTTTTTTTCTTTACTTTTTTTTCAGGGACTGAACCCAGGGGCATTTTACCACTGAGCTACATCCTAAGTCCTTTTTATTTTTTGAGACAGAGGCTCAAGTTGCCCAGGCTGGCCTTGAACTTGTGATGCTCTTCCTTCCTTACACTCTGAAGTGGCTAGGATGCTAGGTATGCATCATGATGTCTGGCACACACTTCATTTTTAGTAAGTTAGAAGTAATTTGACATTTGAATTATTATAGTTTACCTTTCAAAGAAGGAAGAGTAAGTTTTCACATTTGTTCACAGACAACACAGATGAGACCTTCTTTTCTGGTAACTTTAATCTTAAATATCCAAAGTTCTGTCCTTGTTACCACTCAGTTTCAGTCTTTAGAGTGAGTATCATAATCTACAGAAAACCAAGCTCCTATTTAATCATCTAGTTTTTTTCTGTATACAGGCTGAGCTCTATTAATCTCTTTAGTAAACAGTACATTTATATAGGCCCTTGGTATTTATTGAAGAAATGAATGAAGGAAAACCATTCTTTGTGAAGCTAAGTCTATAGTGTCTTTTACCAGGCACAGCTAATTTCAACCCAATGAGTTAAGTCTCAACAAGATTATAGGTGAGACCCAAATGGCCAGAAACAAAAAACAATGTAGAGAAAGCTGATGAGTTACAAAGACTTAAAAAGTCTTATTTGGGAAGGAATCTTCATTATAAATAGCAGAAAGAACCTCAGCTCGTGCTTATGTGGCAGCTGACTGAGAGTCACCAGTCATCTCTGATAGACCTCATGAACTATTAATGGTCAGTCTAAAAACTGGAAGAACTGCTGCATTATGAGCCAGGCTGAAATTCCTTTACTCCTCAAGCAGAGAAAATTCCCATGTGCCAGGTAATACAACAGAGCTTCCTGGCAGACGTCTTAGAAGCATTTTATATAATATTAGTGCAAGACAAAGGACAGGGAGCACTTAGTAGCTAAGATGTTGCCACCTTCCTTCTTTTATGTGTTGTAAGTCCATTGTTTGATTATGCAGTATCATCTGTGGCTTGACCGGTTTGCGTTTTGTTTTCTTTTATTTGGACTGTCAGTGCCATGCTCACTCAATCTGCTGCTGTTTAATACTCTACTATTGGGGTCATGGCCAATATAACAGTACACTCCTAAACTCTCAAGAGAGATATAACATTGTTTCCAAAGAAACGATTAGAAGAAAAAAAGCTAGCTCTTTTCAAACAATATACTAATTTATTAAGAAAAAAATTAAAAATCAGTGGAAATATAGTAAATTAAAATAATTTAAGTAAGGTAGCCAGATATAAGATCAATATACAAAATATAAATGACTTTTTCTATGAGCAGTAAACATCAATTAGAAATATAATGGGGAGCTGGAACTGTAGCTCAGTGGCAGAGCACTTGCCTAGCATGTATGAGGCGCTGGGTTCGATCCTAAGCACCACATAAAAATGAAACAAAGCATGCTGTCCATGTACAACTATAAAAAAAATTTACAAGAAGAAATATAATGGAAAAAAGGTCCATTTACAATATTTTTTAAAATTTATAAAATGCCTCATTTTAGACCAAACAAGAACTATGCAGTATCTATGAAGAAGGACAAAACTTTACTAAAATACATAAAAGCCTTAGTTAAATGGAGACCATGGCCCCACAAGGGAAGATTCGATATTGTAAACATGTTGACTTCCCCAAAATCAATCCATCAACTCAATGCAATCTCATTAAAAAAATTCCAACATGTTCTTAATGGACTCAATAAGCACTTTCTAACACATAAATTAGAGAAAATGTGGAAGGATAGTCAAGAATATTTGAATGAATAATACTGGGGGAATTTACTCTATATCAAAATATCCTATAACTTATTATAATAGTATAGAAGAAACAAATAGATCAATGAAACCAAACAGAGTCCTGAACCAAACATACTAAATTTTATCCATGGCAAGTATGTCACACATGTGAGAAAAGGAAGGGCTGACTAAGAAAAAGTACAAAAAACATTATTCTTTTATTTAGAAAAAAATAAAATTAGAAGTTGAATAGTGTCTCCTTACAATTCATGTCCACCCAGAACTTCAGAATGTGAATTTATCTGGTAATCCAAGGATTGCTGCCAGCCACCAGAAGAAACTGAGGGAGAGGCATGAGAAGGTCTTACTCTCAGAGCATCCAGAAAGGAACTGACCCTCCAACATGCTGAGTTCAGAATTCTGGCCTCCAGAACTGTGAGAAGATTCCATAAGCCACCCGACCTGTGATAATTTGTTATGGCAGCCTTAAAAAACTAACACAATGCCTTACCACATTTCAAATATAAAAGAAATTCCAAATATATCAAAGGTTAAATACTGTAAATGTATTTGAAGAAAATCTTGAAAATATTTTTATGATTTATATAGGCTGGATAAAACTTCCCAAACAAGGAATAAATCCCAGATGTCATACAGAATTTGTGTACATTAAAAATACAACAAGGGAGATGGGCATGGTGGCCCACACCTGTAATCCCAGCAGCTTAGGAGGCAGAGGCAGGAGGATCATGAGTTCAAAGCCAACCTCAGCAACAGTGAGGAGCTAAGCAACTCAATGAGACTCTGTCTCTAAATAAAATACAAAATAGGGCTGGGGATGTGGCTCAGTGATTAAGTGCCCTGAATTTAATTCCCATACCCCAAAAAATAAAATAAAATAAAACAAGGGACTGCGGTTGTAGCTAGGTGGTAGAGTGCTTGCCTAGCATGTGTGAAGCGCAGGTTCGATCATCAATACCACATAAAAATAAATAAGTAAAATAAAGGTATCATGTCCATCTACAACTAAAAAAAAGTATAAAAAATTAAACAAAATAAAAATATGTGAAAGAAAAATAAAATTAAAACTACATCAAAAGGCACTATTAAATCAAAATACAAGTAACAGAAGAAAATATTTGTAGTACGCAGCATATTAAGGCTAATATGTATACTAGTCAGAGACTATACAAATGATTAATAAATACAAATGACTCAGAAGAATTATTCAAATTATAAAAACTGGAAACACACTGAAGAAATACAAAAAGGCCAATAAAAACCTTATAATATACAAATAACTGATAATATCCAGTACACCTAAGGAAAGAAGGATATAGGTGCTTTTCTTTTTGTGGTGGTGGTGCTGGGAATCAAACCCAGGACCTTGTTCCTGGAAGGCAGGCACTCTACCAACTGAGCTATATCCCCAGCCGAGGCACGAGGCACGTTTACAGTGCTAGAAGATAAATATGTGTTAAAAGAATGTAATATTGTTATAACTCTAACCAAGAGTTGAAAGAACAACATAGTATTGCTTGTAATACCAAAAAATCAGAAACAACCTAAATATTTAGTAATATAGTAATTAAATATGTTGCACATGTTCAAAAGAACTAGGGATTTGGGATGTAGCTCAGTGGTAGAGCACTTGCCCTAGCATGCATTGGGCCCTGAGTTCAATCCCCGCATACATGCACACACACACACACACACACACACACACACACACATACATAAATAAATAAATAAACTAGACCAACATACAAATACGAATCTCCAGAATACAGTAAGGGAAAAGAACAAATCAATGAATAATAAGTACAGTGCAATATAATTTATTTGTCAACTATATATATGTAGATTTCAAACTATATGCATAAATTATATATTATAGATTTATAAACTATATTTCAAACTATAAATATGATTGGTATATATGATGCTATCTAATCATGCAAAGAAAGGGTTAGTGAGAAAAATACAAAACTATCAACAGTTTTGCTGTGGGGAGGAGGTGTGTATGTGAATGTATTGGTTTTGAGTGTGTATAAAGGGTTAGGAGAATAGAGTGACTTTCATATTTTCCTCCACATACTTCCAGGTTGTATAAGCTTTTCCAATAAAAACATTCATTCTAAGTAGAAAGAAAAAACGTAACAAGCACCTAGAAAGTAATGGCACTAATTGTTAAGTGTGTGGAACATTGTTCAATACTGTATATGTGTGGATATTTTGAGATGTAGTCAGATTTTGGGGAGGGGAACTGGGGATTGAATCCAGGGCTTTGTGTATGCTAGACAAGTGTTCAATCACTGAGCTGCACCCCCAGACTATGTTAGAAATTTGATAATGAAGCAAGAACAGTCTTGAAAAATACATGAAAAGTAATATTTTTTAAAACCCAACATGCACATAACATTATTTTGGTGCCATCATTTTTTAAAGTGTCAAGGCATCACGTAAGCTCTTGGGAAGTAATGGCTTTGATTTTTCCAAATGATACTGTAATAGGATCTAACCCTGGGATGTTAAAACCCTGGGATGAGTTGTAAAAGCGAAAGCAGAGATTGGAACATAACAGACATTAGTGTCAGTTTCCTCACTCTACCATCCTGCCTATGGTGAAGACTAAGATTCTAAACACAACACATAAATAAATACACTCAGGCAAGCGCAAGGAGGGCAAAGAAAGAGAGAAACAAAGAACAAGCAAAGCAAAGATTTTCACAGGCAGTTTAAAATGTGTAACTGACCCTAAGAAGGAAAGTGAATTTTTTAATATTAAAGATTTGGAAACGAAGGATGATTGCAAGAGTGGTTTCTTAATGAGTCTCATTAGGGGATGGATTGGGGTGGAGGAAGCTTAGAACCTGAAACAATAAAATATTTAGGATTTTTTTTTTTTTTTTTTTTGGTACCAGGGATTGAACCTGGGGGCATTCGACCACTGAGCCACATCCCCAGCCCTATTTTGTATTTTATTTAGAGACAGGGTTTCACTGAGTTGCTTAGCACCTTGCTAAATTGCTGAGGCTGGCTTTGAACTCTCGATCCTCCTGCCTCAGCCTCCCAAGTTGCTGGGATTATAGACGTGTGCCACCATGCCTGGCTGAAAAAAAATTTTTTTTTACTGGTTTTCTAAGGTAGATCTAAAAAAGTTTAGCTAAGCAAAATACTCTTGGCTAATAGAGAATATTATTTACATATTAGTGAGATAAAAATCATGCTTCTTATCAGAATACTGTGTGAGAAGGGTTATTCATGAGCCATGGGTTAAAAAAAATTCAATATTCATAAAATAATCCCCTACATTAAAACTGTATGCAAAGTGTCATGCAAATGTGTGTGTGTGTGTGTGTGTGTGTGAGAGAGAGAGAGAGAGAGAGAGAGAGAGAGAGAGAGAGAGAGAGACACAGAGAGACAGAGAAAGATAGAGCACAGATGAATCGAATCCAGGGGTACTTTACCACGGAATTACATCCCCAAGTCTTTTTAGGTTTTTTTATTTTTATATTTTTGTTTTGAGACAGGATCTTGCCAAGTTGCTAAGGCTGGCTTCAAACTTGTGATCCTTCTGTCTTAGCCTCCCAAGTCACTGGGATTACAGAATTGCACCACCACACCCAGCTAAACATGCATTTTTATGGGGAAAGGATCTATGTAGAGTCCTTCAGCTCCTCCAAGCAGTCTAGTCTTAAAAAAAGATTAAAAACTGTGGCTTAGGGGCTGGGGTTGTGGCTCAGTGGTAAAGCGTTTGCCTAGCATATGTGAGGCACTGGGTTCCATTCTCAGCACCACATAAATGAATAAAATAAAGGTCTAACAACATCTAAAAAAATTAAAAAAAAAAAAAACTGTGGCTTAGGGGCTGGGGTTATGGCTCAGTGGTATAGCGCTTGCCTAGCTTGTGTGAGGTACTGGGTTCGATCCTCAGCACTACATAAAAATAAATAAATAAAAATAAAGGTGTCCACCTACAACTAAAAAAAATATTAAAGGAAAGAAAAGAACTATGGCTTTGACCAGAAGTATGGCAGCTCAGGGAACTCATCAAAACTCAGCAGGCAGAAAAAGAACCAAGAAACAGGAAGAGTGCCAAAGTGGCAGTAGTATTGTAATATACTTAAGGGTTTTAGATATAAGGAATTAATGGTAGCTATATTGTAATGATTGCTGTTAATTTCAATTTTACAAAACAAATATTTTTGTATTTGTCGTTACATATAAGATTTACACAAACGGTTTGCCATTTGATCCTACATAATTATCGCTTGGTTGAGTATGTGAAGAGATTACTGAATATGAAGCCAATGTAGCCAATGGGAAGGGTTTAACTTAAAAGTATCTAGATGCATGACTGACTGCCTCAACTGTGACCGTGGGAACAGGGAAGCTGCTGAAACTAGTTGAGATTATGATCTGCTTAGCAAGAACGGGCATGCACAGAGAACCAGAGTACCAATGAAAACAAAACTGGTGCCTAGGATACAGAGAACATTCGGAACCATCTCAATGTCAATCAAAACAAATGCCAGTGTTCAGGATATTCAGGAATAAGGCACGACAAAAGAACCAGTCATCATGAGCCATTTACTAAAAACAGTCCATAAAGTCCATTTCATGTGGAAATTACACTACAGTATATTCTCCTACTATAAGATGGTCTGGGAGCTTTTGTCATCTATACTAACAACAGAATTGAAACGTGATTGGGTTTGAGAGCCCTAGGAAGCATTTTGGAAATTTGTGTATTTCTGATTATATCAATGTTAGGAGAAGGGTCTATCTATTGGCATTTAGTGAGTATAGACCAGGTAATTCTGACAGCTTGTAATATGTATGTATGTATTTTGCAGTGTTGGCTATCAAACACAGGGCCTCATGCAGTTGAATGCAGCTACTTCAAAAACAGCAAAATAGTTCACAAATATAATAGGATATTTGAGACTCCTTATAATAGTTAAAAACATTAAATTAACAGAGCACATGAAATTTAGAGATCTCAGTGGATTTCATTAACAAAGACTTGTTTTTAAATTACTTTATAGTTCCATCCTATATCCTTAAAATGATTTTTTTTTTCACCATGAGAAACATTAAACTCTGAGATGTCCTCATTTGGGGATCTCTGTTATTGTTTCATGTCACTCTGATGTTTCCTCAGAGATGTACCACACAACTCCCTCAGAGCCTGTTGGATTCTTCCTTTTCCAATTCATCCTTTTGCCTTTGCCTATTAAAAGGTGTGGTCCCCAAGGATGATTTTGCTTTGTTTTAAAGTATCAGAGACAGAATTTATGCCTTATGTGGTGAGATTCCAAGGTAGAAAATGTTTTCTATAATCCTTTGTCATCAAAGTATGACATTCCACAACACAACAGGAAATTCTTTTTTTTTTTTTTTTTTTGGTACTGGGGATTAAACCAAGTGGTGTTTTACCACTGAGCTATATCACCAGTCCTTTTTAATTTTTATTTTCAGATGGTCTCAATAAGTTGCTGAGGGTCTCGCTAAATTTGCTGAGTCTGGCCTCAAATTTGTGATCCTCCTGCCTCAGCCTCCCAAGTCACTGAGATTACAGGCAGCACCATACATCCAACTAGAAAATTCTTTTTTTTTTTTTTTTTTTTTTGTGGTGCTGGGGATTGAGCCCAGGGTTTTATGCATACAAGGCAAGCACTCTACCAACTAAGCTATATCCCCAGCCCTAGAAAATTCTTAAAAAACAAAAACTCAGCTCATTTATGAGAAGATCACATGTTCCTTATTTTCTACCCAAATTTCTCATATCCATAAGCTTACACATTTTATTTACCTTAAAAGCATATAACACAATCCCCAGCACCGCAAAAAAAAAAAAAAAAAATATATATATATATATATATATATACATACATACATACATATATATAAAACAAAGGCCGAGGCAGGAGGGTTGCAAGTTCAAAAGCCACTTAGCAATTTAGCTCAGCAACTTAGCAATTAAGAAACTCAGTGAGACCCTGTCTCTAAATAAAATACAAGAAAGGGATGGGAATGTGGCTCGGTGGTTAAGTGTCCCTGGGTTCAATTCCTGGTACAAAAAAAAAATAATTTATCTAACAATCAGTCATGGTGGTGGTGCATACCTATAAATCCAGTGACTAGAGAGGCTGAGGCAGGAGGATCACAAGTTCAAAGCCAGCCTCAGCAATTTAGCAAGGTCCTAAGCAACTTAGTAAGACCCTGTCTCAAAATAAAAATAAAAGGGGCTGCAGATGTAGCTCAGTGGTAAAATCCCTGTGTTCAATCCCCACTAACCATCCCTACCCCAAAGAAGTATCTAACATGTTTATCCACGTTTTCTCCTGTTAAAGGTATTTCCCTCTTTTGCTTATCATAATCACTTGTCTGTATTGCTTCTTCCTAATGCAGTTTTTAAAAACCTAATGTCCAGCTCCACCTCTGTTCTTTTAACTTCCTACACTTTCTGTATTATGTGTCTCTCTTAAATTCAAATTTATACTCATAATTATTAGTGTTTCTGTAAAAGGAAGGGATATAATGGAATTGGGAGCTTCAGAGAAGTTTGGGGTCATAGCAGGAATGCAATTGTGGGCTGACAATGAAAAAGACGATCGGTGGAAATCAGAGCATGAATTGGTACTCGACAAAGTCATCCTGGTTTTAGATTCTCCACAATTCAGGCAGCTCAGAAGTGGAGATACAAAAATGGAGGAATGAGGGCTGATGACAGGCATGGCAAACCTGGCCACAATGCTCCTCGCCTACCATCCTTCAAAGGGTTTCCATTCTTTAATATAACCATCAAGACCTGCCACCATCTGGCACTACCTATTTGTCTGGCTTCCTCGTGTACCACCCTTCCTTTGGTTTCAAAGCCCTGTCATCCTGTTTGTCATCCCCTATCCCCTCTTCTCAACCTTTGCTTCAGCTTAAAAATCCTTTCCTCAAAAAAGCCTTCTCTGACTCCCAAATCCAACACTATCAGTAGTCCCTCACCATATCCTTTACTTATCTTTCATTGGACAGCTCACTATTACCCTTTCCTGACACAGAAATAGCTTGTTGAGGCAGCACTTGGTCTATTTTGTTTATTGCTGAATTGCCAGTACCCAGTCTAGTCCTGTCAATAAAAGGAACAGGTATTTAATAAATTTATTGAATGAATGAATGAAAGAAAGACTTAGCTATAGGACCTCAGGCAAGTTTTTGTTTGTTGATTTGTTTGTTTTAACTAGATCTCCATTTCCTCATCTGTTAAATCCAGATAATCATAACTACCAATCTCAGAATTGTTGTGGGGACTAAAAAGGACAATCCATGTAATCTGCATAGCAAGGCGCTTGGCACACAGAAGGGCTAGGAAATGTGAGTTGTTATAATAATAATTAAAATAAGCTCTAGGGGGGGCTGGGGAGATAGCTCAGTCGGTAGAGTGCTTGCCTTGTAAACACAAGGCCCTGGGTTCAATCCCCAGCACCCAAAAAAAAAAAAAAAAAGTTAAAAAATAAGCTCTAGGAACAACTGCAACTCATACATTGCTGGCAAGAATGTGAAAATAATACACCAATTTGGAAAACAGTTTACCACTTTCTTATAAAGTTAATATAGACATACCATACAATCTAGCAATCCCACTTCTAGGTACATACCCAGGTGAAATGAAAGCATATGTTTACACAAAAAATCTCTACATAAATTTTTTTTTTTTTTTTTTTTTTTTTTTTTTTTTTTTTTTTTTTTTGGTGCTGGGGATCGAAACAAGGGCCTTGTGCTTACAAGGCAAGCACTCTACCGACTGAGCTATCTCCCCAGCCCCTACATAAATGTTTATAGCAGCTTTATTCATACTTGCCCCAAACTGGAAACAACCCAAGTGTTTTTAAACCAGGAAGTGGATAAATTGTAGTATAACCACACAATGAAATACCACTCAGCAAAAAGAAGAAATAAACTACTGATACATGCAAAAACATGGGGATGAAATTATATTTTCTGAAATATAATTACTAGAAGCTAGGCATGGTGGCGCACACCTGTAATCCCAGTGACTCAAGAGGCTGAGGCAGGAGGATCACAAGTTCAAAGCCAGATTTAGCAACTTAGCGAGACACTGTCTCAAAAGTTGGGTTGTGGCTCAGTGGTCAAGTACTCCTGGGTTCAAACCCTGGTACCAAAAAAAAAAAAAAAAGAAGTACTATAGGTTCATTTGGGAAAATGCAGAAAAATAATATATCCTTGTTATTATTTTTGTAGATACAAAACACACACACATATACACACACCAACTGGTACCATATGTTTTCGCTTTCTTAAATACATATTCTACTTTTTTTGAAATATATTGTGCATATTTTCCCATGTCATTAATTATCAAAACCATGATTTTATGCTCTATTGCATAGTCAATTTGTATCATTAAGCATCCCTTTGTTGCTAGGAATTATATTGCTTATATAATTATTTGTCCTATTGAAAATAAGAGGGGGGAAATGAAATTATATTGTTTCAGCTTTTTATTTACGATAGCAATTTTGATTACAAAAAGAAAATCTCAGTGGGGCCAGGGACTACTCCACAATGTTCAACTGGTAAAGCAACCTTTACTTTGGCTGCAATTCCTCATTGTTTAAGTGTCTGCAGGAAAAGTGGTTGTGCAGGGTGATCTGGCTTCTTTATCCCTTGTGGTGCAAAAGGGCTAGACACCCTAATATTTCCTGTATTACTAGTTTAATTTGTATAGCTCCTTTAATATTTAATGTTCACCGCATTGAGTGCAAGATAAGCAGGGCAGATGGAGTAATTTGTTCAAGATCACAGGGCTTATCAGGAGTGGAGACAGGGATTCAGATACCTGAGATATTCAGGGTCTTGGAAAGTAAACATTTCTCCAGCCTTGGGACTGCCTGGGTTTACCCCGCCCCCGCAACTCAATAAGGGAGCTTCAGTAATTCCCAGAAAACTCTGACGAGTGGCCCGGCACGCGGGGAACTTCTCTCTACCAAATGGACGCTATTCCATCCTACCGATCTCTTTGGCAACATAGCCACTTACCAGCTGGGATCATTTCACCCCCGATGGCAGGGAGACACCTACTGCCACTGACCAAGGGGACTCAGGGAGCGGAAGGGTCGCCGGCTTCAAGGCCCGCGGGGGTTGCCGTCCGGAGGTCACGACGCAGCTGGGGCTGCCAGTCACTGAGGCGTCCGGCTCGGAGGACAGGCTCTCCCCGACACCGGGGCCCTCTGAGCGAGGGCGCGCCTTAGGCGAAGCGACGAGTGCCCCCACCATCTTATGGACCAGCCGAGGGCAAGCAAGGGCAGCGCGGCTAAAGGGCTGTCCTGGCGGACTCCCTGGACGTGACAGGCACGCCTCCAGAGGTCAGTCCTCCGCTATCCCAGAGTGCCTCGGATCCCGGAAGTACCCGGTTTCCCGGAAGTGCCGGCTGGCTGACAGAGCTGTGGTTTGCTAGAGCGGTGCAACCGGGGGATCGCTAATTCTGGGACCTGGGTGACCGCTGGAGGTCTGAGGGCGGTTGGGGTAGGGGTTCAGCAGGGTGCTGAGAGGCGGAATGATGGAGGAAGAGGAACTGGAGTTCGTGGAGGAACTGGAAGCCGTGCTGCAGCTCACTCCTGAGGTTCAACTAGCCATTGAGCAGGTGAGCGTTCCGCCCCTTGGGAGCGGAGTGCGGAGGATGCAGAAGCTCTGGGCGGTGGGACTTGCCCGTGCGCGGTGGGGCGCGAGGAGGCTGAATTGCAAGGTGGGGTTGGGCCGGGGAAGCAGAGATGGGCGTGGGTTTTTAGATCAGGGGAAGGGAAGCGTCCTTTCTAGGCCTTGATTGTCTTTGGAGGTTGGGGGTCTTGCTGGGTTTGGGCAAAAGAACTGTACCCCCTGAAGGATGCACTAGGAAAAGGGACCCTGTGAGTGGCAACCTCACAACTGCGTGGATTATGTTGCTTCATTCATTTACAGGGTTAGTACAGCCCCTTGCATTTGTCAAACTAGCCTCGGGAGGGGCTTGGAATTGGGGACAGAGGGAGACTGATGTCTGAAGGGAATAGCAGAGCAGAGGTACATGTTAAAGAATGACACTTTTGCCATATCTAAAAGGGCAAAAATTCCTGCAGTTTGGATTACATTGGAAAATATTCCTAGGAGGCCTCTCTTCTCCTCAGAAACTCTTAAGTCGACTAAATTCTCTTTTCAAGGTTATTAAAATTTTATAAGTGATGATATTAGAAGTAGTGATTTAGGCCTTTGTACAGAGTTTCCCTCCTATAAAGAGAGAAAACCTCCCCTAAAGGAATTGTCATGGAGTTATAATTTAAGAAAAGAAGGGTTATGCCTCGTTTAACAACTACTGGGAAGTTTTTCTAAATAAAACATTACTTCTACTAATAATAATTAAGATACTGGCCATTAATACTAACCATGGATCTGCTATTGTATTAAATAAAATTTTTGTGTCGTTCCACTTACAGACTTTTGGATGTGTGTTTACCTAGGAGTGCATGAATTGATCATACCAATCACATTTGCTACATCCTGATGATACCAAATCATTGGGCAAAACTTTTCCTGTTCAGGCCACCCTGCTCCACCACCCACCTCCTTTTGTCAGTTAATGACATACATTTCAGTTGCTCTTGGATTTGTTGGGCTCTAATGAATGAAGCAGAACACAATCAGTTGTTGTTTGATAGGAATTTCAGAAGATCACATTTTTGCTATCTTTAAATAATATGTTTGAGCTCTAACATTAAGTTTGTCTAGTAAGCAGACTTTTTTTTTTTTTTTTTTTTGGCGGAGGGAGGTACCTGGGATTGAACATAGCAGCACTCGACTACCAAGCCATATTCCCAATCCTATTTTGTATTTTATTTAGAGACAGGGTTTCACTGAGTTGCTTAGCACCTTGCTAAATTGCTGAGGCTGACTTTGAATTTGTGATCCTCCTGCCTCAATCTCCGAGCCACTGGAATTACAGGCATGCACCACCATGGCTGCCTGTTAGCAGACATCTTGATGTTAAGATAAATTTAGAATTTTTTCTTAGTTAGTGGTCTAAGATTGAGTACAATTTTGCAAACAGTTATGCAATAGCATACTTTTAAAGGGTAGTGACATGTGTAAAGTTAGGAAGGGTTGATAATGGAATCACATTTTACCCAGATATTAAGCTCCAAAGTCATGCATAAAGTGAAAATTCATATATAAACACGTAACCCTTGCAATTCCTTAAATTGTCCTTGAAGTACAATGTATAAGAATCTCTTATATACTAGATAAGTCTAGTCTTGTTAGTTTTCTTCTCCAGACCCGGAGCCAATCTCTTACTTGCTGTTATCACTGAATGCAGTAGTTGGCTTGGTTTAGGAACTTTGTTATATGAAAACATTAAAACCAAGGATAACAACCAGGAACAGTGAGAGGAATGTGGAAACTTAGGCCATGTGAGGAAATGGGTAGTTCACATCTCTTACATCATGCTCACAATTGGACATACACTCATGACAGGCCTAGTTCCCTACATGTAAGTTCCCTACACGTAAGGGTGTATGATATATATGTGCATGTGATATATCTCTGCCATAAATGTATATTAGAGAAATGGAAATGCTAAGCATTTAAAATTTGTGTCTGTGTGTGTGTGTCTACTGGCATTTGAACCCAGGGGCACTTTACCACTGAGATGTATCCTTAGCCCTTTTTCTTTTTTATTTATTTATTTATTTATTTATTTATTTATTTATTTATTTATTTATGGTGCTGGGGATTTGAACCCAGGAACTTGTGCTTGCAAGGCAAGCACTCTGCCAACTGAGCTATATTGCCAGCCCCTCTTTTTTATTTTGAGACAGGGTCTTGCTAGGTTGCCTGGGCTGGCCTCCAACTTGTGATCCTTCTGCCTCAGCCTTCTGAGTTGCTTGGATTACAGGTGTGAGCCACTGTGCCCTACAGTGTTAAGCATTTTAAGAACATCTCTCCTTTTTTTTTTTTTCCTGTCACCTGCCTTACCTCTGCTTCTCCTTGACATGGTAGAAGCCCTAAACTCTTCTAAAATTGTCTTTGACCTCTCTTAGGAGACATTTTGATCCTTTGACACTATATTTCTTTGGAAGGTTTCTTCTCTGAAGAAACTGCTTCCCAGCATCAAAACTATCTTGAACTGGTAAAATCCAGTATGCAGGAGATCATTTGACTCCTTTTACAATCCCTATTGTTACATGTTTTTCAAGTTGTGACTTTTGAAAGGAGTTAACTGTATTTCTCAGATGGTGGCTTGCTTTCTTATGTCAACCTGAATGTTCGCTCTCCCTAACACTGAAGCATAAAAATTGCATAAAAATTGCTTCAGTGTGGGCAGGGGAGTAGCTCAGTGGTAGATCATTTGCTTAGCATGGGTAAGGCTCTGGGTTCATTCCCCAGCAAAACACACACACAGAAGTTGCTTCAATGCATAGTGAATTCTACTGTAGAGACATGATCGAGACGCAGAACATAGTTTATTAGGATTCCTTAATAACAGCTATCATCAGCTGGTATAATGTAATGCCTGCTGAATTGAGATTTCATTGATATCTGTGGAATTTTCACATATGCATATTCTGTTCATTATGTCAAGATGTTAAAACTACAGATGTTGAAAATTAAAGATTTATTTTAATAGATGTAGTATTAGATGTCTATTTCCTTAATAGATATTTGATTATTTGTGAAGTATTTTAAAATGAAAAAGTTTTTTTTTTTTTTTAATCTTCAGGGAACTTACCATTTAATAGGAAAGAAAAAATACATAAAAAAGTAGAAAGATCAGTTATTTTTAATCCCCTATATTTTAGAATTTATTTTCTTTTTAATTGATAAATGTTGTATTTATGATATCCAACATGATGTTTTAATATATAACCTCCTATTTTTATATAGGTATTTCCAAGCCAGGATCCTTTAGATCGAGCAGATTTCAATGCTGTTGAATATATCAATACCCTGTTCCCAACAGAACAAGTAAGTATAGAGTTTTAGGTTTCCTCATTTCATTGGTTCCTGGCTCATTTTGAAGGTTGTGACTGGTCTGTTATACCATGTAATCTAAGAGTCCTTAATAAACAAATAAGAGTTAAATTCCAAAAACTCTTCTATAACCAGTTGTGTTAGAGTAGAATTCATTGTTTATGAGCATATTATTAGAAATTGTACCCTTTGGTTATAAGGACCCCCTCCCAGCCCCAGGTCAAATTTTGTGTTGTATTTGAAAAGTGGAAAGAATTTTTCATAACATGATAGGGAAAAGCAGGAGTGAGGCAGGCAGGATAAACCAAAGCAGCTTTCACTCCTATTTCAAAATGTAAATTTTTAGATTTTCTGTTTTATGTCATTTTGCTGGTTGATTTGCCTACATTGGTGGGGTTTTCTTACAGTGGACCAGAATTAGAAGCAGCAGAGCCAGGAGAAGAGCAGTTGGAGTTTTTCGTGGGTTTTCACTTATTCATTCTGTAGGTATTCAGTGGGTACCTGTCATGTGTTGTCAGTCACTGCCCCAGGTGCAGGGACTACAAAGATGAATAAAACCCAGTCCTTGTCCTTGAGGTGTGTATAATCAAGTAGGGGAAGACGTTGTTGAATGCTATAAGAGGTATGGAAGAGTATAGTGAGGAGCGAGAACATGATTCTTCCTAGGGAAATTGAAACCTCAGGTAACCCTCTGCCATGTCTTGAAGGATTCATTTATTCATTCAGTAGTCAAAGTCAGCCATCATTTTTTAAGTGACTGCTAAGTGCCAGGCACTGTTTTAGAAACTGCGGAGAAATGGTAAACATAACAGATTAATTCCTGGTCTCATGGAGTCTGATGTAGGGAGGACGACAAGACATCAATGGATAAATAAATAGATAAGAAATAACAGCTGGGTGTGGTAGCATGCCTGTAGTCCTAACTACTTAGGGGACTGAGGCAGGAGGATGACTTGAACCCCTGGGCCCAGCCTAGACAATATAGTGAGACCCTCATCTCATAAAAAGAAAGAAATTTTCAAGTGTAGGTTAATGATCTGATGAAAAGCAGGTACAGTGATAGAGCATGGTGGCCTGGGTAGAGGGTCCTTTGGATAAAGGAAGATTAAAAGAGCTCAAAGGGAATCTCTCTCTGAGGCAGTTCCGTTCAAGGGGAGATCTGATAAATATGAAGGAGCCAGGTTTGTGGCAATCTGGCAGAACACTGTTTTGGCAGAGCGAGCAGCCAGTTACATCTTCTAAGGAATACAAGGGAAAGAAGGTCATTCTAAATGTTAGAGACAGGAAGACCAATTAGGAGGCTGATGCAGTAGGTCACTTGACAGTGGTGCTGAGAGCCTGAATGAAGGTGGTAGAATGGAGAGGACAGGACCTGAGAACTACTCAGGAGGCAGAAGTCACAGTGCCTGAAGGGATGAAGGTCAAGGCTCATGTAGAATCTAAAATTCATTCATTAGGATACTCAGCAAAAAATACCTATTCTGCACACCCTTATAAGAAAGAAAAAATGTGCAGAGCAAGACAGATGTGGTCCTTACCAGCATGGAATTTATAGTCTGTCTTAACAATTAATTACACAATTTGCAGATTATGAGTAAATTATGAAGTTGCAGTGACTTATTTGTATCATTATTATTATTTGTTACTTGCTCTTAAAAGAGTCCTAACTTCTACTACAACTATAATAATGGTTGACATTTATCGAGTGTTTGCTGTGTACCAGGCACCATTCTAAGTACTTAATGATATATTTTCCACAAAGTCATTGTTCTCATTATCCAGTGAGAATACCAAGGCAAAGAGTGATAAAGAGCACTCAGCTTAAAAGTGCCACAAAGGAAGCCTACTAAATGTGGTGAAAGCCACCTGAAGAATCCAAAAACGCTTTCCCGAGGAAATGGCATTTTAACTGAGCATTATAGGCAACTCTAAGGATTTCGAGCTTTGATTTCTAGCCTGATAGACTGAGTAGGTGTTGGCACCTTTACCCAAGATTGAGAAAAAGAGGAAGAACAGGTGTGAGTGGTAAGTAGAGTCAGAGGAGAAAATGTCATGAGCTCAGTTTTGAACATATTTGGGTTATCCTGGTGAAAATATGTAACTGTATGTTTGAGTATGGAGCTCATAATCCCCATCATTGTTAATATCTTGACATATATTCTTTCAAATTTTCTGTTTTTGAATTGTTTGTATGTTTGTGCTTCTGTTTTTCTTAAGAATACTTTTTACTTTTATTTGACATGTAGTAATTGTACATATTTATTGGCTGCAGTGTGGCATTTCAATACATGTATACAATGTGTAATGATTAGATCACGGTGATCAACATATCTGTTACCTCAAATGTTTGTCATTTCTTTGTGTTGGGAACATTGAAAATCCTCTGCTACGATTTTGAAATCTGCAGTTAATTGTTAATTATCCTATTGTGCTATAAAATATTAGAAGTTATTCTCCTAACTGCACCAGACTTTCTAATGGATATAATAAGTTTTTAAAATAAAGTTTTAAAAATATTATACTGCGTGATTGTCTTTTTGGAGATTTCACAAATAATCTTTATAGCTCAACATTTTCTGTGAATCACGAGTTCTAGGAATTAGCTAGAGATAATCATTTGGTAACAACTGGCATCAGGATAGCAATTTTAGCCATAAAATGTTTCACTTATCCCACCTTATCAAGAAGGTTGACTCAATAAAGTGTTACATTTGAAAATCACATAGGTTCTCACCTCTTCCTGAAATGATTGCATATGTATTTGTTTTTTAAACTGCTAAAAGTAGCACAAGACATTTGTTGATCCACAGATTCGGTTATATTTCTTGTCCAATTAGGGCTCAATGTGCATGATATTGTGTAGTGACATTCCTTAGGATAACTCAAAACATATGACACAGGGTTGCCTTTATTTCCCTGGTTCCAGAATTATACTTAGCAGTTCATTTGCCAACCCAGATGCCCATGGACCTTCATGAAAAAGTAATAGGAAGTAGCGGTCTAACTTGTCATTCCTTTTAACTATTGCTAAATTTGGACAAAAACCACTTATATACTTTATGGACCTACAGTGTGTACTGGTTAAAAGATGTCAGTCTATGAAGAATAGATTTAGTGTCACTCCAAGGAAAGGGATGTATTTCTGTTGAGTGGCAAGTGCTTGCCTGGAGACTGGAGTGTGGATTGGCCCTTGGATGTCTCTATTTCACTAGGTTTGGGTCCAGGGCAAGCTCAACCTGTACTTAACAGAGTTCTCTACGTGTTCTGAAGAGTAGCCAGGTTTGGTAACAATGGTCGGGAAAACCTTTTTAGTCTCCTAGTAGTAAACTGAAGATAATCATCTGTTATGTTGTTGTTGGAGGTTTGAGTAAGAGAAAATAAATTTATGAAAAACTAGCATAATTTCAACATTCAGGGGAGGCTGAAGGAGGAGGATTTCTTGAGTCCGGGAGTTTAAGATCCACCTGTGCGATGTAGTGAGACCCAAAAAAGAAATGAATCTCAAAAAGAAAAGAAAAAGAAAAACTAATATAATTAAGAAGTTTGAAAAAATGAGTTATATGGAGCTGTATAAAAAAGCTTTTAGCAACCCACAGAATGCTCTGAATCTTTTACTATTATTATTATTTTAATACCTTTATTTTATTTATTTATTTTTTTAATGGGGTGCTGAGGATCAAACCCAGTGCCTCACACTTTAGGCAAGTGCTCTGCCACTGAACCACAACCGTGCCCCTGAATCTATATTATTAAGTGAAAAAACGCAAGGTACCAAATTACTTGTCCCAAGTTTTTTTTGTTTTCGTTTTTGTTGTTGTTTTGTGATACTGGAGATTGAATCCAGTGGTGCTCTATAACTGAGCTACATTCCCAGCCCTTTTTATTTTTTATTTTGAAACAGGGTCTCACTAAATTGACCAGGCTGGTTGAACTTGTGATTCTCCTGCCTTAACCTTCTGAGTAGCTGGGATTACAGGCATGTACCACCACATCTGGCTCAGTTTATTTTTTAAAAAGCCATATATTTTTGTAGAAGAGTAAAATGCAGTATACAAAAAATACTAATAGTGGCTATACTCTTGGGAGCACAGGGTTCTATTTTTTGTGTTCTGTACTTTCTCTAATTAGCATGAATTGTCATTAAAATCAAAGAATGCTTTTCAATAAATCAAATATTAAAAGTTTTATACAATTAGAACTGTACAACCTCATTACAACTAAACCAGATAAGTGATTCTCAGGATATTCCCATCATCTAGGGAAGCCAGTCTGGATTCCCGTTGGTTTCCCCCCAACTCCAGAAGGATTCCTACCATAGGGAGGCACTGAACTGATGGGAGGAAGTGCCTCAAATCTATCAGGTATTTGAGGGTGCATAAAAAGCAGGTCAAGACCCATTACACAATGATAGAGTAAGAAACACCAGAAACCTTAGAATCGGACAGACTCACTGAATCTCATGTCATCTCTACCATCCTAGGTGGAGCATCTATCCATTCAGAGCCTATTTCCAAAGTCATTCTATTTTCCTTCCTTCCTTCTTCCTTCTTTCTTTTCTTTTCCTTTCCTTTCCTTTTTACTGGGGGATTGAACCCAGGGATGCTTTGCCACAGAGCTACATCACCAGCCTTTTTTGTTTTTTAAGGCAGGACCTCACTAAGTGTGTCAAGGGCTTTGCTGAATTTCTGAGGCTGGCCTCAAATTTGAGATCCTCCTACCTCAACCTCCTGAGTTGCTGGGAGATGGCACCAGGGTAAATGGCTCTATTTCCCAAATCTTAACATTGAAAAGGATAATAGTGTGACTCAATAGTTGAGAGGATTAAGGGAAATACTTTCTATAATGTCTAGGACAGTGTTGCATAATAAACCCACATCAAATGGTAGTACCTTTTCCCTTTTACTTCCCCAGTAGAAAAATCTGGAGAATTTGGCTGGGTGTGGTTTGTATGCCTGTGATCCCAGCAACTCAGGCCACTAAGGCAGAAGGATTGCAAATTCAAGGCCAGCCTCAGAAATTTAACCAGACCCTCAGCAACTTAATGAGACCCTATTGTAAAAATAAAAAGGACTGGAAATGTACTTAGTGGTGAAGTGCCCCTGAGTTCTACCCCAGTACCAAGAAAAATAATAAATAAATAAATAAATAAATAAATAAATAAATAAATAATCTGGAAAATTAGGTATGAAAGCAGTTACCCATGGGTCCATCTAACAGTCAATCAAAGTATTTTGTAGTTTTCGGATATGTCTTTTTTTTAAATTTTTTATTTTTGTAGTTGTAGATGGACAGCATTCCTTTATTTTTTTATTTTTTATTTTTTATATGTTGATAGACCTTTATTTTATTCATTTATTTATATGTGGTGCTGAGAATTGAACCCAGTGCCTAACACATGCTAGGCAAGCACTTTGCCCCTGAGCCCCACCCAGCCCCAGCCCTCTTTCTGGATTTTTTTGGCAGGGAGGATTGAACCCAAGGACACTTTACCACTGAGCTACATCCCCAGCCCCTATTTTAAATTTTGAGACAGGATGTCACTAAGTTGCTGAGGTTGGCCTTGAACTTGGAATTCTCCTGCCTCAGCCTCTCTAGTCACTGGGATTACAAGTGTCTGCCATTTTACCCAGCTTCTGTTCTTTTAATGACTGTATTCATGGAGTGCCTGATATTTTAAGACATGTTTTCCCCTTCTTAGCATGGTATCCAAAAGCAGTCTCCTTTGTTTCATAATCTCCTTGACCAGTGTGTCTAGGGGTGGCAGAAAGGTTCAAGGCTTAATTTATTTAACTTTTCAATTAATAGGTCTTTATGTTGTCTCCAGGTCCTCACTCTTTTAAATGCAGTTGAACAACTGACTACATAAATATTTTTCATTGTTATTCTTAGAAAACTTGTTATGGCTTGACTAAGAGCTTCAGATCCAGGGATTATTAAATTTAAGAAATGGTTTCTGTACCACTAACTGTATTTACTGATGTGGAACAACCTCCAAGTTATATTGTTAAATGAAAAAAGCTGGTGCAGTATACTTATGGATGTGCTTTTAACACATAGACTAGGTCTGAGAATGTAGAAAAGAAACTGGCTCAGAGCCATTGCCTCTGAGAAAGAGAACTGGGGGGGTCGTGCAATACAGTGTGAGTTTGGAAGCCTTGCATTTCACTATGGGCCCTCTTTTACTATCTGACTTTTTGGTCAAATACATGTTTTAACAATTTTGAATAGCTTGAAATATTTTTATGTTCATAATTAAAATCATATATGTATACAAATTACATAATTTTGATAGAATTTCCCATTTTCAGAGAAGGTATAAGAGTAGTACAGAGAATTCTTGGTTTCCCTTCACCCAGATTTCCCAAATATTAACATTTTTTAAATAATTTTTTTCTAAGTATCACAAAAACATTTCTTTTCAAAAGAATGAGCTCTAGCAGAGATAAACCAGGAACTGTTATGCCCATTTTGCATATGATGAACTAGTAACTCAGAGAAATTTCTATTGCCCTTCAGCAAGTTAGCTGAAGTGGAGGTGGGCTAAACCCCAGGTCCTGTGACAACTTGGCTGCTATTTACACCTCTGGTGGTAACTGAAATCATACCCAGTCCAGTTTTGAAGTGACAGACTTAACAGAATCAGATTGAATCCAGTTGAACTGAATTTCTCAGTTAAAGAGACTTCTCTTTTCTGAGTTCATCCTTACTTCAGTCTGTTTTGAGAGTTTTGAAATTTCTGAGTAATGGCTGGCTAAATCAGACCAGTGACGAGATGTGAACAGCCCAGTCTGACATCTCAAACATTTGGGACCTGTTTCTCTTACCAGAACTGCTCCTGGAAGCCTTCAGGCATCCTACAGCCAGAAGAAGTAGCCAGGAGCAATTTATAAGCACAGTTCCTGCATCACCTCCAATTCCTTCTGAGGTGAAATATCTGTTGAGGATTTATAAAGTTTTTAAAACTTCAGAGTTAAAATGGTACTATAAAATTATACCTTCTTTTTTCCACTAGGGGGCATCATTTCCTCACATTTTTCTCAACTCTAAAGTCAGAAATGGTCCTTTTGTCATTATCTTAAAGCTTTATTATAACCACAGTAGCAGTACCTTGTCAATATAGAGTAATTAAAAATACTCATAAGCAAGAAGAAAAAAATTGAATATCCCTTATTTTTATAGATTAAAACTATAAATGCAGATTTCAGGGACTACATCTGCTCTAGTATATTATAACAGCTAGTATGTGTCCTTCCAGATTTTTTTCTAAAGGATCTCCATACTTAAAAAATAATTTGTCGAAGTGTAACATAACATAGAGTGTACAAATCTTAAGTGAATACCAATGAATTTCATAGAAAGAATGCTACCACCTAGATCAAGAATTAAAGCATATAGGGGCTGGAGTTGTGACTCAGTGGTAGAGTGCTTGCCTAGCACATGTGAGGCACTGAGTTCAATCCTCAGCACAACATAAAAATAAATAAATAAAGGTATTGTGTCCATCTACAACTAAAAAAAATTTTTAAGAAATAAAGCATTTAATAAAATATCTTCAAAGTCCTCTCTTGCTTCCTCACAGTCTCTAACCCCCTCAAAGATAACTACTATTTTGACTTCTAATGTGTTTTTTTAAATTGAATAAATGTAATCATACAGTATATACTTCTGATTCTGGATTTTTTTCCCCCCTTCAACATTATGTTAGTAAGTATTTTGCCCATGTTGTTGTGTGTTGTAATAGTTTATTTATTTTCTTTGCTGTATTTTGTTATATGAATTTGTTACAATCCTATATGCTAGGGGTTAGCAAACTTTCTGTAAAGGTTCAGATAGTAAATATTTTAGACGTCGTAAGCCAGGCAGTGTTTGTCAAAATTTTCCAACTCCACCATTGTAGCTCATAAGCAGCTATAGATGATATGTTAAGTGAATGGGCATGGCTGTGTTCCAGTGAAACTTAATTTACCAAATATAGTTTCTGGGCTAGATTTGCAGTAGTTGGCAAGTACTGCTTTTCTTTTCTTTTCCAGTACTGGGGATTAAACCCCGGACCTTGTACATGCTAGGCAAGTGTTCTACACTTGCTAGGCAAGTGTTCAACCCCTTACTTTTTAAGAAAAGTTAAAATGGTATACTCTGAGATTAAACTTTTTGATATTTTATAAGTAGATATTATAGCTCATCATTTCCCTGTAAAAATGGGAATACCAGGAAATGAAATAACAGCTGGGCACTCTTTCTTCTTTATTTTAGTCTCTGGCAAATATAGATGAAGTTGTGAACAAAATTAGACTGAAAATAAGGTAAGTAACATCATACAGTTGTCAGTTAATGAAAAGTATGTTATTAGTTTAGTTAATCACATTCCAAATTATACTTTTCTGTGAGAGCACTGAAACCTCAAATTTAAAAAATAATCATTATTATTTTATCTGAATGTCCATTAAAAATCTCCTTGCAAAGAATTTGATTCTTAGTCTTTAATTATTCATAAAAAATTAAGGAAACTGTAACAGTTTGCTCAAAAACTAGTTAATAATGAAATTTAATTATAAAATCTTCTCTGCAGTATTTAAAATGATTTTATTATTATTATTATTATTATTTTTTGTGGTACTGGGGCCAGGTACTGTGAATCCAGGGGCCCTCTACTACTGAGCTACACTCCAGCCCTTTAAATTTTTTTTTTTTTTTTTTTTTTCCAATCTTGAGACATGGTCTTGTTAAGTTCCCAGGCTGGCATTGACCTTGTGTTCCTCCTGCCTCAGCCTCTGAGTTGTTGGAATTATAAGGGCGCATCATAGCTCCTGATTGTTTTTAGTGGTTTTATTTCTCTGGATTTACCTTTTTTGTATTCCCAAGAGTCAGATATGAACCTGGGCTTACATGTGTATCCCTTGGTTACCTACTGGCTAATAATGTCAGAGCTGCTTGACTTAGGTGATGGCCCAGGATTAAACATTGTTATCAACCCAAGATGTGATTGCCCAGGGTGATCATTAGGTGTTCTTCCTGCTCAATAACCTTATTCTGGCTTATCTATATCTGGGTTTACATATGGCAGGTACTTATAAATGTCTGTTCATTGTATAAATAGATTGTTTTCATTGCCTCAAATATAGCTTTGGGTTTTGTGTCTTTTTGTAACACACAAAAAAGAGGAAGGGCTCATCTTGAACCCAGGATATGCATTTTTTCTTTACGACTTTTGGGTCTTTTTGTGCAGGCCTCTGCCTCATGCATATGTTGTATCCATACCTTAGGAAGCACAAAGAACCTCTTATTGTTTTGTTGGACTTCAACTGTAACAATTCTGGTAGAGACCACTAAGTTGTCCAGGGTTTGCATAGAAAATGGAAATATGCTGGTGATTCAAAGATCACTTTTGAATTAGGTTGTTTTGTTGTTGTTGTTGTTGTTGTTGTTTTCAGTACTGAGGATTGAACTCAGGGGCTTTGAGTCACAACCCAGCCCTATTTTGTATTTTATTTAGAGACAGGGTCTCACTGAGTTGCTTAGGGCCTTGCTAAGTTGCTGAGTCTGGCTTTGAACTTACAGTCCTCCTGCATCAGTTTCTCTAGCCATTGGGATTACAGGCGTGTACCATCACGCTTGGGCTAGGTATTTTCTATCTTCTTACTACCATACCTTTAATGAATTCTTCAAATGAAAAATGAAATTGATGAATACATATTCCTGTGGTTGAAGTGCCAGTCAGTGGCCCCTGTTGAACTGTAGAGGAAAGGGACAGGAAGCCATTATTCTCTCTCATACACATTGCATGATGGGGCACATAGGGAAAGCACATATCACCCTGGCTCCTTGACTCTTTTAAGGTCACTGAGGAAGGGATTTTGGATTTTTCTGGCTTCTTCCTGTAAAGCTACTGCAACTTTGTCATTCCTGATTTAGTCCATGAAAAATAAAAAGATTTTATTAGTTCTTTCAAGCAGTTCTGAAAAGTAAAAATAGACTTTTTGTTTTCTATCAGCAATTGAACCACTGAGCTATATCCCCAGCCCCAGTCTTATTTATTTATTTATTTATTTTTTATTTTAGTGTTATTATTTTGAAACAGGCTCTAGCTAAATCCTCAGGGTCTTAAGTTGCTGAGGCTAGCCTTAAACTTATGATTCTTCTGCCTCAGCTTCCTGAGTCACTGAGATTATAGGAATGCACTGTGCCTGGTCCAAATACTGCCATTTTTTAAACAAAGACGACTCATAAGTCTCTATTGGGGTTGACATTGTAATGGTGTTGCTGCCCCTTAGGTTCAAGACCTCATTTTAATTTTACTAACTCTTGTTCAGTGTTCTGTGTTGGTGCAGTTTATAGACGTTGATAGGTAAATTACCAACTTTTTCCCCTTTAGTTCACCTAAAATAGAGATTATTTGAATAATTTATGTCCTTTAAATTTTTTCGCTAGGAGACTGGATGACAATATTCGAACTGTTGTAAGAGGACAGACAAATGTGGGGCAGGATGGAAGGCAAGTAAGTAACTTACTTAACTTATTCCTCCATATTAATTACACTCCCCTAATTTCTAGAAGACCCAGCAATCAAATGAACAAAATGTTGATCTGTTTGCAGAGCACTTTCTTATTGTTCCATCCATATACAGCAGGAAACATTCATGCCTCATACCCCTGTTCCCAGCCACATAGCAGGGGTAGGATGTCCAGACCAGCCTTGAACTCTCACTCAATGTCCCTTGGACCAGGATCTTATGTGTAGCACTGCTCATTCAAGGCCAGGGACATGCAGGCTATAATGGGCAAATTGGTTTCCTTGTCTTTGACCAAGTGTCAGATGTCTCTGTGTTATTTTGTGTACTATGGCTAAATAAAGTGACTACTTTTGTCTATCAGGTAAGTTGTTGGGGTTTTGCTATTACTTCCATTGCTGCAAAAGATGGTAACGTGACAGAATTACAGTTCCTCATACCTATTTTTTTCAGAAGCAGGTAACTGTGGATTCATTTCAGAGATTTACAGTTCTTTGGGGATCTAAGTAAAAAGGGATATTGAGAGGGGAGGAAGGGGAAAAGAAGGGTGTTGGGGGAGGTATTCTTCAATGATTGAGGGGCCAGATGTTATCTATTATCCATGTTCTTTTTATTTGGATTCTATTCTTCTGTTTAGGCTTCATATTTCAGAAATTGCTGTCATATCAGAAATGCTGAGCATGCCTTTCTAGCCTTCCTCTCTACAGTGCCTGGTCCTGCCTCTTCAATACTAATGTAGTTGGGTCAGGAGAGCGCTGTTATACATAGCCTTGGTCCTGTTATCTCTGCTTTTTTTTTTAAAAAAATATTTTTGTCTTTTAGTTGTAGGCGAACACAATACTTTTATTTTTATGTGGTGCTGAGGATGGAGGGCCTCACGCATGCTTGGTGAGCGCTCTACCATGGAGCCACAACCCCAGCACTATCGCTCCTTTTTGATGTTTTTTAATACAACCAGTTTCTGAAAATTTTCATTATGCTTGCCCATATTTGGGGGGGAGGAAGGGGAAGGTGAAATCTTATTTAGAAATTTCCTCAGTTCTGATATTCCTGTTTCCTCTGCTGCTGGCTCCACAGGTGTTATGAGTCTCTTTCTTTTCCATTTTTAGTTCTATTCATCTTTCCACACTTTATGGCTCCCCCCTTAACAGTCTTTTGTTGGCCTATTTTTAAGTCATCTCTCTTCTTTCTGTTATCATAATCAGTATTTGCCTGAAGACATGTTAGTTTCGTAAAACAGATCCTACGTCCTGGACTTCTGCATGGTTTTAGCCCTTATTGCTTTGTTTCTGCTTACTGAGGTAAGAAGTAGAAGAGGCCCCTGAAAACTGGCCCTTAGAGATAATGAAGAGGAACAGGGTAGCCTGCAAACACTCCATGCTGATTCACTCTCCTAACATGTGTCTGATCATGTCATTTGCCTCAGTGCCTCTGTCTTACCAAATGAAGTAAACTCAAGTTCCTGAGCTTGGCATTCAAGGCTTCAGTCTTCATTTATGATTTTGTCTCTCCTTAAGTTCTATACGTACTGAAGACCTGATGCTCTGCAAGCATGCTCTGTACTCTCTGGGCCTATGCTTATTTCACACACTTTTTTGTGTCTAAAATGTTTTTTCTCCTCTCTCTTTCTTCCAGTAGCTACATTTCAAAATCTTACCCATCTAAGGGCTGGCTTAAATACTACTTCCCTTATGATATTTTCTGTTTACTTCATCTGGGTAACATCAAAGGAATCAGAATTTTAGAACTCAAAGGGACTTGGAATTCATCTGGCCTACTCTTTTCATTCTGTAGAGGAGAAAATTGATCCCAGTGTCATTCATTCTCTCTCTGTCTGCCCAGAGTTCTCACAGCCCTCTGCTTATGCTTTGTCTTGGGCTGTGTGGTCTCCCTTGACTTACTGATGAACACATCTTGTCCCGTTGATTAGTTTTTAAGCTTCTTGAAGGTATGAACTGCATCTTTCTCATCCTCACATTTCAGTCCACATAGTCCACCTGCAACATTTTATTCAACTGTAATGGATATTGGTGTGTATATGATTGTTGACTACAAACAAACAAAGGTTCTTGACTATATCATCATTTTAGTCAGTTTTTGAGTGTTCCTTTATAGTGATTTAAAGCTTGGTTCTTGCATGAGATTTTTATTACCTTGCCGTGTTAAGGATTGAACCTGAGACCTTGTGCTCTATTGCTGAGCTACACCTCCTGCCCAGATTCATGTATGAATAGTCCCGGTTTACTACTATTTGGAATAGCACTACTGTTGAGCATGATTCAGCCTACACTTGGAATAGCTCACTAGAAACTTTTATATACCCAAGAGAGTCACAGGTATTTAAAACTCCAGGAATGTGAAAATAAAGTGGATGATTCATCATGACTTTAGGTGGGTCATGCTATGTGGCTATATATCTTTTAGTTATTTACATTTTAACCTGGGGGTCACAAACTAGCCGTTTTGGGGAGTCAGGCCCAGAAGTAGGTGGGCTGCAGGAATTCGGCACTCCCCACCTTCACATGGTAATGGGTTACAGGTTGCTACAGCAGAGCAGGTCATATTTCAGAGAGCAAGAGCACATTTTCAAGAATGTTTAGATAGCATTTCAATCTGTGATGGAATTTTGTATTCGTCTCCTTAGAATCCAGACAGAGAGGAAGCCCAGAAGAAATAATTGCTTTTCCTGTCATCCCCTCCATCTGTCTTTTCCAACAGTTTGTAATGCAAGCTGAAGTTGAGACTTTTTTTTCCAGGGAGCTTTTGGGTCCTGTCCTTGTCAACTCCTAGGCATAAAAGCTTTACTCTTCAGCTTTGGCTGGTGGGTAGTTTGCCAAAGGGAGTCTCTATTTGACTGGCACAGACTTGGGAGAATTATGGATGTTCCAAAATATTGAGTTTTATAGGTCAAGAGGCCCCACGTTCCCCTCTTCCCTGGAACACAGGATAGGTTCGCTTTCAGAACTTGTTTCCTATGCTTCTGAGGAACACTCAGGAGAAGAGCAGAGATATGGACAAAAGGAAGTTTTCCTTTCATAAATTTCATCTTGATTGCGTTCAATTTGAATAGATATGTTTTTTCAATCTGTGAAAATGAGGGGAGAGTGTTTACTTCACGTTTGTGGTGTCTTAAAATACATTTTTAACAGAAGAATTTTTGAAGAGTTCTTTGTAAAAATTCCTTGGGGGCAAGGGGTGTTCTAGAAATTGAAGACACAGTGAGGCCATTTCTTTAGTTCCTTATAAATTCTGAAACACCAGCTTGTGTGGTTAGCACTATGCTAAGCATTTTGGAGAATTCTTTGGTTGTTGACCACCTCCTATGTGGGCCAATTTGAACTAGTCTAGTCTGTGACCTCTTCTAACCAGACGGTGATGCTTTTACAAAGTTAATATGGCATAGAGTCCTCCCCATTTTTATCTGTTGAAATCATCAGTCCAAAGCTTTAATTAAATACCCACATGTTTGAAACTTGGTGGATAAAATGAGTCAATTCAACAAGTACATGATTTGATATGCTATGATATTTATGCAGCTTCCCAACAATTAAAATGGACAGCTTGAGTGTAGGTGGAAAGGGAGGTGAATAGAAGAGCCAGGTTAGAAGAGGAAAAAGCTGGCATGTGAAATTGCAAGAGTGGCCAAACCTCGACCGATTCCCAGTGTTCTTGCTGAGAATCACCAAGACAGGATCAGCCACTGGGTTTCTGTCTCTTGAGTGGAGCTCGGCTGCAGTGGGGCTGTTTCTTTGATCAGAGCATGACTAAGGTATGGGAGGGGAAGAGTATTATTATTGCCCTCTCTGGCTCTGCTCACTAAAATTTTGATTTGGAAGAAGCTTCAGATAATTGTAGTGTGAGCTTCCACCCAGTTTGGGAATTCTTTATATAACTTCTGTGACATTACATTATCCTTCAGAGGCTTGGATCCTTACAGTGGTGGGGAGCTCACTACTTAATTGACCCACAATGGATAGGACAGACTATTCCAGTTTTGTACAGCTTTAATTATAAGAAACTTTCTTAGACTGAACTGAAATAGTGAAATAGACTTCATTGTAGTTCCTCATTGGTTTAATTCTGCCAGCTGGACCGGTGTAAGCCTAATCCCTTTTCCTTATTACAGCTTCTGAAATTTAAAATGGTTATTATGTTCCTTTCTAACTGTTCCTTTTCTAGCCCAGCCATTCTAAGTTTCCTGAACTTTATGATGCAATTTCCAGATCCTTTATCATCCTGATAACTTTGCTTTGGGATAGGAGTTTGTCAGCTTGCCTCTTAAAGTGTGGTTCCCAGGAGTAGACATACTATGGGAACATACAGAGGGACACTTTGCTTCCTTGTTCTAGGCTGAGATCATTCAGGGGATCTGTCAATTCCCTGATATTAATTGTAAATTTTTGTAGGGGTAGACATACTTCTGGAGAGAAGGCTCACTGATTTTTTTTTTTTTTTTTTTTAGATTCTTTAAGGAGTCCGTAACTATTTATTCAAAAGTTCAGAGCCACTGATGTAGGTACTATTCTTCCATTATCTTGGATTTGGTGACATTTTGGGCAGTTGTATCATACCATGGGCTTCTGTTGAGTTGGCAGTCCCCTGAAGCCCCAGGTAAAGAGTTGCAAATGGATGCCCTCAGAGAAAAGAAGTTAACCTAAATTGCTTAAGCAGGCTGCCATACAATCCATATGCCTCCATCTGTGGTGTAATTCTCTGTGTGAAGGGGATAGCCACACGTAAATTCTAACCAATCCTTGTCATGTCTGAATGCAGATTGGAGTTGCCAGCTCTGTCAGTTTTCTAGAGAAGCCAGAGAAGCCAGAAATCTGGATTTTTATGTGCCTCTCCCAATTTTTAAATGTTGGCTTCATGTTTTTCACAAACACTGCAAAGGCCAAACAAAACACATCTGTGCTCCAATGGTTTGCAATACTGCCCCAAGTCTTTTTCATGTGAACTTCATTTAAACTTCTCCTCCTCTATTTGTGCAAGAGGTTTTTTAATTAAGTGCCAGACTTTATGTGTCTCACCCTTGGTTTTACCTTGCTAATTTTGCTTGATTGTTACAGCCTATTGAGACCTTTCAGAGTTTATGATGACATCCCCATTTTAGCAGATTTCCCAGACATACCCTCTATGTCTTCATTTGAGTTCTAGATGAAAAGATGAAATGGATGGGTTCAGAGCCATGTGGCATGCCATTAGGAACTTCCTTTTCTTCTTCTCCTCATCCTCACTTTAATACAAAGTGCCAGACCCAGAAAACACAGGATTTCCCCTGTCCTCAGGTATTATCCAGAACCATGTTTTTTTTTTATCTTTCTTTCTTGCTTTTCCCCAGAAAAGGCGGCTATTAATATTTGCCTGTTTCACTCTTCATGAACATATCATAAAGATATGGCATGTTGCCTTCCAAGGAGAAAGTATTCCTTGCTTTTCATCATAAAAATTAGCATATCATCTAATTCAAGCATTAGAATAAAAATAGCATTCTCCAGCTCTCAACTAGGTGGGTGATGGGACTTCACAGCATAGCATCATCTTCACCATGTGGGATTTTGAATTCATTGTTGTCAGCTGACTCATGGGAGGGTTTGTATTTTTACCCTCCATCACTTTAAATGTATCCTTTCTTTCATCCTCTCTTGGGAATAAAATGAAGTCCACTGATTGATGAAAATTAAAGAAAATAGAGGCATTAGTCTTCCCCCCCCCCCCCGTGGTGCCAGGGATTGAAAAGTCTTAAAAGTACCATAGTTTGGGGGAAAAAAGAAAAAGGATTGCCACTTACTTTTTCCTCCTAGAACATACTATCTTGAAAATGGCTGGGTTTTTAAAGCATAAGTTCACATTTTCCCATTCATGGTTGAAAATGATCAGACTTTTTTTGGTTGGTTGTTTCTTTTTTTCTTTTCTGGGGCAGGGATAGGATAGGGAACGGGACGGGGTTGGTGGGGGGCTCCCTGTGTTGCGCAGGCTGGCCTTGAACTCCTAGACTCAAGTGTTCCTCTTGCCTTAGCCTCCAGAGTAGTTGGGACTACAGGTGTGTATCACCACACCCAGCTTGTTTCTTTCTAATTTTTTTTGGTCTTTTTCTTTTCTCTCCTCCCCCTCCTCCCCCTCCCCCAAATCTCCTCCTCCTCCTCTTCCTCCTCCTCCTCCTTCATATTGTACCTCTTAGAATACCTTCAAACAACACTAAACTTCAGAAATTGAGAAATTGCTAAGATCTGGTCATGACCTGGCAGTGCAGAGAGCACTGGGGCTGGTGGGCAGCCCTGGAGTCAGCTCAGATCTCAGCCTCCTGCAGGAACAGTGCCCCTGGTTTTTATTGGGCCTCACCACCATTCCCTAGCCAGATTTCTTATGTCTGGTGCAGAGGTCTTTATTTGACAAATTGAAACCAAGTGAATGTTCTGTTTTGCCCACTTCTAGAGTGCTACTACTGACTGTAGTTGAGGCAAGGACTGTTAAAATCTATGCTCACTGTTTAGCACAGTCATGTGACTGGGTTCAGTCTGACCACCATGCTTCATTCTGCTGTCGCACTGTGAACCTTGATAGTGCTTTTTTTTTTAATTGTTCTTTTAATTTTTTACAGACTACATTTTGATTCATTGTACACAAATGGGGTACATCATTTCGTTTCTACGGTTGTACACGATGTAGATTCATACCATTCGTGTAATCATACATGTACATAGGGTAATGATGTCTGTCTCATTCCACCAATTTCTTATACTAATTATAACTTCTTAATCTAGTCCTATAATGCATTTTAAAAATTGTTAGGCAGTAAACTTTGTTTGATAGTGCTTTTTTGGCAGACACACATCCGCTGTCCATTTGGAGCTCTTTACTACTTGTCTTCTAAAATTCCTCATTTTTAGACAACCTATAAAGAGTCTGCTTATCTTCTCTCCCCTGTATACACAATGAAAGACTGAACATTTTATTTAAATTCTAAAAGGATTGAGGCGATTGAACATTGTCATTAATATAACATCAGAGGGCAGCCTAGTCAAGTGAAAAATTTTGCAGTTTGAATTTGGGCTCTACTGTTTTCTGTCTGTGTTACCTTGGACAAGTGACCTAACTTCTCAGAGCCTCAGATTCTTCACCTGTGCCATGGAGATAATAATACTACTCCAAGGTGGTGAGAATTAGAGTTATGATACTTTAGACACCAGGCACAATGTCAAGCTCACTCATACTTAGTAAGTAGCAGTAATAATGCTGCTGCTGCTGCTACTGCTGGTTATGATGTAAGCCAGTAGAATTCTGTGTTCCCAAGTTTGTGCATCCAGGCATTTGTCAAGTCCCATAACTTTTCCACCAGATCCTCACCTTTCCATCCTGATTGCCCTGCTTTCAAGCACCTCCAAGTTTGCTTGTTCCCACTAATTAGAGCCTCCTTATTGCCTCAGTACACTGCCCTCTTTACATCTCCCATTTATTGAATCAATTTCAGTAAGTGTAGATTCTTGAAAATAATTTCACTCAGATGTTTAAGTTTAGTCATCCTTTCTAAATCTCTGCTTATATTTTCTTTGCATTCATAATGTATTTCCTCCCCACCCCTTGGATTAAACTGGCCAGAATTTCTTTAGGCCTTTTCAAAAGATTTGTACTTAGATTTATTTATCAACTCTACTCTTTTCCTCTTTCAATTCATTGCTTTATACCTTTATCCTTAATATTCTCCTTTCTTCCATGTCTTCTTTGCGGGGGTGGTTTCCGGGGATTGAACTCAGGGGCACTGGACCACTGAGCCACATTCCCAGCCCTAATTTGTATTTTATTTAGAGACAGGGACTCACTGAGATTCTTAGTACCTCACTTTTGCTGAGGCTGGCTTTGAACTTCTGATCCCCCTGCCTCAGCCTCCTGAGTCTTTGGGATTAAGGTATGTGCCACTTTGAATTTCTTTTAATACTTTATTATGTTATTTGAAGATAGGAACACTAAAGAGTACACTTATCTCTGAAGACTTTGCCTATTTTCCTGCATTTTAAAACATGGGGACCTTGATCATGACTGCCTTGGGGCTAAAGTGCTGGATGCTTACGTGTGCCTGCCGTGCACCCCTGTGGTATTTGTACCTCTACCTACCACTTCTGGTGACAAGGCTCAGTGGGTGGAGACGACTGATTTTTTTTTTTTGTTATTTTTATAATAGTCTTTGAATATAGTTTTTATTTTATCTAAGAACTTATATATTCAACTTCATTTGCTAAATACGGCATATTTTTTGCTTTTTCATTTATTAAATATGGCTTTTTTTTAACCTGGATGCACAAAATTGGGAACACATTTTAATAGTTTTATTGAGATATAACTCTACAGTATAATCTGAATCTGTTTTAAGTATATTATTCAGTGTCTTGTTATACTACATTATTAAATTTTAAAAAATTGCATAAAATATAGATAGCATAAATTTACCATTTTAACCATCTTTATTTGATGGCATTAATTACATTCACAGTATTGGGCAATTGTCACTGCTTCTGTTTCTGAAATTTTTATCATCCCAGACAGAAACTGTAAACATTAAGCAACAGTTTCCCCAGCCTTCCATAACCTCTAACCTACCTTTTATCCCTATGAATTTGCCAGTTCTTCTATGTATTTTATATAAATGGAGTTCAGCAATATTTGACCTTTTATTTCTAGCATCCTTCCCTTATTATGGCCTCAAGGTTCATCCATGTTGTAGTGTGTATCATAACATCATTCCTTTTTATGACTGCAGAATATTATATGTTTTTTGGATTTACTGCATTTTGTTATTCCATCTATTTATGGGCCTGTGGGTTGTTTCCACCTTTCGGCTATTGTGAACATTAGTTATAAATGTATTTGAGTGCCTACCTTCAGTTCTTTTCACTGAATACCTAGATGTGGAATTGCTGGATCATGTGGTAAATTTTAGTCATTTTAATATTTAATCTTCTGTGGCTCATGCCTATAATCTCAGCGGCTCAGGAGGCTAAGGCAGGAGGATGGTGAGTTCAAAACCAACCTCAGCAATTTAGGCCTTAAGCAACTCAGTGAGACCCTGTCTCTAAATAAAATATTTTAAAAAGGGAACTGGGGAGTGACTCAGTGGTAAAGTGCCCCTGAGTTCAATCCTTGGTGCCAAACAACAACAAAAGAAAAAAAATGAAAGAAACAAAAAATTGAAAAACCATTTAATCTCTTTGTAAATATTGTTTCTGTATTTTTCTGAACTTTAATAAGTTTATCTTTTTGAGTAGACACAGAATGCCTTAACATAAGCCTGCTTCCTACTTTGTCTTTATTTAATCCATACAGACTATGTGTTTCAGATAAGCTATAGAGACTTTAACATTAGTGTTCGGTGCCTGTTAACAGAGATAGTGTCCCCACACCAAATAAAATTACTCTGAATTTTTCTTTTATTTAGTTGCAAGTCCAGCAGTTGGACTGTTTCCTTCCTGTCCTTAGAAATGTAAGTCCCAATTGTCTGTAACAGGATTATTGAAAATAGTTTTAGTAAAATAGTGTTCCAAGAAGGAACACTAAAATTTATTATTCTTTTGAGCCATATCCATATAAATTGGCACTCTTTAGGAGCCAGGAAAGGAAGGTCAAGCATAATTTTTGCCATCTCCTTGTTTCCATGTTAATGGCAGTCACAAGTTTTAACTGGAGTCTTAACATCTAAAGAGGAAAATGCCATTCATCACTACTGTAACTGCTCTGGCTGTTACCCAGGTCACTCTTGCTTTTGATTGCTGGTAGTCAGAGATTTTGTAAGGAAAATTCCATCCTCAGTTGGAGTTTGTGCATTAGAAAAATTGCAGTATTTCTGCTGACAGGGCAAAACTTTCCTGGGTTTCAAGTCCTTGACACAAGAAGTCATTCAGATATGTTAGAATGGTAGATGGGAATTTGAAACTCTGTCTTCATGTAAGAGGTTAGCCTCCCTTTTCCTCTTCCCTCTTTTATCCATGGAAATATAGTATTTTAAACAGCATGAATTCAGTACTGTGGTTGTTCTGTCAGCGTTTCCATTAATAACTCCCTATTTTCAGGAGTCTGTAATAAAGCTATAAAATTTCCTTTGCTCTAATTGGACTCCCAGGTCTCCTCTGGAAGGAGATTAATTTTGCAAAACCAAGGATAATGCTTTTTTAGTCTGTTCTGGTTTGGTGTTTTGTAGTCATCTCGATTAAAACTTTAAAGTGCATGAGAAACTTACAGTCTTCCACATAGTATTGGGTCATGTGCCAGGATTCTGATTTCTATTTCCCTGCTGTATTGTTGACTCTGAACTGATGCTGAGTTCATCTCTAGATATAATACCTAGAACATAGATGTTAGGCAGAATATATGAGTGTCACTTTTATAACAGCTCATGATTAGAAGGGAGACATTTCTTCTGCAGATGTTTCTACTGATGAATAAATTTGATGGTTCAGTATTATCTTTTATAAAGTGGAAGAAGAGGTGAATTAAGTAGTGTTTAATCCAAATCAGACCTAATTACTCACCCTTGTCTCATTCTACTTGAACTTTGTTCCCATTCACATAAAAGGATAGCTTAGTTACTCCTGTGATAAAACATCATTATAATTTAGGCCAAGTACTGCTTAAGTTAAAAAATCTGTACTTTTTCTTTATTTCACTGAATACTTAGAGATTCCAATGTTAGGAGATTCTGGTAACTAAATCAGTATCTCATGCACAGGTTCCAGTACCATTTGTTGACCTTAGAGTTTCCCAGATCTCTAGAATTAAGAATGTACTGTTGTAAGGCTAATATGTTTCTTGTTGTAGTTGTTTTTCCACACTGGGAATTGAACCCAGAGATGTTCCACCACTGAGCTACATCCCCAGCCTTTTGAATTTTGTTTTGAGACAGAGTCTCATTAAGGTGCTGAGGCTGACCTCAAACTTGTGATCCTCCTATGTCAGCTTCCTGAGTTTATAGGGTTTATAGGCATGTGCCACTGCAACTGGCTAAGGCTAATATGTCTTTTTGTGATTGATTCACTGTAAGCAAAGATACATTTTGAGTTGTTTTTGCAGAACATACATTTTGAGTTATTTGTCTGGACTATAATACTAATTGTTTTATTATACTACATTTATACTAATGTATAAATGTTTACCTTACATTCTCCCAAATATTGTTACATATGTAATTTAACTTTATACTTGCAAAGATGTGAATTAGGCTATGTACAATTATTCTTCTCATGTTGTAGATGAAGAAATAGGCCCAGAGAGTATGTTATGTGACTTGTCCAAAGTCACACTTAGTGAATTAATCACAAATCACAGGTTTTCTAATTCTCCCAGTATGCAGCATACTTATCCACATCAAAATCTCTTATTAAACAGTGACAAACATTTATAAGCAGATTTGAGAGCCACTTTTTTCCTCACTGTAGAACCTGAAAAATTAACTGATTCACAAGGGAATCCAAATAATGGCAGTGACCTTAGCCTTACTAGCTGGGTCTCTCTCAGCATAATGAAGAAACCAGACTGAAAGAAGCAAAACTGTGCAAAGAGAATTGTGTCCACTGCATACTTGTGGTTCAACAAATACAGGAACCATTGAGATCCTGAAGAGAATAAGTGAAATAGGAAGAGATCAGATCCTGCAGAGAAAACCTCAAGGGGATCCCATAGCCAACAGGACATTGGTACAGAAGGTATCTCTAAAAATTAGCTGAGGAATATTCAGATAACACCACAAAAGGGTGTTTTCTCCTGAATGAAGACCCATAATATAGATGAGAGTAAGTGACTAAAATTAGAAGTAATAGTAAGATGTGGGGAATTAGAATGAAGTAAGTAACCTCAAAGTTGGCAGTTGGGAGGCTTAGCTATTTGTGGGAAGTAGTCCTTTGTTAAACTTGGACAAGTTGTTCCTTAAATATGCCCCACTTCCCAGTATTGGATTTCTGTACCTTTTATTCAGCAAAAGCAGCCGAGCCTTTGCTTAAATATTTCCTCCTCTTTTGCCATGTGGAGTTTCTGCTTTAAACACACTCCACCTGGGTTACGCTTCAGCAAGGGAACTGTGCATGGATGCCTCCATCACTCCCAGCTATTTCAGGGCGAGTGTGTTTTAGCTATGGGTGATAACAGATATAAGCAGAACTTTAAAATATAAATGTTTAGTCTTGTTTGGGCATGGCTGAATGTGTCTCCCAACCTCATTTTGTGATTTAAATTCTGGCTTGTCTCCTAAAAACAATAAAAAATGAGCTTTTTGGTTCACATTTTCGGTGGACGTGGTTTACAGAAATAGTAAATAAAAGTAACTTATGTGGAACAGAGCATTTTAACAAATAAGGTGAGAATTACTCCCTTTGCTCCTTACATTCTTTTGGTTCATAAACTTGGAAAGAAATCTGTGCTTTAAATAAAGCCCCTTTATACCCAGGGTTTCAGAATGGGCTATGGAAGAATTAGTGTTTCCACCAATGATTCTCCTCTGATAGGCACCCATCTGGCATCTGACTGGGGCTGCCAGACCTAGAAGGTACCTGGCGTGTTCTAGGATACAGGGAGGCATGGTGTTTTACACGTGCTGCCATCCATGGCTGTGAGAATACTGAAGCCTCTCCTACTGTTTGGCATCATTGTGGGAGCAGGCTGCATTGATACTATTGCTGCTCCAGCTGCAGATGCTCTGTTTCTATAGCAACAGCTCACAGTAATGCTGGGGTGGCCAGCAGCATCAGAAGGAACTTTTTATAAAGAGAGGCTACTTAGCCCTAGTTGTGTACCTTCAGTTGGATGCCATCAGCACCTCTGTTTAGGGCTCATCAGATGTGGTAGACCTCATCAGTGTTTCTGCTCTCTTGACTATTCTCTTGACTCACCAAAGGATGTAGAATGATTCTTAATTTATATCTCTTTGTATTATTCTCATCTTATAGTTAATTATATTTTTTACATGTTTCCTTACACCTTCTTTAAAAACAGGTCCCCTGTGTAGCCATCTTGTTCTTCGGTATCTAGCACAAGTGCACTTAGTAGGTATTCATTCTCTATTGGGGGAATGAGCAAAAGATTTAAACTTTTCTGGACCATCTTTGGTTTTCAACATGGTTTGAAGAAGCCATTCTTCTGATTTATGAGCCATTCTTCTGAATGAACTTTACCATTTTATTTATAAAGCTCATTTATAAATAGATGGGTCAACAACTTTTGAATCTTAGAGGGATCGTCTCACATGAAATATTTCATTCTATGTGAGAGATCTGGTAATAATATTAATCACTGCCATTTGGTGAATCCTGGAGCATTGTGCTTTATGTACTCAGAATTCTCTTGGTTGCAAGAAAAAAAAAATGCCAATTTAAATGTCCTAAGCAGCTGGGTGCAGTGGCACATGTCTGTAATCCCAGCAACCTGTGAAGCTGAGCTAGGAGGATCATGAGTTCAAGGCCAGCCTTAGCAACTCAGTAAGGCTCTAAGCAACTTAGTGAGACCCTGTCTCAGAATAAAAAACAAAAAAGGGTTGGGGATGTGTCTCAGTGGTAAAGCATCCCTGGGTTAAATCTTCAGTACCGTAAATAAATATCCTAAACAAAAAGAGGGATTATTTGGAAACAATAATCATGTCTTTGGAAACAATCGTGTCTTGATTTGAAGGAAGTTGAACAGTCTGGCTGTGGGAAGAGGAGTGTCTCAACTGAACTCATTAAGCAACCCAAGAATGAAGCAGTGCTCCATATCAGCTATGTCCATGTCTCTTTGTGGACTGCATCTCTCCCTGGAGACCAGCCTCCTCCCCTTCCTGGGGAACCTTATTGCTTTATAACTCAGTCTCACAGATCGGAGCTCCCACCACCAGAGAGATGAACCCTCTTTCCCAATTCCAGTTTTGGAAATATTACAGGAAACTCTGATTGGCACAGCTTGGACCTCATCTGCCCTTTGGACAATGGACTCTATAAGAACATGATGAGAAAAGATTGGCAGGGGAAGGGAATAGTATAGGGCCAACAATTCTAAAGGTGTTCACTTCCTAACCCTGTGTTCCTTCCTAAAAAAATGTCTTTGAGATAGGTGATGTTATTTCTGTTCTAGAAATTATAAAACAGTCCCTCTAGAGAGTTAGTGACTTGACAGAGATCATTCTATTCAATGGCAAGGCCAAACCTCAAATCCCAGTGTGCTGGCTCAAAAGCTCTTGCTTTTAACTAATATGATGTGTTGTTTTTCCATGCAATAAATAGAAAAGAACCAGCAGGTAGATGGGAAGGTGGAAAATAGAAATGATAACAGAGTGGTTGAAAATTTTGGGGCTGGGGATATAGCTCAGTTGGTAAAGTACTTGCCTCGCAAATACAAGGCCTTGGGTTCAATCCCCAGCACCGCCAAAAAGAAAAAGAAAAAGAAAATTTTTAATTTTCTTCCTGGTAACCTTGAATTTAGCATCTGTTTTTTCATAAAACAGTCTAAAGCCATACTAGTTCTTCTGAAAATGAACAACCTTTCCTCCTTCCTGCAGTGGTGACAAATAGGATCTCAGTTTAAAATCTCTGAAAGACTGCCTGTGGACTCACAGAATAAAGGCAATATAATCTCTGATAGAGCAAACTGCAAAATTAGATGCATTTTAAGGCCAGAGGCAATGTCTGTTTCTTAAAGCATTTCTGTTGGTTTAGAGCCCCTCTATCTACACAGGTGGCTAACAACAGGTCTTTAAAAAAAAAAAAAAAAAAGAAAAGAAAGAAAGAAAAGAAGTGGGAGGGGAGAAGAAAACAGTAGAACCTGTACAGATCCAATACTGCTTATCTTCTGTGAGCATGATCTAGTGTAGCTTTGGGAGACTGTTCAGAGTCTCCTTTAGGAGGCAAGGGAAATTAAGAGTAATGGTTACACTTAATGATACCCAGAAAAAACAGCTTTTCATAATAATGTACTACAGTTGGTGAAATATAATATAATTCATTTTCCAGAGTCAAAAAGGTTCCTCTGAAGTATTCACTCTATCAAGAAAGTCCATTCTCAATACACACCCTAATATTTGATATCTAACCTCTAATAATCAATAACAGAGAGAAGAGCATTTTGTAATTGGAAGAATCACAAGAACTATAAAAGGTTTTGTTGAGTCTTAGAGGCTAGCTCAGTGGGTTGCTTTGTGCCTCCTGATTACAGACTTTTGAGTTACCAAAGAGGGCAAACTATAGAAAGTGCTGCCTAATAACACCCTCAGATACAGTCTGCAGCCATGCTTCCGTGCCCAATTCAGAGACTCTGGGTAGAGGGAGAAACTCAGAGTGGATTGAAAGCAGACATTTTGAGGTGATCAGTTTTGTTTTTAGTCTACATTCAGTTTAGAATGGAAAAGTAGCTACATTTTATTTTAAAGAGTGTCTAGGGACAATGCCAGAGTCAGTATTTCAGCACATTTTCTGATTACCCAGGTAGTAAAAGTATTTTAGTATTTTTTAAAAATAAAATCCTTTTATAGTTCTTGTGATTCTTCCAATTACAAAATGCTCTTCTCTCTTATTGATTATTAGAGGTTAGATATCAAATATTAGGGTGTATATTGAGAATGGACTTTCTTGATAGAGTGAATACTTCAGAGGAACCTTTTGACTCTGGAAAATGAATTATATTAAATTTCACCAACTTTAGTACATTATTATGAAAAGCAAAAGTATTCCAGCCTGAAAAAAATCTGGCAGACCACATTTATCTTTCTTGAAGATGATGAAATGTAAGATTGTGTGAGTCTTACTTGTTTGCTGGAGGAAAAAAGTGCTTTTTTCAGTGGAGACAATTATGGTAGGATGCCAGATTAAGAATAAGGGGAGAGTAGAGATAGAACTCTTTCTCTGAGGAAAGAAGGCATCCTTGTTCAGACTTAGATTTAAGTATAGACCTTAGCCCTTTTTGCCTTCCTGGCAGAATGTCATGTGTTTAGGGTGTTTGGCTAGAATCCCATCAGCACTTCACTGTAACATGACATGACATGCAACATCATAGAATTTCATGCAAGCCATGCCCAAGATCAATCTTTTCTAGTGGTCATTTGCCTGTAAGACCTCTGTGGTACTTTTTCATATAACCCAACAATTTTTAGAAGTGTTCAGTGGATTTAGAATTTACTGACCCCCTAGCAGCATCTAGGGAGTTAGACTATATATTAGCAAAATAGATAATATAAATTTATATTATAAAATAAATAGATAATTTATTAAAAAATAAAAAGTGTGATGCTGTGATTTTGACCTACTGTTTGTAATTGCACCTGAAGTTAGGAGGAATGATGGATGTCAGTCCACTTCATACAGAGCAGCAATCTCGGCATTGCCAATTGTATGATTGGCTCATTTTTTTTCTTTCAGTTCTGAAGATTGAACCTAAGGCTTTGTACAAGCTAGACAAGCACTCTACCACTGAACTACACCCCCAGTTATTTTAAAAATGTATTCCGAAACAGGGTCTCACTAAGTTGACTAGGCTAGCCTCCAACTTACAATCTTCCTGCCTCAGCCTCCTAAGTAGCTGGGATTACAGCATATACCACCATGCCTGGCAGTATTTTTATTCAGTCAGCAAAAATTTGTGGAATTCCAGCTGTGCTTATAGCTTCAGCTAGATGCTGTAGGTAAAGTGACCATATAGCTTATTACCAGAGTCGCTTTTGACAGTGAGAGGGAGTTGTTAATAATTATACTGAACCAGTGGTCATCCACTGTGATTATCCTGGCTAAACCAGAATGAATGAGTGCCTTACCTATCGGGCACATTAGAAAGCCATTCACTTCCTTGGTGTACACTTTAAAGGATTATATAACCCTGTTAGACAGCTAATCCTTATACTTTAGACAATGAAAGAACTTTATTAAAAAGTCCTTCTAAAATTATTCCATTGTTCCTCCTGCAATCAGTTTCTTTTTTATTGATTTATATAACAGACATTTACAAGCATCTCTTATCTTTAAAAATTACTCCCTTTAGGGCTGGTAGCTCAGTGTTAGAGCACTTGCCTAGCATGAGCAAAGCCCTGTGTTCAGTCCCCAGTACTGAAGAAAAATTCCTTTACTCCATCTATTACCCCATTTTCTTGTTTTCTCACAGCAAAAAAACTTGTTGAAAAAAATAGTTTATACCGGGCATCAGAAGACTTTTTCTGTAACTTGTAGGGTCTCTGTGGCAGCCATCCTCACTGTCATTTTAGGGTGAAAAGTAGCCATAGATAATACCTGAATGAATGAATTAGGCCATCCCTCACCCCCGCAAAAGAAACCACATTATTTACAAAAACAAATAGCAGACTGGATTTGACCTGTGGGTCATCATTTGCTGGCCCTGGCTCTGAATGGCTGGCTCCATCTTGTCACTCTGCACTTCCTCCTGCACTGCACTGCAACTGCTTATCAAGGTCATCAGCAGGCAGCTTCCTTGTTGAGTTCAGGGGCAATTCTCTGTCTCAATCTTGCATGAATTTTCCACAACATAAGACATGATCACTCTTTTCCTCCCTTAAACACTTTCATTTGGCCTCTGTAGCATCATTTTCCTTGCTTTTCTTTCATGTTTCTCATGAATTTTCGCTTGCATTTGTGTTCCCTTCTTTTCTTCTTGACTTCCCAATGTTAATGCCTGAGGGCTCAACCCCCAGCCTTCTTGTCTTGCCTTCTCTTCCCTTCTCTGGTATATGGGACATATTCAGTATATACTTATTGGATGGGTGAAGGAGTGAATGAAATGCTGCCTGATGTGGCTGGCTCCAGCTGCCGAGCTGAACTCAGAGCTGAACTCACTTCAGCTGTAGGTCACCCTTAGTCATGATTCAGAGCAGTGCATGTGTTCAACAGGTGTGTAGCACAACACCCTCCCAACTCCCCTCCTGTTGCTGTCTCTACTCAAAAAAGATAGTAGGTTGTCATTAGTTTTAATATGCATCATCCATGTTTAAAGGTTTTAATTTCCATAGACACATTTGGCTCACTTTTGAAGTGTACCTTTCTGACTTCATTTCATTGGTTTTTCAAGTGCAACACTATAGATGTCTTCAAAGTTTGCTACAGTACTGGAGCCCCCATACACAGTGCTGATTTTTTTGAAGACAGACACCGTCTCTTGGAACTTTTCAAATCCAGAGCTTTCCTTACCCCTAACTTAGAGCTGTCTCT